>NW_028322232.1:20952129-21258425 GCF_059928025.1 Delphinapterus leucas
TGCTCTCTATTTCACTGTCATTGTGTTATGTTTTTGAAATTGATTTTGATAATGGGATTTATCGGATTTTCACTGCTGCATTTAGGCCACTGTACACACGCTTGATTCTCTTACAGAGACATATAAACCCATGGGTTTGAAGATTATTACTAGTCAGCTGTATTCCTAGGCGTTGAATACGTGGTGTTTAGTCCATTTCGTTGAGCAAGGAGGAGGTCTTGACTATTACATATTTGGCTTATGGAAAGGTATCTGTGCTAATTTCTATCTCTGCTTTTATGCAGCAACCCAACTCACATTTCCCCTTAAGCAAGCATAAGTTGGTTTTCTAAATTTGAGACCCTGTTCTGTTTTGTAATTCAGTTCATGTGTAGCCAAGTTTACATTCCGTGTATTAGTGATATCTTATGATGTTTCATTTTCTGTGTGACTTATTTCACTTAGAATCATCGTACCTGAATCCACTCATTATGCCACGATGGGCCTGATGACATAGATTTCATTGCTGAGTGATATTCTATTGTACGTACGTACCACAACTTCTTTATCCATTTTTCACATTCTGGGATATTTAACTTGTACCGTAGACGAGATCCCTGTAAACAGAGCCGTCTGAAACTTTGGGGTGGCTGTCTGTTTTTGATTTTAATTTCCGTGATCTATAAGACCATAAGTGGAAGTGCCGTAGTCTCCGTTGCTTTGTTTCTTAGGTGTTTCAGGAAACACCATACACTTCTCCAGAGTGGCTGTTGGCAATTTACATCCCGCCCATCAGCATAACAAGGCTCCCTGTTCTCCATGGCCTGTGCTGTCTTTCTGGATTTTACACTTTTTTCAGATGGCCCTTTTGACCTGGGGGCAGTGAGACTTCTTTGTAGTACAGATTTCTTTAACATGCTTGCTTGGTTGGCCAAAAAGGGCGTATGCGTTTTTTCCTGAATATATTCAGGAAAAAACGCATACGCCCTTGTTGGCCAAGTGCATCATTGTCGACATTCTGCCTCTTTTCCTATGCTTTAAATGCAATTCCAGTCTACCCCCTGAAATCGTTTTCCTGCAATTCTGCCCCGCTTTCCAGTCCTCTTCGCAGCCTTCCTTCAATATACTTTTGGACGATAGCTGTCATTTATAACTCTGCAGGTTTGTGAATTACAGTGCCCCTGAGCTCCTTTCTTCAACTCGCTTTCTTGTGAGTTGGCCGCAAACCCGCAGGAATGCTTCAGGCCCTAATCTGGTTCCGGCAGGGCATGCTGAGCCTTTGGTTAATTCCTCTTCCTGGTGGGAAATGAGCGTTCCATTTGCCCGTGCAGACACCTACAGCTAGTCTCTCATTGGTTCTCCCTATTCCTGTTCATCTTGCGCAGAAATTGCAAACTGTGCCAAACAGGAGGTTAAAGGCACTGACTCTTCAAGTTGGGAGAGTGTTAGTAAAGGGTCTGGAATGGTGAACCCGAGTAAAAGGGGACGAAAACTGACATGCATTTGAAAACGTTTCCCGGTCACACAGTGCACTGTACTGTGGGTTTCCCATGCATGTTTTAGCTGAAGGAAAAATCCCTTAAAACTGGAGAGTTGGGACCCATGGAATGGGTACCATGGAGTATGACTTCAAAGGGTCTGCATTTGCTCATCGAACCTCAACAATGCTATCAGCCTGAAGTGTCCAGCCTTATGTCTCACTCAGCTCTGGGTGTAGATGTGGTAAATCCAGGTTGCATCACAAGCCCTGAATGAATTATTTAAGAATTGCTCTCTATTTCACTGTCATTGTGTTTGTTTTTGTAATTCATTTTGATAATGGGTTTTATCGGATTTTCTCTGCTGCATTCATGCCGCTGTACACACACTTGAGTCTCTTATGGAGACATATAAATCCAAGGGTTTGAAGATTCTTACTAGTCATGTGTAATCCTAGGCGTTGAATATGGGGTGTTTAGTCCATTTCGTTGAGCAAGGGCTAGGTCTTGACTATTACATATTTGGCTGATGGAAAGGTATCTGTGCTAATTTCTATCTCTGGTTTTATGCAGCATCCCAACTCACCTTTCCCCTTAAGCAAGCATAAGTTGGTTTTCTAAATTTGAGACCCTGTTCTGTTTTGTAATTCAGTTCATGTGTAGCCAAGTTTACATTCCGTGTATTAGTGATATCTTATGATGTTTCATTTTCTGTGTGACTTATTTCACTTAGAATCATCGTACCTG
The DNA here is from genome assembly GCF_059928025.1 of Delphinapterus leucas. Lineage (NCBI taxonomy): Eukaryota > Metazoa > Chordata > Mammalia > Artiodactyla > Monodontidae > Delphinapterus > Delphinapterus leucas. The sequence goes on from NW_028322232.1 coordinate 20,954,334, forward strand.
AATCCACTCATTATGCCACGACGGGCCTGATGACATAGATTTCATTGCTGAGTGAGATTCCATTTTACGTACCTACCACAACTTCTTTATCCATTTTTCACATTCTGGGATATTTAACTTGTACCGTAGACGAGGTTCTTGTAAACAGAGCCGTCCAAAACTTTGGGGTGGCTCTGTGTTTTTGATTTTAATTTCCCTAAGCTATAGGAACATAAGTGGAAGTGCCATAGGCTCCGTTGCTTAGTTTTTTAGGTGTTTCAGGAAACACAATACACTTCTCCAGAGTGGCTGTTGGCAATTTACATCTCGCCCATCAGCATAACAAGGCTCCATGTTCTCCATGGCCTGTGCTGTCTTTCTGGATTTTACACTTTTTTCAGATTGCGCTTTTGACCGGGGGGCAGTGAGACTTCATTGTAGTGCAGATTTCTTTAACATGCTTGCTTGGTTGGCCAAAAAGGGCGTATGCGTTTTTTCCTGAATATATTCAGGAAAAAACGCATACGCCCTTTCTGGCCAACTGAATCATTGTCGACATTCTGCCTCTTTTCCTATGCTTTAAATGCAATTCCAGTCTACTCCCTGAAATCGTTTTCCTGCAATTCTGCCCCGCTTAAAAGTCCTCTTCACAGCCTTCCTTCAATATATTTTTGGACGATAACTGTCATTTATAACTCTGCAGGTTTGTGAATTACAGTGCCCCTGAGCTCCTTTCTTCAACTCGCTTTCTTGTGAGCTGGCCGCAAACCCACAGGATTGCTTCAGGCCCTAATCAGGTTCCGGCACGGCATGCTGAGCCTTTGGTTAATTCTTCTTCCTGGTGGGAAATGAGCGTTAAATTTGCCCGTGCAGACACCTTCACATGAGTCGTCATGGTGCCCCTTTGCCCCGGTTATCTCTATGGAGGTTGGAGTTGGAGGGCCTCCTCACTCAAGGTCAGTGTGCCCACGGAGCCAACCCTGCAACTTCAGGGCATGGTTGGGTGTTAGGATCACCACGTGGGGTCCTTTTCCCTGAGGAGGGAGGTGGCCTTTTGGGCTGCTGATTTCCAGGTTGTCAGATACTGCCAGTATCTTGGCCAGATGTGGCGGTGGCCAAGCCCCTTGGTGACCGTAGTTTATCCTACCTGGATCACATTCTTGCATTGTTCCATTTCAAGTGGTCCCAGGTTTTGCACTAATACTCCAATGGCGATTCACCGTTCACCAGGAATGTAAAGGTCAAAGGGTTTAGCTAAATTAGGGAGTTCCAGGGCAAGGGTCTGAATTGACTGCTCTTTCCATTCTTGAAAGGCCACTTCTGCATTCTATTCAAAAGGATCATCATCTCTTCCTTTCAGTGTTTCATATAGAAGCCCAGCTAGTAGACTGTAGTTAGGGATCCAGAAGCAGCAAACCCTGGCCTCCCCAGGAACCCCTAGGCTGTCTTCTAGTTTCAGAAATGGGTAAGGCTGTAAATTGTTTCTTCCCTTTCCTGGGATGGGCTTCTCCGACCTTCTGTGAGAATGAAGCCCAGGCAGGTCACTGTAGTCTGTGATATTTGAGCTTTTTCTTGGACAACTTGTATCCTTTATTGGCTTGGTAGTTCAGAGGTCTCCTTAGTAGGGCTGGTGATCAGAATGTCGTCTGCATATTGAAGGAGTGTTTCCTTTTCCAGAGGTAGAACTTTTAGGTCTTTAGCTGAGCTTTCCCCAAAGATGGTGTGGGAATTTTTGAACCCTTGGGGCAACACGGCCCGGAAGTATTGTTTTAGTTGCATGTTGAGTCCTGCCATTCACAAGCCAAAATTTCTTGTGTCTCTGGAACTAATAGAATACAAAAGAAGGCATCATTGAAGACTAATACAGAATACCATGTCCTGGTGGTTGGTAGAATGACCAGCAGGGTGTAGGATTTAGGAACTACTGGAGGTATATCCTCGGTGGCTTCACTGACTGTCCTGACATCCTTTACCAGGACTCCAGCAGCCCATGGGGCTCTCGAGGTCAGGCCAATCCCAGGATATGGAGCTCACCTGGGCAGGTACCCCACCCCCACCCCAGCCCACGGGGCTCTCGTGTTCAGGCCCCTCCCAGGATATGGGGTTCCCTGGGCAGGTTCCCCTGCAGCCCATGGGGCTCTCGTGGTCAGGCCCCTCCCAGGATACAGAGCTACCCTTGCAGGTACCATGGCAGGGCTGGGAACACAGGAACCGTGCATATCGCCCTCATTGCAGAGCACTCCCAGCTCACCTGTCACTCAGATCTGACACAGAGCACCTCAGAGCAGGACTTGAACTAACAAACAGCAGCTCCGACAGGTCTGTGACCCTGGGCATCACTCTGTGTGGCCTCCCTCCACCTGGTCTTCCAGAGACTTCCACTGCACCCGGGGCACCAGTCCTCTGTCTCCACCCACCAGCCACCCCTCCTCTCCCTGACTCCTGGGTTCCTCTCATTAGGAGAGGGTTTTCTTGAAGTTGTCTCCCACTCATGGGCCAGATAATATAATTAGAAAACAAGCCAGAGCTGCAGCCCCTTGTCTATCCTGACTCTCAGGAGCCCACACCTGTTCCTTGGACCTGGCCGATTCAGCAAGTTCCATTTTCTGCAACTGTGAGCCCCTGAGGGGTGATTATTGGCTGGCCTGGGAAGCCCGACCGTGCCGGCCAGCCCTCCCCAGGTGTGCCTGGGTTCAGATCAATATAAACACCGCTCCAGGCAGCAAGATCCCCTGCAGCTGTGCCTGACGCCATTTTCTCTGCCCTGTCAGCAGTCTCGGGGCTGGACTGGTGGGAGGGAGTGAGAGGCCACGGCTTTGTGGGTGGCCCAGTGTGAGTGGGGCTCTGCTGGACTTTCTGCAGCAGTTGCCAGGATGCCACCTGCTAAAGAAGAGGATGTGTCACCCATACCTGCCGCTGGAATTTCTCCCTGGGCAGAGGTGAGTGATGAAGAAAGCAGTGGGGGCCGGGACAGCAGGGGTATCTCAGGCAGGGAAATGGAAAGCTTCCAGAAGAGCACCCAGGGACAGGGCCATCCTGGCTGGCCTGCAGGCACCAAGTCGGCTGGCATGCTGTCACTCATGTGGCTCCATGGCCCTTCCTCTAGGCTTTCAAGTCCTTGTACATATTCAGGTGTTTTACCTGGGAAGGGTGGGAGCATTTCAGCAGCAGCTGGCCTGGGGCTCAGCCCACGTTTACTCACAGATGCCTCGGCACGGTCCCCCAGCTTTGCAATGAGGACGCTTGTTGCGTGGGGCCTGCTGGCTGAATGGGAGATGATTCCCCACCACTGACCAACTTCAGAATTGTTTACAACTGGAGCAAGTGCCCTGATACGGTTTTCCTCTGTGTAACTGGTGGGTTCTGTTTTTTATTCTTTTTTTTCGTTTTTGGTTCAAGGTAGATTTTATTCCTCTTTTTTGTATTTACAGATATAAGCATGGAAATAATTTATTCATATAAATACATGTATGTGAAGGAAAGAATATTTTTTCTGTTTTACTTTTTGTAATTTGAATTTTATTTTATTTTTTTATACAGCAGGTTCTTTTTGGTTATCTATTTTATACATATAAATGTATACATGCCAATCCCAATCTCTCAACTCCTCCCACCACCACCCCCCAACAGCTTTCCCCCCTTGGTGTCCATACGTTTGTTGTCTACATCTGTTGCTCTATTTCTGCCTTGCAAAACGGTTCATCTGTACAATTTTTCTAGGTTCCACATATATGCATTAATAGACAAGATTTGTTTTTCTCTTTCTGACTTACTTCACTCTGTATGACAGTCTCTAGATCCATCAACGTCTCTACAAATGACCCAATTTCATTCCTTTTTATGGCTTAGTAATATTCCATTTTATATATGTACCACATCTTTATGCATTCGTCTGTCTGTGGGCATTTAGGTTGCTTCCATTACCTGGATATTGTAAATAGTGATGCAATGAACATTGCGGTGAATGTCTCTTTTTGATTTATGGTTTTGTCTGGGTATATGCCCAGTAGTGGGGTTGCTGTAACATATGGTAATTCTATTCTTAGTTTTATAAGAAACTCCATAATGTTCTCCACAGTGACTGTATCAATTTACATTCCCAACAATAGTGGAAGAGGGTTCCTTATCTCCACACCCTTTCCAGCATTTGTTGTTTGTAGATTTTCTGATGATGCCCATTCTAACAGGTGTGAGGTGATACACCATGGATGAGTCTATTTCTTTGAGCAAAGAGTAGGTCTTGTCTAGTACATATTTGGCTTATGGAACGGTATGTGTGCTAATTTCAATCTCTGGTTTTATACAGCACCCCAACTCAACTTTCCCCTTAAGCAAGCATAAGTTTTTATCTAAATGTGAGACTCTGTTCGGTTTTGGAATTCAGTTTATGTGTAGCCAAGTTTACACTCTCTCTATTAGTGATATCTTATGATAATTATCTTTCTCTGTGTGACCTATTTCTCTTAGAATCATCATACTTAAATCCACTCAATTTGCTGCTACAGGCCTGATGACATTGATTTCATTGCTGAGTGATATTCCGTTGTACGTAAGTAGCACAACTCCTTTATCCATTTTTTCTTTCTGGGATATTTAATTTGTACTGGACTCAAGGTTCTTGTAAACACAGCAGCCCTAAATTTTGTGTTGGCTGTGTCTTGTTGATTTTAATTTTCCTAAGCTATAGGGCCGAAAGTGGAAGTGCCCTAGGGTCTGTAGCTTTGTTTTTCAGATGTTTCAGGATACACCATAAACATCTCCAGAGTGTCTGTTGGCAATTTACATTCCGCCCGTCAGCATAACAAGGCTCCCTGTTCTCCATGGCCTGTCCTGTGTTTCTGGTTTTTACACTTTTTTCAGATGGCCCTTTTGACGAATGGGAAATGAGACTTCATTGTAGTGCGGATTTCCATTTCTCGAGTGCTTGGTTGGCCAAAAAGGGCATATGTGTTTTTTCCTGAATATATTCAGGAAAAAATGTTTACGCACTTTTGTCCAAGTGCATCACTGTCAAAGATCTGCCGCTTTTCACATGCTTTAAATGCAATTCCAATCTACCTCCTGAAGTATGATTCCTGCAATTCTGCCTCGTTTTCAAGTCCTCTTTGCAGACTTACTTCCATATATTTTTGCCAATAGCTGTCATTTATAACTCTGCAGGTTTGTGAATTACAGTGCCCGTGATTTGCTTTCTTAACTCGTTTCCTTGAAAACTGGCCACAGAACCGCAGGTTTGCTTCAGGCCGTAATCAGGGTCCGGGACGGCACTCTGAGACTTTGGTTCATTCCACTTCCTGGTGGGAAATTAGAGTTAAATGTGCCCCTCCAGACACCTGCCTCACTCCTAGCCCCTTGGTGATGTGTGTCCTCTGGTTTGAGGCCACATGTGCTGGTTTCCTCACCTTTGGCTGATGTGGCCCCACTGGTGTGAGGACACTCCTGCCTGGTTCCCATCCCCTTGGTGATGTGGGCCCTCCGGTGAGAGTCTGATCCTGGTTGGGTTCCTCACACTTCTGTGAGGTGGGCCCTCTTCTCTGAGGTCACTCCTGCCTGGCTGGCACACCCCGCCTTGGCGACGTCGGCCCTCTGGTGGGATTTGGTGCCTGCTGGGTGTCTCCTCCCCTCGGTAATGAGGGCCCTCTGGCGTCAGGCCCTAACTCCTGGGCTCCCAATATTTTCTGATATGCGCCCTGTGGTTCGAGTACACTCCTGCCACGTTCCCAACCCCATGGGAATGTGGGCCTTCTGCTCTGAGGTCCCAACCGTGGGTTGCTCAGTTTCATGATGAGGGCCCTCTGCTGTGAGTTCTCTCCGGCCTGGATCCCATAGCCTCGCTGCTCCTGGCCACCTGCTGGGAGGTTACAACTGCGGGATTCCTCACCTTTTTTCTTCTATGGGCCTCTGTTTTGAGACTCCTCCTGCCTGCCTCACTCCCAGCCCCTTGGTGATGTGTGTCCTCTGGTTTGAGGCCACGTATGCTGGGTCCCTCGCCTTTCGATGATGTGGCCCCACTAGTGTGAGGACACTCCTGCCTGGTTCCTATCCCCTTGATGATGTGGGCCCTCTTGTGAGAGTCTGATCCTGGCTGGGTTCCTCAACCTTCTGTGAGGTGGGCCCTCTGCTGTGAGGTCACTCCTGCCTGGCTGGCACACCCCGCATTGGCGACGTCAGCCTTCTGGTAGCAGTTGGAGCTTGCTGGGAGCCTCCTCTCCTCAGTGATGAGGGCCCTCTGGCGTCCGGCCCTAACTGCTGGGCTCCCCACATTTTCTGATGTGTGCCCACTGGTGCGATGACACTCCTGCTTGGTTCCCTTCCCCATGGGGATGTGGGCCTTGTGCTCTGAGGTTACAACGGCTGGGTTGCTTACAGTATCACGATGAGGGCCCTCTGTTGTGAGTTCATCACTGCCTGGATCCCATAACCTCGGTGCTCTGGGCCGCCAGCTGGGATGTTCCAACTGCTGGATTCTTCACCTTTTTTATACAATGGGCCATGTGTTTTGAGGTTAATCCTGCCTGCCTCGCTCCGAGACCCATGGTGATGTGGGTCCTCTGGTTTGAGGCCACATGTGCTGGGTACCTCAACTTTCGATGATGTGGCCCCACGGGTGTGAGGACACTCCTGCCCGGTTCCCAGCCCCTTGCTTATGTGGGCACTCTGGTGAGAGTCTGATCCTGACTGGGTTCCTTACCCTTCTGTGAGGTGGGCCCTCTGATGTGAGGTCACTCCTGCCTGATGGCTCATGTCTCCTTGGCGACAGAGGGCCCTCTGTTGGCCACTGAAGCATGCTGGGAGCCTCCTACCCTCTTTAATAAGGGCCCTGGAAGAAACGCATATGCCCTTTTTGACCAAGTGCATCATTGTCGAAGTTCTGCCTCTTCTCCCATACTTTCAGAGGACTTCCCGTCTACCTCCTGAAATCTTATTCCTGGAATTCTGCCCCGCGTTCAAGTCCTCTTTGCAGCCTTACTTCAATATATTTTTGGACGATAGCTGTCATTTATAACTCTGCAGGTTTGTGAATTACAGTGTCCCTGAGCTCCTTTCTTCAACTCGCTTTCTTGTGAGCTGGCCGCAAAACCGCAGGATTGCTTCAGGCCCTAATCTGGTTCCGGCACGGCATGCTGAGCCTTTGGCTAATTCCTCTTCCTGGTGGGAAATGAGCATTAAATTTGTTCGTGCAGACACCTACAGCTAATCTCTCATTGGTTCTCCCTATTCCTGTTCATCTTGCGCAGAAATTCCAAACTGTGCCAAACAGGAGGTTAAAGGCACTGACTCTCCAAGTGGGGAGAGTGTTAGTAAAGCGTCTGGAATGGTAAAACCGAGTACGAGGGGACGAAAACTGAGATGCATTTAAAAAGGTTTCCCGGTCACACGGTCGACCATATTCTGGGTTGCCCATGCATGTTTTAGCTAAAGGAAGAATCCCTTAAACCTGGAGAGTTGGGACCCATGGAATGGGTACCATGCAGTATGACTTCAAAGGGTTGCCTTGGCTCACCGAACGTCACCAATGCTATCAGCCCGAAGTGTCCAGCCTTATGTCTCACTCAGCTCGGGGTGTAGATGTGGTAAATCCACGTTGCATCACAAGCCCTGAATGAATTATTTAAGAATTGCTCTCTATTTCACTGTCATTGTGTTTTGTTTTTGTAATTTATTTTTATAATGGGATTTATCGGATTTTCACTGCTGCGTTTATGCCGCTGTACACATGCTTGATTCTCTTATGGAGACATATAAATCCATGGGTTTTCAGATTCTTACTAGTCAGGTATATTCCTAGGCATTGAATATGGGGTGTTGAGTCCATTTCGTGGAGCAAGGAGTAGGTCCTGACTATTACATACTTGCTTATGGAAAGGTATCTGTGCTAATTTCAATCTCTGGTTTTATGCAGCACCACAACTCACCTTTCCCCATAAGCAAGCATAAGTTGGTTTTCTAAATTTGAGACCCTTTTCTGTTTTGTAATTGAGTTCATTTGCAGCCATGTTTACATTCCGTGTATTTGAGATATCTTATGGTGTTTCTTTTTCTGTGTGACTTAGTTAACTTAGAATCATCGTACCTGAATCCACTCATTATGCCGCGAAGGGCCTCATGACATAGATTTCATTGCTGAGTGATATTCCATTGTATGTACGTACAACAACTTCTTTATCCATTTTTCGCTTTCTGGGATATTTCACTTGTACCGTAAACGAGGTTCTTGTAAGCAGAGCCGTCCAAAATTTATGGCTGGCTGTGTCTTTTTGATTTTAATTTCCCTAAGCTCTAGAACCATAAGTTGAAGTGCCGTAGGCTCCGTTGCTTAGTTTTTTAGGTGTTTGAGGAAAACCATACACTTCTCCAGAGTGGCTGTTGGCAATTTACATCCCGCCCATCAGCATAACAAGGCTCCCTGTTCTCCATGGCCTGCCCTGCCTTTCTGGATTTTTCACTTTTTTCACATGTCCCTTTTGACAGGGGGGCAGTGAGACTTCATTGTAATGCAGATTTCTTTACACGCTTGCTTGTTTGACCAAAAAGGGCGTATGTGTTTTTTTCCTGAATATATTCAGGAAAAAACGCATAGGCCCTTTTTGACCATGTGCATCATTGTCGACTTTCTGTCTCTTTCCCTATGCTTTAAATGCAATTCCAGTCTGCCCCTGAAATCGTTTTCCTGCAATTCTGCCCCGCTTTCAAGTCCTCTACGCAGCCTTACTTCAATATATTTTTGGACAATAGCTGTCATTTATAACTCTGCAGGTTTGTGAATGACAGTGTGCCTGAGCTCCTTTCTTCTACTCGCTTTCTTGTGAGCTGGCCACAAACCCGCAGGATTGCTTCATGCCCTAATCTGGTTCTGGCACAGCACGCTGATCCTTTGGTAAATTCCTCTTTCTGGTGGGAAATGAGCGTTATATTTGAACGTGCAGACACCTAGAGCTAGTCTCTCATTGGTTCTCCCTATTCTTGTTTATCTTGTGCAGAAATTGCAAACTGTGCCAAACATGAGGTTAAAGGCACTGACTCTCTAAGTGGGGAGAGTATTAGTAAAGGGTCTTGAATCGTGAACCCGAGTAAAAGGGCTCGAAAACTGAGATGCATTTGAAAACGTTTCCTGGTCACACGGTGCACCATACTGTGGGTTTCCCATGCATGTTTTAGCTGAAGAAAGAATCCCTTAAACCTGGAGAGTTGGGACCCATGGAATGGGTACCATGAAGTATGACTTCAAAGGGCCTGCATTTTCTCAACGAACCTCACCAATGCTATCAGCCCGAAGTGTCCAGCCTTATGTCTCACTCAGCTCTGGTTGTAGATGTGGTAAATCCAGGTTGCATCACAAGCCCTGAATGAATGATTTAAGAATTGCTCTCTATTTCACTGTCATTGTGTTATGTTTTTGAAATTGATTTTGATAATGGGATTTATCGGATTTTCACTGCTGCATTTAGGCCACTGTACACACGCTTGATTCTCTTACAGAGACATATAAACCCATGGGTTTGAAGATTATTACTAGTCAGCTGTATTCCTAGGCGTTGAATACGTGGTGTTTAGTCCATTTCGTTGAGCAAGGAGGAGGTCTTGACTATTACATATTTGGCTTATGGAAAGGTATCTGTGCTAATTTCTATCTCTGCTTTTATGCAGCAACCCAACTCACATTTCCCCTTAAGCAAGCATAAGTTGGTTTTCTAAATTTGAGACCCTGTTCTGTTTTGTAATTCAGTTCATGTGTAGCCAAGTTTACATTCCGTGTATTAGTGATATCTTATGATGTTTCATTTTCTGTGTGACTTATTTCACTTAGAATCATCGTACCTGAATCCACTCATTATGCCACGATGGGCCTGATGACATAGATTTCATTGCTGAGTGATATTCTATTGTACGTACGTACCACAACTTCTTTATCCATTTTTCACATTCTGGGATATTTAACTTGTACCGTAGACGAGATCCCTGTAAACAGAGCCGTCTGAAACTTTGGGGTGGCTGTCTGTTTTTGATTTTAATTTCCGTGATCTATAAGACCATAAGTGGAAGTGCCGTAGTCTCCGTTGCTTTGTTTCTTAGGTGTTTCAGGAAACACCATACACTTCTCCAGAGTGGCTGTTGGCAATTTACATCCCGCCCATCAGCATAACAAGGCTCCCTGTTCTCCATGGCCTGTGCTGTCTTTCTGGATTTTACACTTTTTTCAGATGGCCCTTTTGACCTGGGGGCAGTGAGACTTCTTTGTAGTACAGATTTCTTTAACATGCTTGCTTGGTTGGCCAAAAAGGGCGTATGCGTTTTTTCCTGAATATATTCAGGAAAAAACGCATACGCCCTTGTTGGCCAAGTGCATCATTGTCGACATTCTGCCTCTTTTCCTATGCTTTAAATGCAATTCCAGTCTACCCCCTGAAATCGTTTTCCTGCAATTCTGCCCCGCTTTCCAGTCCTCTTCGCAGCCTTCCTTCAATATACTTTTGGACGATAGCTGTCATTTATAACTCTGCAGGTTTGTGAATTACAGTGCCCCTGAGCTCCTTTCTTCAACTCGCTTTCTTGTGAGTTGGCCGCAAACCCGCAGGAATGCTTCAGGCCCTAATCTGGTTCCGGCAGGGCATGCTGAGCCTTTGGTTAATTCCTCTTCCTGGTGGGAAATGAGCGTTCCATTTGCCCGTGCAGACACCTACAGCTAGTCTCTCATTGGTTCTCCCTATTCCTGTTCATCTTGCGCAGAAATTGCAAATTGTGCCAAACAGGAGGTTAAAGGCACTGACTCTTCAAGTTGGGAGAGTGTTAGTAAAGGGTCTGGAATGGTGAACCCGAGTAAAAGGGGACGAAAACTGACATGCATTTGAAAACGTTTCCCGGTCACACAGTGCACTGTACTGTGGGTTTCCCATGCATGTTTTAGCTGAAGGAAAAATCCCTTAAAACTGGAGAGTTGGGACCCATGGAATGGGTACCATGGAGTATGACTTCAAAGGGTCTGCATTTGCTCATCGAACCTCACCAATGCTATCAGCCTGAAGTGTCCAGCCTTATGTCTCACTCAGCTCTGGGTGTAGATGTGGTAAATCCAGGTTGCATCACAAGCCCTGAATGAATTATTTAAGAATTGCTCTCTATTTCACTGTCATTGTGTTTGTTTTTGTAATTCATTTTGATAATGGGTTTTATCGGATTTTCTCTGCTGCATTCATGCCGCTGTACACACACTTGAGTCTCTTATGGAGACATATAAATCCAAGGGTTTGAAGATTCTTACTAGTCATGTGTAATCCTAGGCGTTGAATATGGGGTGTTTAGTCCATTTCGTTGAGCAAGGGCTAGGTCTTGACTATTACATATTTGGCTTATGGAAAGGTATCTGTGCTAATTTCTATCTCTGGTTTTATGCAGCATCCCAACTCACCTTTCCCCTTAAGCAAGCATAAGTTGGTTTTCTAAATTTGAGACCCTGTTCTGTTTTGTAATTCAGTTCATGTGTAGCCAAGTTTACATTCCGTGTATTAGTGATATCTTATGATGTTTCATTTTCTGTGTGACTTATTTCACTTAGAATCATCGTACCTGAATCCACTCATTATGCCACGACGGGCCTGATGACATAGATTTCATTGCTGAGTGAGATTCCATTTTACGTACCTACCACAACTTCTTTATCCATTTTTCACATTCTGGGATATTTAACTTGTACCGTAGACGAGGTTCTTGTAAACAGAGCCGTCCAAAACTTTGGGGTGGCTCTGTGTTTTTGATTTTAATTTCCCTAAGCTATAGGACCATAAGTGGAAGTGCCATAGGCTCCGTTGCTTAGTTTTTTAGGTGTTTCAGGAAACACAATACACTTCTCCAGAGTGGCTGTTGGCAATTTACATCTCGCCCATCAGCATAACAAGGCTCCATGTTCTCCATGGCCTGTGCTGTCTTTCTGGATTTTACACTTTTTTCAGATTGCGCTTTTGACCGGGGGGCAGTGAGACTTCATTGTAGTGCAGATTTCTTTAACATGCTTGCTTGGTTGGCCAAAAAGGGCGTATGCGTTTTTTCCTGAATATATTCAGGAAAAAACGCATACGCCCTTTCTGGCCAACTGAATCATTGTCGACATTCTGCCTCTTTTCCTATGCTTTAAATGCAATTCCAGTCTACTCCCTGAAATCGTTTTCCTGCAATTCTGCCCCGCTTAAAAGTCCTCTTCACAGCCTTCCTTCAATATATTTTTGGACGATAACTGTCATTTATAACTCTGCAGGTTTGTGAATTACAGTGCCCCTGAGCTCCTTTCTTCAACTCGCTTTCTTGTGAGCTGGCCGCAAACCCACAGGATTGCTTCAGGCCCTAATCAGGTTCCGGCACGGCATGCTGAGCCTTTGGTTAATTCTTCTTCCTGGTGGGAAATGAGCGTTAAATTTGCCCGTGCAGACACCTTCACATGAGTCGTCATGGTGCCCCTTTGCCCCGGTTATCTCTATGGAGGTTGGAGTTGGAGGGCCTCCTCACTCAAGGTCAGTGTGCCCACGGAGCCAACCCTGCAACTTCAGGGCATGGTTGGGTGTTAGGATCACCACGTGGGGTCCTTTTCCCTGAGGAGGGAGGTGGCCTTTTGGGCTGCTGATTTCCAGGTTGTCAGATACTGCCAGTATCTTGGCCAGATGTGGCGGTGGCCAAGCCCCTTGGTGACCGTAGTTTATCCTACCTGGATCACATTCTTGCATTGTTCCATTTCAAGTGGTCCCAGGTTTTGCACTAATACTCCAATGGCGATTCACCGTTCACCAGGAATGTAAAGGTCAAAGGGTTTAGCTAAATTAGGGAGTTCCAGGGCAAGGGTCTGAATTGACTGCTCTTTCCATTCTTGAAAGGCCACTTCTGCATTCTATTCAAAAGGATCATCATCTCTTCCTTTCAGTGTTTCATATAGAAGCCCAGCTAGTAGACTGTAGTTAGGGATCCAGAAGCAGCAAACCCTGGCCTCCCCAGGAACCCCTAGGCTGTCTTCTAGTTTCAGAAATGGGTAAGGCTGTAAATTGTTTCTTCCCTTTCCTGGGATGGGCTTCTCCGACCTTCTGTGAGAATGAAGCCCAGGCAGGTCACCGTAGTCTGTGATATTTGAGCTTTTTCTTGGACAACTTGTATCCTTTATTGGCTTGGTAGTTCAGAGGTCTCCTTAGTAGGGCTGGTGATCAGAATGTCGTCTGCATATTGAAGGAGTGTTTCCTTTTCCAGAGGTAGAACTTTTAGGTCTTTAGCTGAGCTTTCCCCAAAGATGGTGTGGGAATTTTTGAACCCTTGGGGCAACACGGCCCGGAAGTATTGTTTTAGTTGCATGTTGAGTCCTGCCATTCACAAGCCAAAATTTCTTGTGACTCTGGGACTAATAGAATACAAAAGAAGGCATCATTGAAGACTAATACAGAATACCATGTCCTGGTGGTTGGTAGAATGACCAGCAGGGTGTAGGATTTAGGAACTACTGGAGGTATATCCTCGGTGGCTTCACTGACTGTCCTGACATCCTTTACCAGGACTCCAGCAGCCCATGGGGCTCTCGAGGTCAGGCCAATCCCAGGATATGGAGCTCACCTGGGCAGGTACCCCACCCCCACCCCAGCCCACGGGGCTCTCGTGTTCAGGCCCCTCCCAGGATATGGGGTTCCCTGGGCAGGTTCCCCTGCAGCCCATGGGGCTCTCGTGGTCAGGCCCCTCCCAGGATACAGAGCTACCCTTGCAGGTACCATGGCAGGGCTGGGAACACAGGAACCATGCATATCGCCCTCATTGCAGAGCACTCCCAGCTCACCTGTCACTCAGATCTGACACAGAGCACCTCAGAGCAGGACTTGAACTAACAAACAGCAGCTCCGACAGGTCTGTGACCCTGGGCATCACTCTGTGTGGCCTCCCTCCACCTGGTCTTCCAGAGACTTCCACTGCACCCGGGGCACCAGGCCTCTGTCTCCACCCACCAGCCACCCCTCCTCTCCCTGACTCCTGGGTTCCTCTCATTAGGAGAGGGTTTTCTTGAAGTTGTCTCCCACTCATGGGCCAGATAATATAATTAGAAAACAAGCCAGAGCTGCAGCCCCTTGTCTATCCTGACTCTCAGGAGCCCACACCTGTTCCTTGGACCTGGCCGATTCAGCAAGTTCCATTTTCTGCAACTGTGAGCCCCTGAGGGGTGATTATTGGCTGGCCTGGGAAGCCCGACCGTGCCGGCCAGCCCTCCCCAGGTGTGCCTGGGTTCAGATCAATATAAACACCACTCCAGGCAGCAAGATCCCCTGCAGCTGTGCCTGACGCCATTTTCTCTGCCCTGTCAGCAGTCTCGGGGCTGGACTGGTGGGAGGGAGTGAGAGGCCACGGCTTTGTGGGTGGCCCAGTGTGAGTGGGGCTCTGCTGGACTTTCTGCAGCAGTTGCCAGGATGCCACCTGCTAAAGAAGAGGATGTGTCACCCATACCTGCCGCTGGAATTTCTCCCTGGGCAGAGGTGAGTGATGAAGAAAGCAGTGGGGGCCGGGACAGCAGGGGTATCTCAGGCAGGGAAATGGAAAGCTTCCAGAAGAGCACCCAGGGACAGGGCCATCCTGGCTGGCCTGCAGGCACCAAGTCGGCTGGCATGCTGTCACTCATGTGGCTCCATGGCCCTTCCTCTAGGCTTTCAAGTCCTTGTACATATTCAGGTGTTTTACCTGGGAAGGGTGGGGAGCATTTCAGCAGCAGCTGGCCTGGGGCTCAGCCCACGTTTACTCACAGATGCCTCGGCACGGTCCCCCAGCTTTGCAATGAGGACGCTTGTTGCGTGGGGCCTGCTGGCTGAATGGGAGATGATTCCCCACCACTGACCAACTTCAGAATTGTTTACAACTGGAGCAAGTGCCCTGATACGGTTTTCCTCTGTGTAAATGGTGGGTTCTGTTTTTTATTCTTTTTTTCGTTTTTGGTTCAAGGTAGATTTTATTCCTCTTTTTTGTATTTACAGATATAAGCATGGAAATAATTTATTCATATAAATACATGTATGTGAAGGAAAGAATATTTTTTCTGTTTTACTTTTTGTAATTTGAATTTTATTTTATTTTTTTATACAGCAGGTTCTTTTTGGTTATCTATTTTATACATATAAATGTATACATGCCAATCCCAATCTCTCAACTCCTCCCACCACCACCCCCCAACAGCTTTCCCCCCTTGGTGTCCATACGTTTGTTGTCTACATCTGTTGCTCTATTTCTGCCTTGCAAAACGGTTCATCTGTACAATTTGTCTAGGTTCCACATATAGCCATTAATAGACAAGATTTCTTTTTCTCTTTCTGACTTACTTCACTCTGTATGACAGTCTCTAGATCCATCAACGTCTCTACAAATGACCCAATTTCATTCCTTTTTATGGCTTAGTAATATTCCATTTTATATATGTACCACATCTTTATGCATTCGTCTGTCTGTGGGCATTTAGGTTGCTTCCATTACCTGGATATTGTAAATAGTGATGCAATGAACATTGCGGTGAATGTCTCTTTTTGATTTATGGTTTTGTCTGGGTATATGCCCAGTAGTGGGACTGCTGTATCATATGGTAATTCTATTCTTAGTTTTATAAGAAACTCCATAACTTTCTCCACAGTGACTGTATCAATTTCATTCCCAACAATAGCGGAAGAGGGTTCCTTATCTCCACACCCTTTCCAGCATTTGTTGTTTGTAGATTTTCTGATGATGCCCATTCTAACAGGTGTGAGGTGATACACCATGGATGAGTCTATTTCGTTGAGCAAAGAGTAGGTCTTGTCTATTACATATTTGGCTTATGGAACGGTATGTGTGCTAATTTCAATCTCTGGTTTTATACAGCACCGCAACTCAACTTTCCCCTTAAGCAAGCATAAGTTTTTATCTAAATGTGAGACTCTGTTCGGTTTTGGAATTCAGTTTATGTGTAGCCAAGTTTACACTCTCTCTATTAGTGATATCTTATGATAATTACCTTTCTCTGTGTGACATATTTCTCTTAGAATCATCATACTTAAATCCACTCAATTTGCTGCTACAGGCCTGATGACATTGATTTCATTGCTGAGTGATATTCCATTGTACGTAAGTAGCACAACTCCTTTATCCATTTTTTCTTTCTGGGATATTTAATTTGTACTGGACTCAAGGTTCTTGTAAACACAGCAGCCCTAAATTTTGTGTTGGCTGTGTCTTGTTGATTTTAATTTTCCTAAGCTATAGGGCCAAAAGTGGAAGTGCCCTAGGGTCTGTAGCTTTGTTTTTCAGATGTTTCAGGATACACCATAAACATCTCCAGAGTGTCTGTTGGCAATTTACATTCCGCCCGTCAGCATAACAAGGCTCCCTGTTCTCCATGGCCTGTCCTGTGTTTCTGGTTTTTACACTTTTTTCAGATGGCCCTTTTGACGAATGGGAAATGAGACTTCATTGTAGTGCGGATTTCCATTTTTCGAGTGCTTGGTTGGCCAAAAAGGGCATATGTGTTTTTTCCTGAATATATTCAGGAAAAAATGTTTACGCACTTTTGTCCAAGTGCATCACTGTCAAAGATCTGCCGCTTTTCACATGCTTTAAATGCAATTCCAATCTACCTCCTGAAATATGATTCCTGCAATTCTGCCTCGTTTTCAAGTCCTCTTTGCAGACTTACTTCCATATATTTTTGCCAATAGCTGTCATTTATAACTCTGCAGGTTTGTGAATTACAGTGCCCGTGATTTGCTTTCTTAACTCGTTTCCTTGAAAACTGGCCACAGAACCGCAGGTTTGCTTCAGGCCGTAATCAGGGTCCGGCACGGCACTCTGAGACTTTGGTTCATTCCACTTCCTGGTGGGAAATTAGAGTTAAATGTGCCCCTCCAGACACCTGCCTCACTCCTAGCCCTTTGGTGATGTGTGTCCTCTGGTTTGAGGCCACATGTGCTGGTTTCCTCACCTTTGGCTGATGTGGCCCCACTGGTGTGAGGACACTCCTGCCTGGTTCCCATCCCCTTGGTGATGTGGGCCCTCCGGTGAGAGTCTGATCCTGGTTGGGTTCCTCACACTTCTGTGAGGTGGGCCCTCTTCTCTGAGGTCACTCCTGCCTGGCTGGCACACCCCGCCTTGGCGACGTCGGCCCTCTGGTGGGATTTGGTGCCTGCTGGGTGTCTCCTCCCCTCGGTAATGAGGGCCCTCTGGCGTCAGGCCCTAACTCCTGGGCTCCCAATATTTTCTGATATGCGCCCTGTGGTTCGAGTACACTCCTGCCACGTTCCCAACCCCATGGGAATGTGGGCCTTCTGCTCTGAGGTCCCAACCGTGGGTTGCTCAGTTTCATGATGAGGGCCCTCTGCTGTGAGTTCTCTCCGGCCTGGATCCCATAGCCTCGCTGCTCCTGGCCACCTGCTGGGAGGTTACAACTGCGGGATTCCTCACCTTTTTCTTCTATGGGCCTCTGTTTTGAGACTCCTCCTGCCTGCCTCACTCCCAGCCCCTTGGTGATGTGTGTCCTCTGGTTTGAGGCCACGTGTGCTGGGTCCCTCACCTTTCAATGATGTGGCCACACTGGTGTGAGGACCCTCCTGCCTTGTTCTGATCCCCTTGGTGATGTGGGCCCTCTGGTGAGAGTCTGATCCTGGCTGGGTTCCTCAACCTTCTGTGAGGTGGGCCCTCTGCTGTGAGGTCACTCCTGCCTGGCTGGCACACCCCGCATTGGAGACGTCGGCCTTCTGGTAGCAGTTGGAGCTTGCTGGGAGCCTCCTCTCCTCAGTGATGAGGGCCCTCTGGCGTCCGGCCCTAACTGCTGGGCTCCCCACATTTTCTGATGTGTGCCCACTGGTGCGATGACACTCCTGCTTGGTTCCCTTCCCCATGGGGATGTGGGCCTTGTGCTCTGAGGTTACAACGGCTGGGTTGCTTACAGTATCACGATGAGGGCCCTCTGTTGTGAGTTCATCACTGCCTGGATCCCATAGCCTCGGTGCTCTGGGCCGCCAGCTGGGATGTTCCAACTGCTGGATTCTTCACCTTTTTTATACAATGGGCCATGTGTTTTGAAGTTAATCCTGCCTGCCTCGCTCCGAGACCCATGGTGATGTGGGTCCTCTGGTTTGAGGCCACATGTGCTGGGTACCTCAACTTTCGATGATGTGGCCCCACGGGTGTGAGGACACTCCTGCCCGGTTCCCAGCCCCTTGCTTATGTGGGCACTCTGGTGAGAGTCTGATCCTGACTGGGTTCCTTACCCTTCTGTGAGGTGGGCCCTCTGATGTGAGGTCACTCCTGCCTGATGGCTCATGACTCCTTGGCGACAAAGGGCCCTCTGTTGGCCACTGAAGCATGCTGGGAGCCTCCTACCCTCTTTAATAAGGGCCCTGGAAGAAACGCATATGCCCTTTTTGACCAAGTGCATCATTGTCGAGGTTCTGCCTCTTCTCCCATACTTTCAGAGGACTTCCCGTCTACCTCCTGAAATCTTATTCCTGGAATTCTGCCCCGCGTTCAAGTCCTCTTTGCAGCCTTACTTCAATATATTTTTGGACGATAGCTGTCATTTATAACTCTGCAGGTTTGTGAATTACAGTGTCCCTGAGCTCCTTTCTTCAACTCGCTTTCTTGTGAGCTGGCCGCAAAACCGCAGGATTGCTTCAGGCCCTAATCTGGTTCCGGCACGGCATGCTGAGCCTTTGGCTAATTCCTCTTCCTGGTGGGAAATGAGCATTAAATTTGTTCGTGCAGACACCTACAGCTAATCTCTCATTGGTTCTCCCTATTCCTGTTCATCTTGCGCAGAAATTCCAAACTGTGCCAAACAGGAGGTTAAAGGCACTGACTCTCCAAGTGGGGAGAGTGTTAGTAAAGCGTCTGGAATGGTAAAACCGAGTACGAGGGGACGAAAACTGAGATGCATTTAAAAAGGTTTCCCGGTCACACGGTCGACCATATTCTGGGTTGCCCATGCATGTTTTAGCTAAAGGAAGAATCCCTTAAACCTGGAGAGTTGGGACCCATGGAATGGGTACCATGCAGTATGACTTCAAAGGGTTGCCTTGGCTCACCGAACGTCACCAATGCTATCAGCCCGAAGTGTCCAGCCTTATGTCTCACTCAGCTCGGGGTGTAGATGTGGTAAATCCACGTTGCATCACAAGCCCTGAATGAATTATTTAAGAATTGCTCTCTATTTCACTGTCATTGTGTTTTGTTTTTGTAATTTATTTTTATAATGGGATTTATCGGATTTTCACTGCTGCGTTTATGCCGCTGTACACATGCTTGATTCTCTTATGGAGACATATAAATCCATGGGTTTTCAGATTCTTACTAGTCAGGTATATTCCTAGGCATTGAATATGGGGTGTTGAGTCCATTTCGTGGAGCAAGGAGTAGGTCCTGACTATTACATACTTGCTTATGGAAAGGTATCTGTGCTAATTTCAATCTCTGGTTTTATGCAGCACCACAACTCACCTTTCCCCATAAGCAAGCATAAGTTGGTTTTCTAAATTTGAGACCCTTTTCTGTTTTGTAATTGAGTTCATTTGCAGCCATGTTTACATTCCGTGTATTTGAGATATCTTATGGTGTTTCTTTTTCTGTGTGACTTAGTTAACTTAGAATCATCGTACCTGAATCCACTCATTATGCCGCGAAGGGCCTCATGACATAGATTTCATTGCTGAGTGATATTCCATTGTATGTACGTACAACAACTTCTTTATCCATTTTTCGCTTTCTGGGATATTTCACTTGTACCGTAAACGAGGTTCTTGTAAGCAGAGCCGTCCAAAATTTATGGCTGGCTGTGTCTTTTTGATTTTAATTTCCCTAAGCTCTAGAACCATAAGTTGAAGTGCCGTAGGCTCCGTTGCTTAGTTTTTTAGGTGTTTGAGGAAAACCATACACTTCTCCAGAGTGGCTGTTGGCAATTTACATCCCGCCCATCAGCATAACAAGGCTCCCTGTTCTCCATGGCCTGCCCTGCCTTTCTGGATTTTTCACTTTTTTCACATGTCCCTTTTGACAGGGGGGCAGTGAGACTTCATTGTAATGCAGATTTCTTTACACGCTTGCTTGTTTGACCAAAAAGGGCGTATGTGTTTTTTTCCTGAATATATTCAGGAAAAAACGCATAGGCCCTTTTTGACCATGTGCATCATTGTCGACTTTCTGTCTCTTTCCCTATGCTTTAAATGCAATTCCAGTCTGCCCCTGAAATCGTTTTCCTGCAATTCTGCCCCGCTTTCAAGTCCTCTACGCAGCCTTACTTCAATATATTTTTGGACAATAGCTGTCATTTATAACTCTGCAGGTTTGTGAATGACAGTGTGCCTGAGCTCCTTTCTTCTACTCGCTTTCTTGTGAGCTGGCCACAAACCCGCAGGATTGCTTCATGCCCTAATCTGGTTCTGGCACAGCACGCTGATCCTTTGGTAAATTCCTCTTTCTGGTGGGAAATGAGCGTTATATTTGAACGTGCAGACACCTAGAGCTAGTCTCTCATTGGTTCTCCCTATTCTTGTTTATCTTGTGCAGAAATTGCAAACTGTGCCAAACATGAGGTTAAAGGCACTGACTCTCTAAGTGGGGAGAGTATTAGTAAAGGGTCTTGAATCGTGAACCCGAGTAAAAGGGCTCGAAAACTGAGATGCATTTGAAAACGTTTCCTGGTCACACGGTGCACCATACTGTGGGTTTCCCATGCATGTTTTAGCTGAAGAAAGAATCCCTTAAACCTGGAGAGTTGGGACCCATGGAATGGGTACCATGAAGTATGACTTCAAAGGGCCTGCATTTTCTCAACGAACCTCACCAATGCTATCAGCCCGAAGTGTCCAGCCTTATGTCTCACTCAGCTCTGGTTGTAGATGTGGTAAATCCAGGTTGCATCACAAGCCCTGAATGAATGATTTAAGAATTGCTCTCTATTTCACTGTCATTGTGTTATGTTTTTGAAATTGATTTTGATAATGGGATTTATCGGATTTTCACTGCTGCATTTAGGCCACTGTACACACGCTTGATTCTCTTACAGAGACATATAAACCCATGGGTTTGAAGATTATTACTAGTCAGCTGTATTCCTAGGCGTTGAATACGTGGTGTTTAGTCCATTTCGTTGAGCAAGGAGGAGGTCTTGACTATTACATATTTGGCTTATGGAAAGGTATCTGTGCTAATTTCTATCTCTGCTTTTATGCAGCAACCCAACTCACATTTCCCCTTAAGCAAGCATAAGTTGGTTTTCTAAATTTGAGACCCTGTTCTGTTTTGTAATTCAGTTCATGTGTAGCCAAGTTTACATTCCGTGTATTAGTGATATCTTATGATGTTTCATTTTCTGTGTGACTTATTTCACTTAGAATCATCGTACCTGAATCCACTCATTATGCCACGATGGGCCTGATGACATAGATTTCATTGCTGAGTGATATTCTATTGTACGTACGTACCACAACTTCTTTATCCATTTTTCACATTCTGGGATATTTAACTTGTACCGTAGACGAGATCCCTGTAAACAGAGCCGTCTGAAACTTTGGGGTGGCTGTCTGTTTTTGATTTTAATTTCCGTGATCTATAAGACCATAAGTGGAAGTGCCGTAGTCTCCGTTGCTTTGTTTCTTAGGTGTTTCAGGAAACACCATACACTTCTCCAGAGTGGCTGTTGGCAATTTACATCCCGCCCATCAGCATAACAAGGCTCCCTGTTCTCCATGGCCTGTGCTGTCTTTCTGGATTTTACACTTTTTTCAGATGGCCCTTTTGACCTGGGGGCAGTGAGACTTCTTTGTAGTACAGATTTCTTTAACATGCTTGCTTGGTTGGCCAAAAAGGGCGTATGCGTTTTTTCCTGAATATATTCAGGAAAAAACGCATACGCCCTTGTTGGCCAAGTGCATCATTGTCGACATTCTGCCTCTTTTCCTATGCTTTAAATGCAATTCCAGTCTACCCCCTGAAATCGTTTTCCTGCAATTCTGCCCCGCTTTCCAGTCCTCTTCGCAGCCTTCCTTCAATATACTTTTGGACGATAGCTGTCATTTATAACTCTGCAGGTTTGTGAATTACAGTGCCCCTGAGCTCCTTTCTTCAACTCGCTTTCTTGTGAGTTGGCCGCAAACCCGCAGGAATGCTTCAGGCCCTAATCTGGTTCCGGCAGGGCATGCTGAGCCTTTGGTTAATTCCTCTTCCTGGTGGGAAATGAGCGTTCCATTTGCCCGTGCAGACACCTACAGCTAGTCTCTCATTGGTTCTCCCTATTCCTGTTCATCTTGCGCAGAAATTGCAAATTGTGCCAAACAGGAGGTTAAAGGCACTGACTCTTCAAGTTGGGAGAGTGTTAGTAAAGGGTCTGGAATGGTGAACCCGAGTAAAAGGGGACGAAAACTGACATGCATTTGAAAATGTTTCCCGGTCACACAGTGCACTGTACTGTGGGTTTCCCATGCATGTTTTAGCTGAAGGAAAAATCCCTTAAAACTGGAGAGTTGGGACCCATGGAATGGGTACCATGGAGTATGACTTCAAAGGGTCTGCATTTGCTCATCGAACCTCACCAATGCTATCAGCCTGAAGTGTCCAGCCTTATGTCTCACTCAGCTCTGGGTGTAGATGTGGTAAATCCAGGTTGCATCACAAGCCCTGAATGAATTATTTAAGAATTGCTCTCTATTTCACTGTCATTGTGTTTGTTTTTGTAATTCATTTTGATAATGGGTTTTATCGGATTTTCTCTGCTGCATTCATGCCGCTGTACACACACTTGAGTCTCTTATGGAGACATATAAATCCAAGGGTTTGAAGATTCTTACTAGTCATGTGTAATCCTAGGCGTTGAATATGGGGTGTTTAGTCCATTTCGTTGAGCAAGGGCTAGGTCTTGACTATTACATATTTGGCTTATGGAAAGGTATCTGTGCTAATTTCTATCTCTGGTTTTATGCAGCATCCCAACTCACCTTTCCCCTTAAGCAAGCATAAGTTGGTTTTCTAAATTTGAGACCCTGTTCTGTTTTGTAATTCAGTTCATGTGTAGCCAAGTTTACATTCCGTGTATTAGTGATATCTTATGATGTTTCATTTTCTGTGTGACTTATTTCACTTAGAATCATCGTACCTGAATCCACTCATTATGCCACGACGGGCCTGATGACATAGATTTCATTGCTGAGTGAGATTCCATTTTACGTACCTACCACAACTTCTTTATCCATTTTTCACATTCTGGGATATTTAACTTGTACCGTAGACGAGGTTCTTGTAAACAGAGCCGTCCAAAACTTTGGGGTGGCTCTGTGTTTTTGATTTTAATTTCCCTAAGCTATAGGACCATAAGTGGAAGTGCCATAGGCTCCGTTGCTTAGTTTTTTAGGTGTTTCAGGAAACACAATACACTTCTCCAGAGTGGCTGTTGGCAATTTACATCTCGCCCATCAGCATAACAAGGCTCCATGTTCTCCATGGCCTGTGCTGTCTTTCTGGATTTTACACTTTTTTCAGATTGCGCTTTTGACCGGGGGGCAGTGAGACTTCATTGTAGTGCAGATTTCTTTAACATGCTTGCTTGGTTGGCCAAAAAGGGCGTATGCGTTTTTTCCTGAATATATTCAGGAAAAAACGCATACGCCCTTTTTGGCCAAGTGCATCATTGTCGACATTCTGCCTCTTTTCCTATGCTTTAAGTGCAATTCCAGTTTACCCCCTGAAATCGTTTTCCTGAAATTCTGCCCCGCTTTCAAGTCCTCTTCGAAGACTTACTTCAATACATTTTTGCACGATAGCTGTCATTCATATCTCTGCAGGTTTGTGAATTACAGTGCCCCTGAGCTCCTTTCTTCAACTCGCTTTCTTGTGAGCTGGCCGCAAAACCGCAGGATTGCTTCAGGCCCTAATCTGTTTCCAGCAGGGCACGCTGAGCCTTTGGTTAATTCCTCTTCCTGGTGGGAAATGAGCATTCCATTTGCCCGTGCAGACACCTACAGCTAGTCTCTCATTGGTTCTCCCTATTCCTGTTCATCTTGCGCAGAAATTGCAAACTGTGCCAAACAGGAGTTAAAGGCACTGACTCTCCAAGTGGGGAGAGTGTTAGTAAAGCGTCTGGAATGGTGAACCCGAGTACCAGGGTTCGAAAACTGAGATGCATTTTAAAACGTTTCCCAATCACACGGTGGACCATACTCTGGGTTACCCATGCATGTTTTAGCTGATGGAAGAATCCCTTAAACCTGGAGTGTTGGGACCCATGGAATGGGTACCATGCTGTGTGACTTCAAAGGGTCTGCGTTTGCTCACCGAACCTCACCAATGCTATCAGCCCGAAGTGGCCAGCCTTATGTCTCACCCAGCTCTGTGTGTAGATGTGGTAAATCCAGGTTGCATCACAAGCCCTGAATGAATTATTTAAGAATTGCTCTCTATTTCACTGGCATTGTGTTTTGTTTTTGAAATTTATTTTGATAATTGGATTTATCGGAATTTCACTGCTGCGTTTAGCCCGCTGTACACATGCTTGATTTCCTTATGGAGACATATAAATCCATGGGTTTTAAGATTCTTACTTGTCAGGTATCTTCCCAGGCGTTGAATATATGGTGTTGAGTCCATTTCGTTGAGCAAGGAGTAGGTCTTGTCTATTTTATATTCGGCTTATGGAACGGTATCTGTGCTAATTTCAATCTCTGCTTTTATGCATCACCCCAACTCACCTTTCCCCTTAAGCAAGCATAAGTTGGTTTTCTCAATTTGAGACCCTGTTCTGTTTTGTAATTCAGTTCATGTGTCGCCAAGATTACATTCCGTGTATTAGTGATATCTTATGATGTTTCTTTTTCTGTGTGACTTATTTCTCGTAGAATCATCATACCTGAATCCACTCATTATGCCGCTATGGACCTGATGATGTAGATTTCATTGCTGAGTGATATTCCATTGTACGTGCGTACCACTTCTTCTTTATCCATTTTTTGCTTTCTCGGATATTTAACTTGTACCGTAGACGAGGTTCTTGTAAACAGAGCCATCCCCAACATTGGTGTGTCTGTGTGTTTTTGATTTTAATTTCCCTAAGCTATAGGTCCATAAATGGAAGTGCCATAGGCTATGATGCTTTGTTTCCTACGTGTTTCAGGAAACACCATTTGCTTCTCCAGAGTGGCTGTTGGCAATTTACATCCCGCCCATCAGCATAACAAGGCTCCCTGTTCTTCATGACCTGTCCTGCCTTTCTGGATTTTACACATTTTTCAGATGGCCCTTTTGACCGGGGGGCAGTGAGACTTCATTGTAGTGCAGATTTCCTTTACACGCTTGCTTGGTTGGCCAAAAAGGGCGTATGCGTTTTTTCCTGAATATATTCAGGAAAAAACGCATACGCCCTTTTTGGCCAAGTGCATCATTGTCGACATTCTGCCTCTTTTCCTATGCTTTAAGTGCAATTCCAGTCTACCCCTTGAAATCGTTATCCTGAAATTCTGCCCCGCTTTCAAGTCCTCTTCGAAGACTTACTTCAATACATTTTTGGACGATAGCTGTCATTCATAACTCTGCAGGTTTGTGAATTACAGTGCCCCTGAGCTCCTTTCTTCAACTCGCTTTCTTGTGAGCTGGCCGCAAAACCGCAGGATTGCTTCAGGCCCTAATCTGTTTCCGGCAGGTCACGCTGAGCCTTTGGTTAATTCCTCTTCCTGGTGGGAAATGAGCATTCCATTTGCCCGTGCAGACACCTACAGCTAGTCTCTCATTGGTTCTCCCTATTCCTGTTCATCTTGCACAGAAATTGCAAACTGTGCCAAACAGGAGGTTAAAGGCACTGACTCTCCAAGTGGGGAGAGTGTTAGTAAAGCGTCTGGAATGGTGAACCCGTGTACCAGGGTTCGAAAACAGAGATGCATTTTAAAACGTTTCCCAATCACACTGTGGACCATATTCTGGGTTACCCATGCATGTTTTAGCTGATGGAAGAATCCCTTAAACCTGGAGAGTTGGGAGCCATGGAATGGGTACCATGCAGTGTGACTTCAAAGGGTCTGCATTTGCTCACCGAACCTCACCAATGCTATCAGCCCGAAGTGTCCAGCCTTATGTCTCACCCAGCTCTGTGTGTAGATGTGGTAAATCCAGGTTGCATCACAAGCCCTGAATGAATTATTTAAGAATTGCTCTCTATTTCACTGTCATTGTGTTTTGTTTTTGAAATTTATTTTGATAATGGGATTTATCGGATTTTCACTGCTACGTTTAGGCCGCTGTACACACGCTTGATTTCCTTATGGAGACATATAAATCCATGGGTTTTAAGATTCTTACTTGTCAGGTATCTTCCCAGGCATTGAATATATGGTGTTGAGTCCATTTCGTTGAGCAAGGAGTAGGTCTTGTCTATTATATATTTGGCTTATGGAACGGTATCTGTGCTAATTTCAATCTCTGCTTTTATGCAGCACCCCAACTCACCTTTCCCCTTATGCAAGCATAAGTTGGTTTTCTAAATTTGAGACCTTGTTCTGTTTTGTAATTCAGTTCATGTGTCGCCAAGATTACATTCCGTGTATTAGTGATATCTTATGATGTTTCTTTTTCTGTGTGACTTATTTCTCGTAGAATCATCATACCTGAATCCACTCATTATGCCGCTACGGACCTGATGACGTAGATTTCATTGCTGAGTGATATTCCATTGTACGTGCGTACCACAACTTCTTTATCCATTTTTTGCTTTCTCGGATATTTAACTTGAACCGTAGACGAGGTTCTTGTAAACAGAGCCATCCCCAACTTTGGTGTTGCTGTGTGTTTTTGATTTTAATTTCCCTAAGCTACAGGACCATAAATGGAAGTGCCATAGGCTGTGTTGCTTTGTTTCCTACGTGTTTCAGGAAACACCATTTGCTTTTCCAGAGTGGCTGTTGGCAATTTACATCCCGCCCATCAGCATAACAAGGCTCCCTGTTCTCCATGACCTGTCCTGCCTTTCTGGATTTTACACTTTTTTCAGATGGCCCTTTTGACCGGGGGGCAGTGAGACTTCATTGTAGTGCAGATTTCCTTTACACGCTTGCTTGGTTGGCCAAAAAGGGCGTATGCGTTTTTTCCTGAATATATTCAGGAAAAAACGCATACGCCCTTTTTGGCCAAGTGCATCATTGTCGGCATTCTGCCTCTTTTCCTATGCTTTAAGTGCAATTCCAGTCTACCCCTGAAATCGTTTTCCTGAAATTTTGCCCCGCTTTCAAGTCCTCTTCGAAGACTTACTTCCGTACATTTTTGGACGATAGCTGTAATTCATAACTCTGCAGGTTTGTGAATTACAGTGCCCCTGAGCTCCTTTCTTCAATTCGGTTTCTTGTGAGCTGGCCGCAAAACCACAGGATTGCTTCAGGCAGTAATCTGTTTCCGGCAGGGCATGCTGAGCCTTTGTTTAATTCCTCTTCCTGGTGGGAAATGAGCGTTCCATTTGCCCGTGCAGACACCTACAGCTAGTCTCTCTTTGGTTCTCCCTATTCCTGTACATCTTGCGCAGAAATTGCAAACTGTGCCAAACAGGAGGTTAAAGGCCCTGACTCTCCAAGTGGGGAGAGTGTTAGTAAAGCGTCTGGAATGGTGAACCCGAATACCACGGGACGAAAACTGAGATGCCATTGAAAACGTTTCCCAATCACACAGTGGACCATACTCTGGGTTTCCCATGCATGTTTTAGCTGAAGGAAGAATCCCTTAAACCTGGAGAGTTGGGACCCATGGAATGGGTACCATGCAGTATGACTTCAAAGGGTCTGCGTTTGCTCATCGAACCTCACCAAAGCTATCACCCCGCGGTGTCCAGCCTTATGTCTCACCCAGCTCTTGGTATAGATGTGATAAATCCAGGTTGCATCACAAGCCCTGAATGAATTTTTTAAGAATTGCTCTCTATTTCACTGTCACTGTGTTTTGTTTTTGAAATTTATTTTGATAATGGGATTTATCGGATTTTCACTGCTGCGTTTAGGCCACTGTACACACGCTTGATTTCCTTATGGAGACATATAAATCCATGGGTTTTAAGTTTATTACTTGTCAGGTATCTTCCCAGGCGTTGAATATGGAGTGTTGAGTCCATTTAGTTGAGCAAGGTGTAGGTCTTCACTATTATATATTTGGTTTATGGAAAGGTATCTGTGCTAATTGCAATCTCTGGTTTTATGCAGCACCCCAACTCACCTTTCCCCATAAGCAAGCATAAGTTGGTTTTCTCAATTTGAGACCCTGTTCTGTTTTGTAATTCAGTTCATGTGTAGTCAAGTTTACATTCCGTGTATTAGTGATATCTTATGATGTTTCTTTTTCTGTGTGACTTATTTCTCGTAGAATCATCGTACCTGAATCCACTCATTATGCCACTACGGGCCTGATGACGTAGATTTCATTGCTGAGTGATATTCCATTGTACGTGCGTACCACAACTTCTTTATCCATTTTTTGCTTTCTTGGATATTTAACTTGTACCGTAGACGAGGTTGTTTTAAAGAGAGCCATCCCAAACATTGCGGTGGCTGTGTGATTTTGATTTTAATTTCCTTAAGCTATAGGACCATAAGTGGAAGTTCCATAGGCTGTGTTGCTTTGTTTCCTACGTGTTTCAGGAAACACCATACACTTCTCCAGAGTCGCTGTTGGCAATTTACATCCCTCCCTTCAGAATAACAAGGCTCCCTCTTCTCCATGGCCTGTGCTGCCTTTCTGGATTTTACACTTTTTTCAGATGGCTCTTTTGACTGGGTGGCAGTGAGACTTCATTGTAGTGCAGATTTCTTTAACATGCTTGCTTGGTTGGCCAAAAAGTGTGTATGAATTTTTTCCTGAATATATTCAGGAAAACTCGCATACGCCCTTTTTGGCCAAGTGCATCATTGTCGACATTCTGCCTCTTTTCCTATGCTTTAAACGCAATTCCAGTCTACCCCCTGAAATCGTTTTCCTGCAATTCTGCCCCGCTTTCAAGTCCTCTTCGTAGCCTTCCTTCAATATATTTTTAGACGATTGCTATCATTTATAAGTCTGCTGGTTTGTGAATTACAGTGCCCCTGAGCTCCTTTCTTCAACTCGCTTTCTTGTGAGCTGGCCACAAAACCGCAGGATTGCTTCAGGCCCTGATCTGGTTCTGGCACGGCATGCTGAGCCTTTGGTTAATTCCTCTTCCTGGTGGGAAATGAGCGTAAAATTTGCCCATGCAGACACCTTCACCTGAGTCATCATGGTGCCCCTTTGCCCCGGTTATCTCTATGGATGTTGGAGTTGGAGGGCCTCCTCACTCAAGGTCAGTGTGCCCACGGAGCCAACCCTGCAACTTCTGGGCATGGTTGGGGTTTCGGATCACCACGTGGGGTCCTTTTCCCTTAGGAGGGAGGTGGCCTTTTGGGCTGCTGATTTCCAGGTTTTCAGATACTGCCAGTATCTTGGCCAGATGTGGCGGTGGGCCAAGCCCCTTCATGAACTTAGTTTATCCTACCTGGATCGCATTCTTGCATTGTTCCATTTCAAGTGGTCCCAGGTTTTGTACTAATACTCCAATGGCGATTCACCATTCACCAGGAATGTAAAGGTCAAAGGGTTTAGCTAAATTAGGGAGTTCCAGGGCAAGGGTCTGAATTGACTGCTCTTTCCATTTTGAAAGGCCACTTCTGCATTCTATTCAAAAGGATCATCATCTTTTCCTTTCAGTGTTTCATATAGAGGTCCAGCTCGTAGACTGTATTTAGGGATCCAGAAGCAGCAAACCCTGGCCTCCCCAGGAACCCCTAAGCTGTCTTCTAGTTTTAGAAATGGGTAAGGCTATAAATTGTTTCTTCCCTTTCCTGGGATGGGCTTCTCCGACCTTCTGTGAGAATGAAGCCCAGCCAGGTCACTGTAGTCTGTGATATTTGAGCCTTTTTTGGACAACTTGTATCCTTTATTGGCTTTGTAGTTCAGAGGTCTAATTAGTAGGGCTAGCGATCAGAATGTCGTCTGCATATTGAAGGAGTGTTTCCTTTTCCAGAGGTAGAACTTTTAGGTCTTTAGCTGAGCTTTCCCCAAAGATGGTGTGGGAATTTTTGAACCCTTGGGGCAACACGGCCCGGAAGTATTGTTTTAGTTGTATGTTGAGTCCTGCCACACACAAGCCAAAATTTCTTGTGACTCTGGGACTAATAGAATACAAAAGAAGGCATCATTGAAGACTAATACAGAATACCATGTCCTGGTGGTTGGTAGAATGACCAGCAGGGTGTAGGATTTAGGAACTACTGGAGGTATATCCTCGGTGGCTTCACTGACTGTCCTGACATCCTTTACCAGGACTCCAGCAGCCCATGGGGCTCTCGAGGTCAGGCCAATCCCAGGATATGGAGCTCACCTGGGCAGGTACCCCACCCCCACCCCAGCCCACGGGGCTCTCGTGTTCAGGCCCCTCCCAGGATATGGGGTTCCCTGGGCAGGTTCCCCGGGCAGGTTCCCCTGCAGCCCATGGGGCTCTCGTGGTCAGGCCCCTCCCAGGATACAGAGCTACCCTTGCAGGTACCATGGCAGGGCTGGGAACACAGGAACCGTGCATATCGCCCTCATTGCAGAGCACTCCCAGCTCACCTGTCACTCAGATCTGACACAGAGCACCTCAGAGCAGGACTTGAACTAACAAACAGCAGCTCGGACAGGTCTGTGACCCTTGGCATCACTCTGTGTGGCCTCCCTCCACCTGGTCTTCCAGAGACTTCCACTGCACCCGGGGCACCAGGCCTCTGTCTCCACCCACCAGCCACCCCTCCTCTCCCTGACTCCTGGGTTCCTCTCATTAGGAGAGGGTTTTCTTGAAGTTGTCTCCCACTCATGGGCCAGATAATATAATTAGGAAACAAGCCAGAGCTGCAGCCCCTTGTCTATCCTGACTCTCAGGAGCCCACACCTGTTCCTTGGACCTGGCCGATTCAGCAAGTTCCATTTTCTGCAACTGTGAGCCCCTGAGGGGTGATTATTGGCTGGCCTGGGAAGCCCGACCGTGCCGGCCAGACCTCCCCAGGTGTGCCTGGGTTCAGATCAATATAAACACCGCTCCAGGCAGCAAGAGCCCCTGCAGCTGTGCCTGACGCCATTTTCTCTGCCCTGCCAGCAGTCTTGGGGCTGGATTGGTGGGAGGGAGTGAGAGGCCACGGCTTTGTGGGTGGCCCAGTGTGAGTGGGGCTCTGCTGGACTTTCTGCAGCAGTTGCCAAGATGCCACTTGCTAAAGAAGAGGATGTGTTACCCATACCTGCCGCTGAAATTTCTCCCTGGGCAGAGGTGAGTGAGGAAGAACGCAGTGGGGGCCAGGACAGCAGGGGTATCTCAGGCAGGGAAATGGAAAGCTTCCAGAAGAGCACCCAGGGCCAGGACCAACCTGGCTGGCCTGCAGGCACCAAGTCGGCTGGCATGCTGTCGCTCATGTGGCTCCATGGCCCTTCCTCTAGGCTTTCAAGTCCTTGTACATATTCAGGTGTTTTACCTGGGAAGGGTGGGAACATTTCAGCAGCAACTGGCCTGGGGCTCAGCCCACGTTTACTCACAGATGCCTCGGCACGGTCCCCCAGCTTTGCAATGAGGACGCTTGTTGCGTGGGGCCTGCTGGCTGAATGGGAGATGATTCCCCACCACTGACCAACTTCAGAATTGTTTACAACTGGAGCAAGTGCCCTGATACGGTTTTCCTCTCTGTAACTGGTGGGTTCTGTTTTTATTTCTTTTTTTCGTTTTTGGTTCAAGGTAGATTTTATTCCTCTTTTTTGTATTTACAGATATAAGCATGGAAATAATTTATTCATATAAATACATGTATGTGAAGGGAAGAATATTTTTTCTGTTTTACTTTTTGTAATTTGAATTTTATTTTATTTTTTATACAGCAGGTTCTTTTTGGTTATCTATTTTATACATATAAATGTATACATGCCAATCCCAATCTCTCAACTCCTCCCACCACCACCCCCCAACAGCTTTCCCCCCTTGGTGTCCATACGTTTGTTGTCTACATCTGTTGCTCTATTTCTGCCTTGCAAAACGGTTCATCTGTACAATTTTTCTAGGTTCCACATATATGCATTAATAGACAAGATTTGTTTTTCTATTTCTAACTTACTTCACTCTGTATGACAGTCTCTAGGTCCATCAACGTCTCTACAAATGACCCAATTTCATTCCTTTTTATGGCTTAGTAATATTCCATTTTATATATGTACCACATCTTTATGCATTCGTCTGTCTGTGGGCATTTAGGTTGCTTCCATTACCTGGATATTGTAAATAGTGATGCAATGAACATTGCGGTGAATGTCTCTTTTTGATTTATGGTTTTGTCTGGGTATATGCCCAGTAGTGGGATTGCTGTATCATATGGTAATTCTATTCTTAGTTTTATAAGAAACTCCATAATGTTCTCCACAGTGACTGTATCAATTTACATTCCCAACAATAGTGGAAGAGGGTTCCTTATCTCCACACCCTTTCCAGCATTTGTTGTTTGTAGATTTTCTGATGATGCCCATTCTAACAGGTGTGAGGTAATACACCATGGATGAGTCTATTTCTTTGAGCAAAGAGTAGGTCTTGTCTAGTACATATTTGGCTTATGGAACGGTATGTGTGCTAATTTCAATCTCTGGTTTTATACAGCACCGCAACTCAACTTTCCCCTTAAGCAAGCATAAGTTTTTATCTAAATGTGAGACTCTGTTCGGTTTTGGAATTCAGTTTATGTGTAGCCAAGTTTACACTCTCTCTAGTAGTGATATCTTATGATAATTATCTTTCTCTGTGTGACATATTTCTCTTAGAATCATCATACTTAAATCCACTCAATTTGCTGCCACAGGCCTGATGACATTGATTTCATTGCTGAGTGATATTCCGTTGTACATAAGTAGCACAACTCCTTTATCCATTTTTTTCTTTCTGGGATATTTAATTTGTACTGGACTCAAGGTTCTTGTAAACACAGCAGCTCTAAATTTTGTGTTGGCTGTGTCTTGTTGATTTTAATTTTCCTAAGCTATAGGGCCGAAAGTGGAAGTGCCCTAGGGTCTGTAGCTTTGTTTTTCAGATGTTTCAGGATACACCATAAACATCTCCAGAGTGTCTGTTGGCAATTTACATCCCGCCCATCAGCATAACAAGGCTCCCTGTTCTCCATGGCCTGTCCTGTGTTTCTGGTTTTTACACTTTTTTCAGATGGCCCTTTTGACGAATGGGAAATGAGACTTCATTGTAGTGCGGATTTCCATTGCTAGAGTGCTTGGTTGGCCAAAAAGGGCATATGTGTTTTTTCCTGAATATATTCAGGAAAAAATGTTTACGCACTTTTGTCCAAGTGCATCACTGTCAAAGATCTGCCGCTTTTCACATGCTTTAAATGCAATTCCAATCTACCCCCTGAAATATGATTCCTGCAATTCTGCCTCGTTTTCAAGTCCTCTTTGCAGAATTACTTCAATATATTTTTGCCAATAGCTGTCATTTATAACTCTGCAGGTTTGTGAATTACAGTGACCGTGATTTCCTTTCTTAACTCGTTTCCTTGAAAACTGGCCACAGAGCCGCAGGTTTGCTTCAGGCCGTAATCAGGGTCCGGCACGGCACTCTGAGACTTTGGTTCATTCCACTTCCTGGTGGGAAATTAGAGTTAAATGTACCCCTCCAGACACCTGCCTCACTCCTAGCCCCTTGGTGATGTGTGTCCTCTGGTTGGAGGCCACATGTGCTGGGTTCCTCACCTTTGGCTGATGTGGCCCTACTGGTGTGAGGACACTCCTGCCTGGTTCCCATCCCCTTGGTGATGTGGGCCCTCCGGTGAGAGTCTGATCCTGGTTGGGTTCCTCACACTTCTGTGAGGTGGGCCCTCTTCTCTGAGGTCACTCCTGCCTGGCTGGCACACCCCGCCTTGGCGACGTCGGCCCTCTGGTGGGATTTGGTGCCTGCTGGGTGTCTCCTCCCCTCGGTAATGAGGGCCCTCTGGCGTCAGACCCTAAACCCTGGGCTCCCAATATTTTCTGATATGCGCCCTGTGGATCGAGTACACTCCTGCCAGGTTCCCAACCCCATGGGAATGTGGGCCTTCTGCTCTGAGGTCCCAACCATGGGTTGCTGAGTTTCATGATGAGGGCCCTCTGCTGTGAGTTCTCTCCGGCCTGGATCCCATAGCCTCTCTGCTCCTGGCCACCTGCTGGGAGGTTCCAACTGCGGGATTCCTCACCTTTTTTCTTCTATGGGCCCTCTGTTTTGAGACTCCTCCTGCTTGCCTCACTCCCAGCCCCTTGGTGATGTGTTTCCTCTGGTTTGAGGCCACGTGTGCTGGGTCCCTCTCCTTTCGATTGTGTGGCCCCACTGGTGTGAGGACACTCCTGCCTGCTTCCTATCCCCTTGATGATGTGGGCCCTCTGGTGAGAGTCTGATCCTGGCTGGGTTCCTCACCCTTCTGTGAGGTGGGCCCTCTGCTGTGAGGTCACTCCTGCCTGGCTGGCACATGTCACCTTGGAGATGTGGGCCCTCAGTTGGGAGTTGGTACCTGCCGGGAGTCTCCTCCCGTCGGTAATGAGGGCCCTCTGGCGTCAGACCCTAACTCCTGGGCTCCCAAAATTCTCTGATGTGCGCCCTGTTGTGCGAGTACACTCCTGCCAGGTTCCCAACCCCATGGGAATGTGGGTCTTCTGCTCTGAGGTCCCAATGGTACGTTGCTCAGTTTCATGATGAGGGCCCTCTTGTGTGAGTTCACTCCCGCATGGATCCCATAGCCTCCCTGCTCCTGGCCACCTGCGGGGAGGTTCCAACTGTGGGATTCCTCACCTTTTTCCTTCTATGGGCCCTCTGTTTCGAGACTCCTCCTGCCTGCCTCACTCCCAGCCCCTGGGTGATGTGTGTCCTCTGGTTTGAGGCCACGTGTGCTGGGTCCCTCACCTTTCAATGATGTGGCCACACTGGTGTGAGGACCCTCCTGCCTTGTTCTGATCCCCTTGGTGATGTGGGCCCTCTGGTGAGAGTCTGATCCTGGCTGGGTTCCTCCCACTTCTGTGAGGTGGGCCCTCTGCTGTGAGGTCAATCCTGCCTGGCTGGCACACGTCACCTTGGCGATGTGGGCCCTCAGTTGGGAGTTGGTGCCTGCTGGGAGTCTCCTCCCCTCGGTGATGGGGGCCCTATGGCGTCAGGCCCTAACTCATGGGCTCCCAAAATTTTCTGATGTGCGCCCTGTCATGCGAGTACACTCTAGCCAGGGTCCCATCCCCATGGGCATGTGGGCTTTCTGCTCTGAGGTCCCAACGGCTGGGTTGCTCACAGTGTCAGAATGTGGGCCCTCTGCTGTGAGTTCACTCCGGCATGGATCCCATTGCCTCGGTGATCTGGGCCACCTGTTTGGAGCTTCCAACTGCGGGGTTCCTCACTTTTTTATTCTATGGGCCCTCTGTTGTGAGTCTCCTCCTGCATGCCTCACTCCCAGCCCTTTCGTGATGTGTGTCCCCTTGTTTGAGGCCACATGTGCTGTGTTCCTCACCTTTCGCTGATGTGGCCCCACTGGTGTGAGGACACTCCTGCCTGGTTTCCATCCCCTTGGTGATGTGCGCGCTCTGGTTAGAGTCTGATCCTCTTTGGGTTCCTCACACTTCTGTGAGGTGGGCCCTCTGCTGTGAGGTAACTCCTGCCTGGCTTGCTCCCGTTGCCTTGGTGACGTCGGCCCTCTGGTGGCATTTGGAGCCTGCTGGTAGCCTCCTCTCCTCCGTGATGTGGGCTCTCTGGCGTCAGGCCATAACTGCTGGGTTCCCACATTTTCTGATACGTGCTAAGTTGTGCGAGGACACTCCTGCGAGGTTCCCATCCCCATGGGGATGTGGGCCTTCTGCTCTGAGGTCCCACTGGCTGGGTTGCTCACAGTTTCATGATGTGGGCCCTCTGCTGTGAGATCACTGTGGCCTGGATCCCATAGACTCTGTGCTCTGGGCCACCTGCTGGGAGGTTCCAACTGCTGGATTCCTCACATTTTTTATTCTGTGGGCCCTGTGTTGTTAGGCTACTCCTGCCTGCCTCACTCGGAGCACCTTGGAAATGTGGGTCCTCTGGTTTAGGCCACATGTGCTGGGTTCCTCACCTTTCTATAATGTGGGCACACTGGTGTGAGGACACTCCTGCCTTGTTCCGATCCCTTTGGTGATGTGGGCCCTCTGGTGAGAGTCTTATCCTGGCTGGGTTCCTCACCCTTCTGTGAGGTAGGCCCTCTGCTGTGAGGTCACTCCTGCCTGGCTGACACACGTCATCTTGGCGACATGGGCCCTCAGTTGGGAGTTGGTGCCTGCTGGGAGTCTCCTCCCCTCGGTAATGAGGGCCCTCTGGTGTCAGACCCTAACTGCTGGGCTCCCAAAATTTTCTGATGTGCGCCCTGTGGTGCGAGTACACTCCTGCCAGGTTCCGAACCCCGTGGGAATGTGGGCTTTCTGCTCTGAGGTCCCAATGTTACGTTGCTCAGTTTCATGATGAGGGCCCTCTGGTGTGAGTTCACTCCGGCATAGATCCCATAGCCTCGCTGCTCCTGTCCACCTGCGGGGAGCTTCCAACTGCGGGATTCCTCAACTTTTTCCTTCTATGGGCCCTCTGTTTTGAGACTCCTCCTGCCTGCCTCACTCCCAGCCCCTTGGTGATGTGTGTCCTGTAGTTTGAGGCCACGTGTGCTGGGTCCGTCACATTTCGGTGATGTGGCCCCACTGGTGTGAGGACACTCCTGCCTGGTTTCCATTCCCTTGGTGATGTGGGTCCTGTGGTGAGAGTCTGATCCTCTTTGGGTTCCTCACACTTTTGTGTGGTTGGCCCTCTGCTCTGAGGTCACTCCTGCCTGGCTGGCACACCCCGCATTGGCGACGTCGGCCCTCTGGTAGCAGTTGGAGCTTGCTGGGAGCCTCCTCTCCTCAGTGATGAGGGCCCTCTGGCGTCCAGCCCTAACTGCAGGGCTCTCCACATTTTCTGATGTGTGCCCACTGGTGCGATGACACTCCTGCTTGGTTCCCTTCCCCATGGGGATGTGGGCCTTGTGCTCTGAGGTCACAACGGCTGGGTTGCTTACAGTATCACGATGAGGGCCCTCTGTTGTGAGTTCATCACTGCCTGGATCCCATAGCCTCGGTGATCTGGGCCGCCTGCTGGGACGTTCCAACTGCTGGATTCCTCACCTTTTTTATACAATGGGCCATGTGTTTTGAGGTTAATCCTGCCTGCCTCGCTCCGAGACCCATGGTGATGTGGGTCCTCTGGTTTGAGGCCACATGTGCTGGGTACCTCAACTTTCGATGATGTGGCCCCACGGGCGTGAGGACACTCGTGCCTGGTTCCCAGCCCCTTGCTTATGTGGGCACTCTGGTGAGAGTCTGATCCTGACTGGGTTCCTTACCCTTCTGTGAGGTGGGCCCTCTGATGTGAGGTCACTCCTGCCTGGATGGCTCACGTCGCCTTGGCGACGTAGGCCCTCTGTTGGCCACTGAAGCATGCTGGGAGCCTCCTACCCTCTTTAATGAGGGCCCTGAAAGAAACGCATATGCCCTTTTTGACCAAGTGCATCATTGTCGAGGTTCTGCCTCTTCTCCTATACTTTCAGAGGACTTCCCATCTACCTCCTGAAATCGTATTCCTGGAATTCTGCCCCGCGATCAAGTCCTCTTTGCAGCCTTACTTCAATATATTTTTGGACGATAGCTGTCATCTATAACTCTGCAGGTTTGTGAATTACAGCGCCCCTGAGCTCCTTTCTTCAACTCACTTTCTTGTGAGCTGGCCGCAAAACCGCAGGATTGCCTCAGGCCCTAAACTGGTTCCGGCATGGCATGCTGAGCCTTTGGCTAATTCCTCCTCCTGGTGCGAAATGAGCATTAAATTTGCTCGTGCAGACACCTACAGCTAATCTCTCATTGGTTCTCCCTATTCCTGTTCATCTTGCGCAGAAATTCCAAACTGTGCCAAACAGGAGGTTAAAGGCACAGACTCTGCAAGTGGAGAGAGTGTTAGTAAAGCGTCTGGAATGTTTAAACCGAGTACGACGGGACGAAAACTGAGATGCATTTAAAAAGGTTTCCCAGTCACACGGTGGACCATATTCTGGGTTTCCCATGCATGTTTTATCTGAAGGAAGAATCCCTTAAACCTGGAGAGTTGGGACCCATGGAATGGGTACCATGCAGTATGACTTCAAAGGGTTGCCTTTCCTAACCGAACGTCACCAATGCTATCAGCCCGAAGTGTCCAGCCTTATGTCTCACTCAGCTCTGGGTGTAGATGTGGTAAATACAGGTTGCATCACAAGCCCTGAATGAATTATTTAAGAATTGCTCTCTATTTCATTGTCATTGAGTTTTGTGTTTGTAATTTATTTTGATAATGGGATTTATCGGATTTTCACTGCTGCATTTTTGCCACTGTACACATGCTTGTTTCTCTTATGGAGACATATAAATCCATGGGTTTTAAGATTCTTACTAGTCAGGTATATTCCTAGGCATTGAGTATGTGGTGTTGAGTCCATTTCGTGGAGCAAGGAGTGGGTCCTGACTATTACATATTTGCTTATGGAAAGTTATCTGTGCTAATTTCAATCTCTGGTTTTATGCAGCGCCACAACTCACCTTTCCCCTTAAGCAAGCATAAGTTGGTTTTCTAAATTTGAGACCCTTTTCTGTTTTGTAATTGAGTTCATGTGCAGCCATGTTTACAGTCTGTGTATTTGAGATATCTTATGGTGTTTCTTTTTCTGTGTGACTTAGTTAACTTAGAATCATCGTACCTGAATAAACTCACTATGCCGCAATGCGCCTCATGACAGATTTCATTGCTGAGTGATATTCCATTGTACGTACGTACCACAACTTCTTTATCCATTTTTCGCTTTCTCGGATATTTAACTTGTACCGCAGACGAGGTTCTTGTAAGCAGAGCCATCCAAAATTTATGGGTGGCTGTGTCTTTTTGATTTTAATTTCCCTAAGCTATAGAACCATAAGTTGAAGTGCCGTAGGCTCCGTTGCTTAGTTTTTTAGGTGTTTGAGGAAACACCATACACTTCTCCAGAGTGGCTGTTGGCAATTTACATCCCGCCCATCAGCATAACAAGGCTCCCTGTTCTCCATGGCCTGTCCTGTGATTCTGGATTTTTCACTATTTTCAGATGTCCGTTTTGTAAGGGGGGCAGTGAGGCTTCATTGTAGTGCAG
This sequence comes from Delphinapterus leucas, assembly GCF_059928025.1. Classification (NCBI taxonomy): domain Eukaryota; kingdom Metazoa; phylum Chordata; class Mammalia; order Artiodactyla; family Monodontidae; genus Delphinapterus; species Delphinapterus leucas. Next base: position 20,993,519 of record NW_028322232.1, read on the forward strand.
ATTTCTTTACACGCTTGCTTGGTTGGCCAAAATGCGTGTATGCGTTTTTTCCTGAATATATTCAGGAAAAAACGCATACGACCTTTTTGACCAAGTGCATCATTGTCGACTTTCTGTCTCTTTCCCTATTCTTTAAATGCAATTCCAGTCTGCCCCTGAAATTGTTTTCCTGCAATTCTGCCACGCTTTCAAGTCCTCTACGTAGACTTTCTTCAATATATTTTTGGACCATAGCTGTCATTTATAACTCTGCAAGTTTGTGAATGACAGTGCGCCTGAGCTTCTTTCTTCTACTCGCTTTCTTGTGAGCTGGCAGCTAACCCGCAGGATTGCTTCAGGCCCTAATCTGGTTCCAGGACAGCAGGCTGATCCTTTGGTAAATTCCTATTCCTGGTGGGAAATGAGCGTTATATTTGAACGTGCAGACACCTAGAGCTAGTCTCTCATTGGTTCTCCCTATTCTTGTTCATCTTGCGCAGAAATTGCAAACTGTGCCAAGCAGGAGGTTAAAGGCACTGACTCTCCAAGTGGGGAGAGTGTTAGTAAAGCGTCTGGAATGGTTAACCCGAGTAAAAGGGGACGAAAACTGAGATGCATTTGAAAACGTTTCCCGGTCACACGGTGCACCATACTGTGGGTTTCCCATGCACGTTTAGCTGAAGGAAGAATCCCTTAAACCTGAAGAGTTGGGACCCATGGAATGGGTACCATGCAGTATGACTTCAAAGGGTCTGCATTTGCTCATCGAACCTCAACAATGCTATCAGCCCGAAGTGTCCAACCTTATGTCTCACTCAGCTCTTGGTATAGATGTGGTAAATCCAGGTTGCATCACAAGCCCTGAATGAATTATTTAAGAATTGCTCTCTATTTCACTGTCATTGTGTTTGTTATTGTAATTCATTTTGATAATGGGATTTATCGGATTTTCTCTGCTGCATTCATGCCGCTGTACACACATTTGAGTCTCTTACGGAGACATATAAATTCATGGGTTTGAAGATTCTTACTAGTCAGGTGTATTCTTAGGCTTTGAATATGGAGTGTTGAGTCCATTTCTTTGAGCAAGGAGTATGTCTTGATTATTACATATTTGGCTTATGGAAAGGTATCTGTGTTAATTTCTATCTCTGGTTTTATACAGCACCCCAGCTCACCTTTCCCCTTAAGCAAGCATAAGTTGGTTTTCTAAATTTGAGACCCTGTTCTGTTTTTTAATTTAGTTCATGTGTAGCCAAGTTTACATTCTGTGTATTACTGATATCTTATGATGTTTCATTTTCTGTGTGACTTATTTCACTTAGAATCATCGTACCTGAATCTACTCATTATGCCGCGACGGGCCCGAGGACATTGATTTCATTGGTGAGTGATATTCCATTGTACGTACGTACCACAAATTCTTTATCCATTTTTCACATTCTAGGATATTTAACTTGTACCGTAGACGAGGTTCTTGTAAACAGAGCCGTCCAAAATTTTGGGGTGGCTGTGTGTTTTTGATTTTAATTTCCCTAAGCTAGAGGACCATAAGTGGAAATGCCATAGGCTCCGTTGCTTTGTTTTTTAGGTGTTTGAGGAAACACCATACACTTCTAAAGAGTGGCTGTTGGCAATTTACATCCCGCCCATCAGCATAACAAGGCTCCCTCTTCTCCATGGCCTGTGCTGCTTTTCTGGATTTTACACTTTTTTCAGATGGCCCTTTTGACAAGGGGGCAGAGAGACTTCAGTGTAGTGCAGATTTCCTTTACACGCTTGCTTGGTTGGCCAAAAAGCGCGTATGCGTTTTTTCCTGAATATATTCAGGAAAAAACGCATACGCCCTTTTTGGCCAAGTGCATCATTGTCGACATTCTGCCTCTTTTCCTATGCTTTAAATGCAATTCCAGTCTACCCCCTGAAATCGTTTTCCTGAAATTCTGCCCCGCTTTCAAGTCCTCTTCGAAGACTTACTTCAGTACATTTTTGGACTATAGCTGTCATTCATAACTCTGCAGGTTTGTGAATTACAGTGCCCCTGAGCTCCTTTCTTCAACTCGCTTTCTTGTGAACTGGCCGCAAAACCGCAGGATTGCTTGAGGCCCTAATCTGTTTCCGGCAGGGCATGCTGAGCCTTTGGTTAATTCCTCTTCCTGGTGGGAAATGAGCGTTCCATTTGCCCGTGCAGACACCTACAGCTAGTCTCTCATTGGTTCTCCCTATTCCTGTTCATCTTGCGCAGAAATTGCAAACTGTGCCAAACAGGAGGTTAAAGGCACTGACTCTCCAAGCGGGGAGAGTGTTAGTAAAGCGTCTGGAATGGTGAACCCGAGTACCAGGGTTCGAAAACTGAGATGCATTTGAAAACGTTTCCCAATCACACGGTGGACAATACTCTGGGTTTCCCATGCATGTTTTAGCTGAAGGAAGAATCCCTTAAACCTGGAGTGTTGGGACCCATGGAATGGGTACCATGCAGTATGACTTCAAAGGGTCTGCGTTTGCTCACCGAACCTCACCAAAGCTATCAGCCCAAAGTGCCCAGCCTTATATCTCACCCAGCTCTGGGTGTAGATGTGGTAAATCCAGGTTGCATCACAAGCCCTGAATGAATTATTTAAGAATTGCTCTCTATTTCACTGTCATTGTGTTTTGTTTTAGAAATTTATTTTGATAATGGGATTTATCGGACGTTCAGTGCTGCGTTTAGGCCCCTGTACACACGCTTGATTTCCTTATGGAGACATATAAATCCATGGGTTTTAAGATTCTTACGTGTCAGGTATCTTCCCAGGCGTTGAATATGTGGTGTTGAGTCCATTTCGTTGAGCAAGGAGTAGGTCTTGTCTATTTTATATTTGGCTTATGGAACGGTATCTGTGCTAATTTCAATCTCTGGTTTTATGCAGCACCCCAACTCACCTTTCCCATTAAGAAAGCATAAGTTGGTTTTCTAAATTTGAGACCCTGTTCTGTTTTGTAATAGAGTTCATGTGTAGCCAAGATTACATTCAGTGTATTAGTGATATCCTATGATGTTTCTTTTTCTGTGTGACTTATTTCTCGTAGAATCATCGTACCTGGATCCACTCATTATGCCGCCTCGGACCCGATGACGTAGATTTCATTGCTGAATGATATTCCATCGTACGTTCGTACCACAACTTCTTTATCCATTTTTTGCTTTCTCGGATATTTAACTTGTACCGTAGACGAGGTTCTTGTAAACAGAGCCATCCCCAACATTGGGGTGGCTGTGTGTTTTTGATTTTAATTTCCCTAAGCTATAGGACCATAAGTGGAAGTGCCATAGGCTGTGTTGCTTTGTTTCCTACGTGTTTCAGGAAACACCATACACTTCTCCAGAGTGGCTGTTGGCAATTTACATCCCGCACATCAGCATAACAAAGCTCCCTTTTCTCCATGACCTGGACTGCCTTTCTGGATTTTACACTTTTTTCAGATGGCCCGTTTGACCGGGGGGCAGTGAGACTTCATTGTAGTGCAGATTTCCTTTACACGCTTGCTTGGTTGGCCAAAAAGGGCGTATTCGTTTTTTCCTGAATATATTCAGGAAAAAACGCATACGCCCTTTTTGGCCAAGTGCATCATTGTCGACATTCTGCCTCTTGTCCTATGCTTTAAGTGCAATTCCAGTCTACCCCCTGAAATCGTTTTCCTGAAATTCTGCCCCACTTTCAAGTCCTCTTCGAAGACTTACTTCAATACATTTTTGGACGATAGCTGTCATTCATAACTCTGCACGTTTGTTTATTACAGTACCCCTGAGCTCCTTTCTTCAACTCGCTTTCTTGTGAGCTGGCCCCAAAACCGCAGGATTGCTTGAGGCCCTAATCTGTTTCCGGCAGGGCATGCTGAGCCTTTGGTTAATTCGTCTTCCTGGTGGGAAATGAGCGTTCCATTTGCCCGTGCAGACACCTACAGCTAGTCTCTCATTGGTTCTCCCAATTCCTGTTCATCTAGCGCAGAAATTGCAAACTGTGCCAAACAGGAGGTTAAAGGCACTGACTCTCCAAGTGGGGAGTGTGTTAGTAAAGCGTCTGGAATGGTGAACCTGAGTACCAGGGTTCGAAAACTGAGATGCATTTGAAAACGTTTCCCAATCACACGGTGGACAATACTCTGGGTTTCCCATGCATGTTTTAGCTGAAGGAAGAGTCCCTTAAACCTGGAGTGTTGGGACCCATGGAATGGGTACCACGCAGTATGACTTCAAAGGGTCTGCGTTTGCTCACCGAACCTCACCAAAGCTATCAGCCCGAGGTGTCCAGCCTTATGTCTCACCCAGCTCTGGGTGTAGATGTGGTAAATCCACGTTGCATCACAAGCCCTGAATGAATTATGTAAGAATTGCTCTCTATTTCACTGTCATTGGGTTTTGTTTTTGTAATTCATTTTGATAATGGGATTTATCGGAGTTTCTCTGCTGCATTTATGCAGCTGTACACACGCTTGATTGTCTTACAGAGACATATAAATCCATGGGGTTCAAGATTCTTACTAGTCAGGTGTATTCCTAGGCGTTGAATATGAGGTGTTTAGTCCATTTCGTTGAGCAATGGGTAGGTCTTGACTATTACATATTTGGCTTATGGAAAGGTATCTGTGCTAATTTCTATCTCTGCTTTCATGCAGCACCCCAACTCACTTTTCCCCTCAAGCAAGCATAAGTTGGTTTTCTAAATTTGAGACCCTGTTCTGTTTCGTAATTCAGTTCATGTGTAGCCAAGTTTACATTCCGTGTATTAGTGATATCTTATGAGGTTTCATTTTCTGTGTGACTTATTTCACTTAGAATCATCATACCTGAATCCACTCATTATGCGGCAACGGGCCTGATGACATAGATTTCAATGGTGAGTGATATTCCTTTGTATGTACGTACCACGATTTCTTTATACATTTTTCGCTTTCTGGGATATTGAACTTGTGCCGTAGACGAGGTTCTTGTAAACAGAGCCATCCCAAACATTGGGGTGGCTGTGTGTTTTTGATTTTAATTTCCCTAATCTAGAGGAGCATAACTGGAAATGCCGTATTCTCCGTTGCTTTGTTTTTTAGGTCTTTGAGGAAACACCATACACTTCTAAAGAGTGGCTGTTGGCAATTTACATCCCGCCCATCAGCATAACAAGGCTCCCTCTTCTCCATGGCCTGTGCTGCTTTTCTGGATTTTACACTTTTTTCAGATGGCCCTTTTGACCAGGGGGCAGAGAGACTTCAGTGTAGTGCAGATTTCCTTTACACGCTTGCTTGGTTGGCCAAAAAGGGCGTACGCCTGTTTTCCTAAATATATTCAGGAAAAAACGCATACGCCCTTTTTGGCCAAGTGCATCATTGTCGACGTTCTGCCTCTTTTCCTATGCTTTAAGTGCAATTCCAGTCTACCTCCTGAAATAGTTTTCCTGAAATTCTGTCCCGCTTTCAAGTCCTCTTCGAAGACTTACTTCAGTACATTTTTGGACGATAGCTGTTATTCATAACTCTGCAGGTTTTTGAATTACAGTGTCCCTGAGCTCCTTTCTTCAACTCGCTTTCTTGTGAGCTGGCCGCAATACCGCAGGTTTGCTTCAGGCCCTAATCTGTTTCCGGCAGGGCACGCTGAGCCTTTGGATAATTCCTCTTCCTGGTGGGAAATGAGCGTTCTATTTGCCCGTGCAGACACCTACAGCTAGTCTCTCATTGGTTCTCCCTATTCCTGTCCATCTTGTGCAGAAATTGCAAACTGTGCCAAACAGGAGTTTAAAGGCACTGACTCTCCAAGTGGGGAGAGTGTTAGTAAAGCGTCTGCAATGGTGAACCCGAGTACCAGGGTTCAAAAACTGAGATGCATTTGAAAACGTTTCCCAATCACACGGAGGACCATACTCTGGGTTTCCCATGCATGTTTTATCTGAAGGAAGAATCCCTTAAACCTGGAGAGTTGGGAGCCATGGAATGGGTACCATGAAGTATGACTTCAAAGGGTCTGCGTTTGCGCACCGTACCTCACCACTGCTATCAGCCCGAAGTGTCCAGCCTTATGTCTCACCCAGCTCTGGGTGTAGATGTGGTAAATCCAGGTTGCATCACAAGCCCTGAATGAATAATTTAAGAATTGCTCTCTATTTCACTGTCATTGTGTTTCGATTTTGAAATTTATTTTGATAATGGGATTTATCGGATTTTCACTGCTGCGTTTAGGCCGCTGTACACACGCTTGATTTCCTTATGGAGACATATAAATCCATGGGTTTTAAGATTCTTACTTGTCAGGTATCTTCCCAGGCGTTGAATATGGGGCGTTGAGTCCATTTCGTTGAGCAAGGTGTAGGTCTTGTCTGTTATATATTTGGCTTATGGAACGGTATCTGTGCTAATTTCAATCTCTGGTTTTATGCAGCACCCCAACTCACCTTTCCCCTTAAGCAAGCATAAGTTGGTTTTCTAAATTTGAGACCCTGTTCTGTTTTGTAATTCAGTTCATGTGTAGCCAAGTTTACATTCCGTGTATTAGGGATATCTTATGATGTTTCTTTTTCTGTGTGACTTATTTCTCGTAGAATCATCGTACCTGGATCCACTCATTATGCCGCTACGGATCTGATGACGTAGATTTCATTGCTGAATGATATTCCATTGTACGTTCGTACCACAACTTCTTTATCCATCTTTTGCTTTCTCGGATATTTAACTTGTACCGTAGACGAGGTTCCTGTAAACAGAGCCATCCCCAACATTGGGGTGGCTGTGTGTTTTTGATTTTAATTTCGCTAAGCTATAGGACCATAAGTGGAAGTGCCATAGGCTGTGTTGCTTTGTTTCCTACGTGTTTCAGGAAACACCATACACTTCTCCAGAGTGGCTGTTGGCAATTTACATCCCGCCCATCAGCATAACAAGGCTCCCTGTTCTCCATGACCTGTCCTGCCTTTCTGGATTTTACACTTTTTTCAGATGGCCCTTTTGACCGGGGGGCAGTGAGACTTCATTGTAGTGCAGATTTCCTTTACACGCTTGCTTGGTTGGCCAAAAAGGGCGTATTCCTTTTTTCCTGAATATATTCAGGAAAAAACGCATACGCCCTTTTTGGCCAAGTGCATCATTGTGGACATTCTGCCTCTTGTCCTATGCTTTAAGTGCAATTCCAGTCTACCCCCTGAAATCGTTTTCCTGAAATTCTGCCCCGCTTTCAAGTCCTCTTCGAAGACTTACTTCAATACATTTTTGGACGATAGCTGTCATTCATAACTCTGCAGGTTTGTGAATTACAGTGCCCCTGAGCTCCTTTCTTCCACTCGCATTCTTGTGAGCTGGCCGCAAAACCGCAGGATTGCTTCAGGCCCTAATCTGTTTCCGGCAGGGCACGCTGAGCCTTTGGTTAATTCCTCTTCCTGGTGGGAAATGAGCGTTCCATTTGCCCGTGCAGACACCTACAGCTAGTCTCTCATTGGTTCTCCCTATTCTGTTCATCTTGCGCAGAAATTGCAAACTGTGCAAAACAGGTGGTTAAAGGCAGTGACTCTCCAAGTGAGGAGACTGTTAGTAAAGCGTCTGGAATGGTGACCCCGAGTAACAGGGGACGAAAACTGAGATGCATTTGAAAACGTTTCCCAATCACACGGTGGACCATGCTCTGTGTTTCCCATGCATGTTTTAACTGAAGGAAGAATCCCTTAAACCTGGAGCGTTGGGACCCATGGAATGGGTATCATGCAGTATGACTTCAAAGGGTCTTTCGTTTGCTCACCGAACCTCACCAATGCTATCAGCCCAAATTGTCCAGCATTATGTCTCACCCAGCTCTGGGTGTAGATGTGGTAAATCCAGGTTGCATCACAAGCCCTGAATGAATTATTTAAGATTTGCTATTTCACTGTCATTGTGTTTTGTTTTTCAAATTTATTTCGATAACGGGATTTATCGGATGTTCACTGCTGCATTTAGGCCGCTGTACACACGCTTGATTTCCTTATGGAGACATATAAATCCATGGGTTTTAAGATTCTTACTTGTCAGGTATCGTCCCATGCGTTGAATATGGGATGTTGAGTCCATTTCGTTGAGCAAGGAGTAGGTCTTGTCTATTATATATTTGGCTTATGGAACGGCATCTGTGCTAATTTCAATCTCTGGTTTTATGCAGCACCCCAACTCACCTTTCCCCATAAGCAAGCATAAGTTGGTTTTCTAAATTTGAGACCCTTTTCTGTTTTGTAATTCAGTTCATGTGTAGCCAAGTTTACATTCCGTGTATTAGTGATATCTTATGATGTTTCTTTTTCTGTGTGACTTATTTCTCGTAGAATCATCGTACCTGAATCCACTCATTATGCCGCTACGGGCCTGATGACATAGATTTCATTGCTGAGTGATATTCCATTGTACGTGCGTACCACAACTTCTTTATCCAGTTTTTGCTTCCTCGGATATTTAACTTGTACCGTAGACGAGGTTCTTGTAAACAGAGCCGTCCCAAACTTTGGGGTGGCTGTGTGTTTTTGATTGTAATTTTCCTAAGCTATAGGACTATAAGTGGAAGTGCCATAGGCTGTGTTGCTTTGTTTCCTACGTGTTTCAGGAAACACCATACACTTCTCCAGAGTGGCTGTTGGCAATTTACATCCCGCCCATCAGCATAACAAGGCTCCCTGTTCTCCATGACCTGTCCTGCCTTTCTGGATTTTGCACTTTCTTCAGATGGCCCTTTTGACTGGGGGGCTGTGAGACTTCATTGTAGTGCAGATTTCCTTTACACGCTTGCTTGGTTGGTCAAAAAGTACGTATGCGTTTTTTCCAGAATATATTCCGGAAAAAACGCATACTCCCTTTTTGGCCAAGTGCATCATTGTCGACATTCTGCCTCTTTTCCTATGCTTTAAGTGCAATTCCAGTCTACCCCCTGAAATCGTTTTCCTGAAATTCTGCCCCGCTTTCAAGTCCTCTTCGAAGACTTACTTCAGTACATTTTTGGACGATAGCTGTCATTCATAACTCTGCAGTTTTGTGAATTACGGTGCCCCTGAGCTCCTTTCTTCAACTCGCTTTCTTGTGAGCTGGCCGCAAAACCGCAGGATTGCTTCAGGCCCTAATCTGTTTCCGGCAGGGCACGCTGAGCCTTTGGTTAATTCCTGTTCCTGGTGGGAAATGAGCATTCGATTTGCCGGTGCAGACACCTACAGCTAGTCTCTCATTAGTTCCCCCTATTCCTGTTCATCTTGCGCAGAAATTTCAAACTGTGCCAAACAGGAGGTTAAAGGCACTGACTCTCCAAGTGGGGAGAGTGTTAGTAAAGCGTCTGGAATGGTGAACCCGAGTACCAGTGGCGAAACCTGAGATGCATTTGAAAACGTTTCCCAATCACACGGTGGTCCATACTATGGGATTCCCATGCATGTTTTAGCTGACGGAAGAATCCCTTAAACCTGGAGAGTTGGGACCCATAGAATGGGTACCATGCAGTATAATTTCAAAGGGTCTGCGTTTGCTCACCGAACCTCACCAATACTATCAGCCCGAAGTTTCCGGCCTTATGTCTCACCCAGCTCTGGGTGTAGATGTGGTAAATCCAGGTTGCATCACAAGCCCTGAATGAATTATTTAAGAATAGTTCTCTTTCACTGTCATTGTGTTTTGTTTTTGAAATTTATTTTGATAATGGGATTTATTGGATATTCACTGCTGCTTTTAGGCTGCTGTACACACGCTTGATTTCCTTATGGAGACATATAAATCCATGGGTTATAAGATTTTACTTGTCAGGTATGTTCCCAGGCGTTGAATATGGCGTGTTGAGTCCATTTCGTTGAGCAAGGAGTAGGTCTTGTCTATTATATATTTGGCTTATGGAACGGTATCTGTGCTAATTTCAATCTCGGGTTTTATGCAGCACCCCAACTCTCCTTTCCCCTTAAGCAAGCATAAGTTGGTTTTCTCAATTTGAGACCCTGTTCTGTTTTGTAATTCAATACATGTGTAGCCAAGTTTACATTCAGTGTATTAGTGATATCTTACGATATTTCTTTTTCTGTGTGACTTATTTCTCATAGAATCATCGTACCTGAATCCACTCATTATGCCGCTACGGACCTGATGATGTAGATTTCATTGCTGAGTGATATTCCATTGTACATGCGTACCACAACTTCTTTATCCATTTTTTGCTTTCTCGGATATTTAACTTGTACCGTAGACAAGGTTCTTGTAAACAGAGCCGTCCCAAACTTTGGGGTGGTTGTGTGTTTTTGATTTTAATTTACCTAAGCTATAGGACCATAAGTGGAAGTGCCATAGGCTGTGTTTCTTTGTTTCCTATGTGTTTCAGGAAACACCATACACTTCTCCAGAGTGGCTGTTGGCAATTTATATCCCACAGGTCAGAATAACAAGGCTCCCTTTTCTCCATGATCTGTCCTGCCTTTCTGGATTTTACACTTTTTTCAGATGGCCCTTTTGACCCGGGGGCAGTGAAACTTCATTGTAGTGCAGATTTCCTTTACAGGCTTGCTTGGTTGGCCAAAAAGGGCGTATGCGTTTTTTCCTGAATATATTCAGGAAAAAACGCATACGCCCTTTTTGGCCAAGTGCATCATTGTCGACATTCTGCCTCTTTTCCTGTGCTTTAAGTGCAATTCCAGTCTACCCCCTGAAATCGTTTTCCTGAAATTCTGCCCCGCTTTCAACTCCTCTTCGAAGACATACTTCAGTACATTTTTGGACGATAGCTGTCATTCATTACTCTGCAGGTTTGTGAATTACAGTGTCCCTGAGCTCCTTTCTTCAACTCGCTTTCATGTGAGCTGTCCGCAAAACCGCAGGATTGCTTCAGGCCCTAATCTGTTTCCGCCAGGGCACGCTGAGCCTTTGGTTAATTCCTCTTCCTGGTGGGAAATGAGCGTTCCATTTGCCCGTGCAGACACCTACAGCTAGTCTCTCATCGGTTCTCCCTATTCCTGTTCATCTTGCGCAGAAATTGCAAACTGTGCCAAACCGGTGGTTAAAGGCACTGACTCTCCAAGTGGGGAGAGTGTTAGTAAACCGTCTGGAACGGTGAACCCGAGTACCAGGGGACGAAAACTGAGATGCATTTGAAAACGTTTCCCAATCACACGGTGGACCATACTCTGGGTTTCCCATGCGTGTTTTAGCTGAAGGAAGAATCCCTTAAACCTAGAGAGTTGGGACCCTTGGAATGGGTACCATGCAGTATGAATTCAAAGGGTCTGCGTTTGCTCACCAAACCTCACCAATGCTATCAGCCCGAAGTGTCCAGCCTTATGTCTCACCCAGCTCTGGGTGTAGATGTGGGAAATCCAGGTTGCATCACCAGCTCTGAATGAATTATTTAAGATTTACTCTCTGTTTCACTGTCATTGTGTTTTGTTTTTGAAATTTATTTTGATAATGGGATTTATCGGATTTTCACTGCTGCGTTTAGGCCGCTGTACACATGCTTGATTGCCTTATGGAGACATATAAATCCATGGGTTTTAAGATTCTTACTTGTCAGGTATCGTCCCCGGCATTGAATATGGGGTGTTGAGTCCATTACGTTGAGCAAGGAGTAGGTCTTTTCTATTATATATTTGGCTTATGGAAAGGTATCTGTGCTAATTTCAATCTCTGGTTTTATGCAGCACCCCAACTCACCTTTCCCCATAAGCAAGCCTAAGTTGGTTTTCTAAATTTGAGACACTGTTCTGTTTTGTAATTCAGTTCATTTGTAGCCAAGTTTACATTCCGTGTATTAGTGATATCTTATGATGTTTCTTTTTCTGTGTGACTTATTTCTCGTAGAATCATCGTACCTGAATCCACTCATTATGCCGCTACGGACCTGATGACGTAGATTTCATTGCTGAGTGATATACCATTGTACGTGCGTACCAAAACATCTTTATGCATTTTTTGCTTTCTGGGATATTTAACTTGTACCGTAGACGAGGTTCTTATAAACAGAACCATCTCAAACATTGGGGTGGCTGTGTGTTTTTGATTTTAATTTCCCTAAGCTATAGGACCATAAGTGGAAGTGCCATAGGCTGTGTTCCTTGTTTCCTACGTGTTTCAGGAAACACCATACACTTCTCCAGAGTGGCTGCTGGCAATTTACATCCCGCCCATCAGCATAACAAGGCACCCTGTTTTCCATGACCTGTCCTGCCTTTCTGGATTTTACACATTTTTCAGATGGCCCTTTTGACCGGGGGGCAGTGAGACTTCATTGTAGTGCAGATTTCCTTTACACGCTTGCTTGGTTGGCCAAAAAGGGCGCATGCGTTTTTTCCTGAATTTATTCAGGAAAAAACGCATACGCCCTTTTTGGCCAAGTGCATCATTGTCGACATTCTGCCTCTTTTCCTATGCTTTAAGTGCAATTCCAGTCTACCTCCTGAAATCGTTTTCCTGAAATTCTGCCCGCTTTCAAGTCCTCTTCGAAGACTTATTACAATACATTTTTGGACGATAGCTGTCATTCATAACTCTGCAGGTTTGTGAATTACAGTGCCCCTGAGCTCCTTTCTTCAACTCTCTTTCTTGTGAGCTGGCCGCAAAACCACAGGATTGCTTCAGGCCCTAACCTCTTTCCGGCAGGGCACGCTGAGCCTTTGGGTAATTCCTCTTCCTGGTGGGAAATGAGCGTTCCATTTGCCCGTGCAGACACCTACAGCTAGTCTCTCATTGGTTCTCCCTATTCCTGTTCATCTTGCGTAGAAATTGCAAACTGTGCCAAACCGGAGGTTAAAGGCAGTGACTCTCCAAGTGGGGAGAGTGTTATTAAAGCGTCTGGAATGGTGAACCCGATTGCCAGGTGATGAAAACTGAGATGCATTTGAAAACGTTTCCCAATCACACGGTGGACCATACTCTGGGTTTCCCATGCATGTTTTTGCTGAAGGAAGAATCCCTTAAACCTGGAGCGTTGGGACCCATGGAATGGGTATCATGCAGTATGACTTCAAAGGGTCTTTCGTTTGCTCACCGAACCTCACCAATGCTATCAGCCCAAATTGTCCAGCATTATGTCTCACCCAGCTCTGGGTGTAGATGTGGTAAATCCAGGTTGCATCACAAGCCCTGAATGAATTATTTAAGATTTGCTCTCTATTTCACTGTCATTGTGTTTTGTTTTTCAAATTTATTTCGATAACGGAATTTATCGGATGTTCACTGCTGCATTTAGGCCGCTGTACACACGCTTGATTTCCTTATGGAGACATATAAATCCATGGGTTTTAAGATTCTTACTTGTCAGGTATCTTCCCATGCGTTGAATATGGGATGTTGAGTCCATTTCGTTGAGCAAGGAGTAGGTCTTGTCTATTATATATTTGGCTTATGGAACGGCATCTGTGCTAATTTCAATCTCTGGTTTTATGCAGCACCCCAACTCACCTTTCCCCATAAGCAAGCATAAGTTGGTTTTCTAAATTTGAGACCCTTTTCTGTTTTGTAATTCAGTTCATGTGTAGCCAAGTTTACATTCCGTGTATTAGTGATATCTTATGATGTTTCTTTTTCTGTGTGACTTATTTCTCGTAGAATCATCGTACCTGAATCCACTCATTATGCCGCTACGGGCCTGATGACATAGATTTCATTGCTGAGTGATATTCCATTGTACGTGCGTACCACAACTTCTTTATCCAGTTTTTGCTTCCTCGGATATTTAACTTGTACCGTAGATGAGGTTCTTGTAAACAGAGCCATCCCAAACTTTGGGGTGGCTGTGTGTTTTTGATTGTAATTTTCCTAAGCTATAGGACTATAAGTGGAAGTGCCATAGGCTGTGTTGCTTTGTTTCCTACGTGTTTCAGGAAACACCATACACTTCTCCAGAGTGGCTGTTGGCAATTTACATCCCGCCCATCAGCATAACAAGGCTCCCTGTTCTCCATGACCTGTCCTGCCTTTCTGGATTTTGCACTTTCTTCAGATGGCCCTTTTGACTGGGGGGCTGTGAGACTTCATTGTAGTGCAGATTTCCTTTACACGCTTGCTTGGTTGGTCAAAAAGTACGTATGCGTTTTTTCCTGAATATATTCAGGAAAAAACGCATACGCCCTTTTTGGCCAAGTGCATCATTGTCGACATTCTGCCTCTTTTCCTATGCTTTAAGTGCAATTCCAGTCTACCCCCTGAAATCGTTTTCCTGAAATTCTGCCCCGCTTTCAAGTCCTCTTCGAAGACTTACTTCAGTACATTTTTGGACGATAGCTGTGATTCATAACTCTGCAGTTTTGTGAATTACAGTGCCCCTGAGCTCCTTTCTTCAACTCGCTTTCTTGTGAGCTGGCCGCAAAACCGCAGGATTGCTTCAGGCCCTAATCTGTTTCCGGCAGGGCACGCTGAGCCTTTGGGTAATTCCTGTTCCTGGTGGGAAATGAGCATTCGATTTGCCCGTGCAGACACCTACAGCTAGTCTCTCATTAGTTCCCCATATTCCTGTTCATCTTGCGCAGAAATTGCAAACTGTGCCAAACAGGAGGTTAAAGGCACTGACTCTCCAAGTGGGGAGAGTGTTAGCAAAGCGTCTGGAATGGTGAACCCGAGTACCAGGGGCGAAAACTGAGATGCATTTGTAAACGTTTCACAATCACACGGTGGTCCATACTATGGGATTCCCATGCATGTTTTAGCTGAAGGAAGAATCCCTTAAACCTGGAGAGTTGGGACCCATAGAATGGGTACCATGCAGTATGACTTCAAAGGGTCTGCGTTTTCTCACCGAACCTCACCAATGCTATCAGCCCGAAGTGTCCGGCCTTATGTCTCACCCAGCTCTGGGTGTAGATGTGGTAAATCCAGGTTGCATCACAAGCCCTGAATGTATTATTTAAGAATAGTTCTCTTTCACTGTCATTGTGTTTTGTTTTTGAAATTTATTTTGATAATGGGATTTATCGGATATTCACTGCTGTGTTTAGGCTGCTGTACACACGCTTGATTTCCTTATGGAGACATATAAATCCATGGGTTATAAGATTTTACTTGTCAGGTATGTTCCCAGGCGTTGAATATGGCGTGTTGAGTCCATTTCGTTGAGCAAGGAGTAGGTCTTGTCTATTATATATTTGTCTTATTGAACGGTATCTGTGCTAATTTCAATCTGTGGTTTTATGCAGCACCCCAACTCACCTTTCCCCATAAGCAAGCCTAAGTTGGTTTTCTAAATTTGAGACACTGTTCTGTTTTGTAATTCAGTTCATGTGTAGCCAAGTTGACATTCCGTGTATTAGTGATATCTTATGATGTTTCTTTTTCTGTGTGACTTATTTCTCGTAGAATCATCGTACCTGAATCCACTCATTATGCCGCTACGGGCCTGATGACGTAGATTTCATTGCTGAGTGATATACCATTGTACGTGCGTACCACAACATCTTTATGCATTTTTTGCTTTCTGGGATATTTAACTTGTACCGTAGACGAGGTTCTTGTAAACAGAGCCGTCCCAAACTTTGGGGTGGCTGTGTGTTTTTGATTGTAATTTCCCTACGCTATAGGACCATAAGTGGAAGTGCCATAGGCTGTGTTGCTTTGTTTCCTACGTGTTTCAGGAAACACCATACACTTCTCCAGAGTGGCTGTTGGCAATTTACATCCCGCCCATCAGCATAACAAGGCTCTGTGTTCTCCATGACCTGTCCTGCCTTTCTGGATTTTACACTTTTTTCAGATGGCCCTTTTGACCGGGGCACAGTGAGACTTCATTGTAGTGCAGATTTCCTTTACACGCTTGCTTGGTTGGCCAAAAAGGGCGTATGCGTTTTTTCCTGAATATATTCAGGAAAAAACGCATACGCCCTTTTTGGCCAAGTGCATCATTGTCGACATTCTGCCTCTTTTCCTATGCTTTAAGTGCAATTCCAGTCTACCTCCTGAAATCGTTTTCCTGAAATTCTGCCCGCTTTCAAGTCCTCTTCGAAGACTTATTACAATACATTTTTGGACGATAGCTGTCATTCATAACTCTGCAGGTTTGTGAATTACAGTGCCCCTGAGCTCCTTTCTTCAACTCTCTTTCTTGTGAGCTGGCCACAAAACCACAGGATTGCTTCAGGCCCTAATCTCTTTCCGGCAGGGCACGCTGAGCCTTTGGGTAATTCCTCTTCCTGGTGGGAAATGAGCGTTCCATTTGCCCGTGCAGACACCTACAGCTAGTCTCTCATTGGTTCTCCCTATTCCTGTTCATCTTGCGTAGAAATTGCAAACTGTGCCAAACCGGAGGTTAAAGGCAGTGACTCTCCAAGTGGGGAGAGTGTTATTAAAGCGTCTGGAATGGTGAACCCGATTGCCAGGTGATGAAAACTGAGATGCATTTGAAAACGTTTCCCAATCACACGGTGGACCATACTCTGGGTTTCCCATGCATGTTTTTGCTGAAGGAAGAATCCCTTAAACCTGGAGCGTTGGGACCCATGGAATGGGTATCATGCAGTATGACTTCAAAGGGTCTTTTGTTTGCTCACCGAACCTCACCAATGCTATCAGCCCAAATTGTCCAGCATTATGTCTCACCCAGCTCTGGGTGTAGATGTGGTAAATCCAGGTTGCATCACAAGCCCTGAATGAATTATTTAAGATTTGCTCTCTATTTCACTGTCATTGTGTTTTGTTTTTCAAATTTATTTCGATAACGGAATTTATCGGATGTTCACTGCTGCATTTAGGCCGCTGTACACACGCTTGATTTCCTTATGGAGACATATAAATCCATGGGTTTTAAGATTCTTACTTGTCAGGTATCTTCCCATGCGTTGAATATGGGATGTTGAGTCCATTTCGTTGAGCAAGGAGTAGGTCTTGTCTATTATATATTTGGCTTATGGAACGGCATCTGTGCTAATTTCAATCTCTGGTTTTATGCAGCACCCCAACTCACCTTTCCCCATAAGCAAGCATAAGTTGGTTTTCTAAATTTGAGACCCTTTTCTGTTTTGTAATTCAGTTCATGTGTAGCCAAGTTTACATTCCGTGTATTAGTGATATCTTATGATGTTTCTTTTTCTGTGTGACTTATTTCTCGTAGAATCATCGTACCTGAATCCACTCATTATGCCGCTACGGGCCTGATGACATAGATTTCATTGCTGAGTGATATTCCATTGTACGTGCGTACCACAACTTCTTTATCCAGTTTTTGCTTCCTCGGATATTTAACTTGTACCGTAGATGAGGTTCTTGTAAACAGAGCCATCCCAAACTTTGGGGTGGCTGTGTGTTTTTGATTGTAATTTTCCTAAGCTATAGGACTATAAGTGGAAGTGCCATAGGCTGTGTTGCTTTGTTTCCTACGTGTTTCAGGAAACACCATACACTTCTCCAGAGTGGCTGTTGGCAATTTACATCCCGCCCATCAGCATAACAAGGCTCCCTGTTCTCCATGACCTGTCCTGCCTTTCTGGATTTTGCACTTTCTTCAGATGGCCCTTTTGACTGGGGGGCTGTGAGACTTCATTGTAGTGCAGATTTCCTTTACACGCTTGCTTGGTTGGTCAAAAAGTACGTATGCGTTTTTTCCTGAATATATTCAGGAAAAAACGCATACGCCCTTTTTGGCCAAGTGCATCATTGTCGACATTCTGCCTCTTTTCCTATGCTTTAAGTGCAATTCCAGTCTACCCCCTGAAATCGTTTTCCTGAAATTCTGCCCCGCTTTCAAGTCCTCTTCGAAGACTTACTTCAGTACATTTTTGGACGATAGCTGTGATTCATAACTCTGCAGTTTTGTGAATTACAGTGCCCCTGAGCTCCTTTCTTCAACTCGCTTTCTTGTGAGCTGGCCGCAAAACCGCAGGATTGCTTCAGGCCCTAATCTGTTTCCGGCAGGGCACGCTGAGCCTTTGGGTAATTCCTGTTCCTGGTGGGAAATGAGCATTCGATTTGCCCGTGCAGACACCTACAGCTAGTCTCTCATTAGTTCCCCATATTCCTGTTCATCTTGCGCAGAAATTGCAAACTGTGCCAAACAGGAGGTTAAAGGCACTGACTCTCCAAGTGGGGAGAGTGTTAGCAAAGCGTCTGGAATGGTGAACCCGAGTACCAGGGGCGAAAACTGAGATGCATTTGTAAACGTTTCACAATCACACGGTGGTCCATACTATGGGATTCCCATGCATGTTTTAGCTGAAGGAAGAATCCCTTAAACCTGGAGAGTTGGGACCCATAGAATGGGTACCATGCAGTATGACTTCAAAGGGTCTGCGTTTTCTCACCGAACCTCACCAATGCTATCAGCCCGAAGTGTCCGGCCTTATGTCTCACCCAGCTCTGGGTGTAGATGTGGTAAATCCAGGTTGCATCACAAGCCCTGAATGTATTATTTAAGAATAGTTCTCTTTCACTGTCATTGTGTTTTGTTTTTGAAATTTATTTTGATAATGGGATTTATCGGATATTCACTGCTGTGTTTAGGCTGCTGTACACACGCTTGATTTCCTTATGGAGACATATAAATCCATGGGTTATAAGATTTTACTTGTCAGGTATGTTCCCAGGCGTTGAATATGGCGTGTTGAGTCCATTTCGTTGAGCAAGGAGTAGGTCTTGTCTATTATATATTTGTCTTATTGAACGGTATCTGTGCTAATTTCAATCTGTGGTTTTATGCAGCACCCCAACTCACCTTTCCCCATAAGCAAGCCTAAGTTGGTTTTCTAAATTTGAGACACTGTTCTGTTTTGTAATTCAGTTCATGTGTAGCCAAGTTGACATTCCGTGTATTAGTGATATCTTATGATGTTTCTTTTTCTGTGTGACTTATTTCTCGTAGAATCATCGTACCTGAATCCACTCATTATGCCGCTACGGGCCTGATGACGTAGATTTCATTGCTGAGTGATATACCATTGTACGTGCGTACCACAACATCTTTATGCATTTTTTGCTTTCTGGGATATTTAACTTGTACCGTAGACGAGGTTCTTGTAAACAGAGCCGTCCCAAACTTTGGGGTGGCTGTGTGTTTTTGATTGTAATTTCCCTACGCTATAGGACCATAAGTGGAAGTGCCATAGGCTGTGTTGCTTTGTTTCCTACGTGTTTCAGGAAACACCATACACTTCTCCAGAGTGGCTGTTGGCAATTTACATCCCGCCCATCAGCATAACAAGGCTCTGTGTTCTCCATGACCTGTCCTGCCTTTCTGGATTTTACACTTTTTTCAGATGGCCCTTTTGACCGGGGCACAGTGAGACTTCATTGTAGTGCAGATTTCCTTTACACGCTTGCTTGGTTGGCCAAAAAGGGCGTATGCGTTTTTTCCTGAATATATTCAGGAAAAAACGCATACGCCCTTTTTGGCCAAGTGCATCATTGTCGACATTCTGCCTCTTTTCCTATGCTTTAAGTGCAATTCCAGTCTACCTCCTGAAATCGTTTTCCTGAAATTCTGCCCGCTTTCAAGTCCTCTTCGAAGACTTATTACAATACATTTTTGGACGATAGCTGTCATTCATAACTCTGCAGGTTTGTGAATTACAGTGCCCCTGAGCTCCTTTCTTCAACTCTCTTTCTTGTGAGCTGGCCGCAAAACCACAGGATTGCTTCAGGCCCTAATCTCTTTCCGGCAGGGCACGCTGAGCCTTTGGGTAATTCCTCTTCCTGGTGGGAAATGAGCGTTCCATTTGCCCGTGCAGACACCTACAGCTAGTCTCTCATTGGTTCTCCCTATTCCTGTTCATCTTGCGTAGAAATTGCAAACTGTGCCAAACCGGAGGTTAAAGGCAGTGACTCTCCAAGTGGGGAGAGTGTTATTAAAGCGTCTGGAATGGTGAACCCGATTGCCAGGTGATGAAAACTGAGATGCATTTGAAAACGTTTCCCAATCACACGGTGGACCATACTCTGGGTTTCCCATGCATGTTTTTGCTGAAGGAAGAATCCCTTAAACCTGGAGCGTTGGGACCCATGGAATGGGTAACATGCAGTATGACTTCAAAGGGTCTTTTGTTTGCTCACCGAACCTCACCAATGCTATCAGCCCAAATTGTCCAGCATTATGTCTCACCCAGCTCTGGGTGTAGATGTGGTAAATCCAGGTTGCATCACAAGCCCTGAATGAATTATTTAAGATTTGCTCTCTATTTCACTGTCATTGTGTTTTGTTTTTCAAATTTATTTCGATAACGGAATTTATCGGATGTTCACTGCTGCATTTAGGCCGCTGTACACACGCTTGATTTCCTTATGGAGACATATAAATCCATGGGTTTTAAGATTCTTACTTGTCAGGTATCTTCCCATGCGTTGAATATGGGATGTTGAGTCCATTTCGTTGAGCAAGGAGTAGGTCTTCTCTATTATATATTTGGCTTATGGAACGGCATCTGTGCTAATTTCAATCTCTGGTTTTATGCAGCACCCCAACTCACCTTTCCCCATAAGCAAGCATAAGTTGGTTTTCTAAATTTGAGACCCTTTTCTGTTTTGTAATTCAGTTCATGTGTAGCCAAGTTTACATTCCGTGTATTAGTGATATCTTATGATGTTTCTTTTTCTGTGTGACTTATTTCTCGTAGAATCATCGTACCTGAATCCACTCATTATGCCGCTACGGGCCTGATGACATAGATTTCATTGCTGAGTGATATTCCATTGTACGTGCGTACCACAACTTCTTTATCCAGTTTTTGCTTCCTCGGATATTTAACTTGTACCGTAGATGAGGTTCTTGTAAACAGAGCCATCCCAAACTTTGGGGTGGCTGTGTGTTTTTGATTGTAATTTTCCTAAGCTATAGGACTATAAGTGGAAGTGCCATAGGCTGTGTTGCTTTGTTTCCTACGTGTTTCAGGAAACACCATACACTTCTCCAGAGTGGCTGTTGGCAATTTACATCCCGCCCATCAGCATAACAAGGCTCCCTGTTCTCCATGACCTGTCCTGCCTTTCTGGATTTTGCACTTTCTTCAGATGGCCCTTTTGACTGGGGGGCTGTGAGACTTCATTGTAGTGCAGATTTCCTTTACACGCTTGCTTGGTTGGTCAAAAAGTACGTATGCGTTTTTTCCTGAATATATTCAGGAAAAAACGCATACGCCCTTTTTGGCCAAGTGCATCATTGTCGACATTCTGCCTCTTTTCCTATGCTTTAAGTGCAATTCCAGTCTACCCCCTGAAATCGTTTTCCTGAAATTCTGCCCCGCTTTCAAGTCCTCTTCGAAGACTTACTTCAGTACATTTTTGGACGATAGCTGTGATTCATAACTCTGCAGTTTTGTGAATTACAGTGCCCCTGAGCTCCTTTCTTCAACTCGCTTTCTTGTGAGCTGGCCGCAAAACCGCAGGATTGCTTCAGGCCCTAATCTCTTTCCGGCAGGGCACGCTGAGCCTTTGGGTAATTCCTCTTCCTGGTGGGAAATGAGCGTTCCATTTGCCCGTGCAGACACCTACAGCTAGTCTCTCATTAGTTCCCCATATTCCTGTTCATCTTGCGCAGAAATTGCAAACTGTGCCAAACAGGAGGTTAAAGGCAGTGACTCTCCAAGTGGGGAGAGTGTTATTAAAGCGTCTGGAATGGTGAACCCGATTGCCAGGTGATGAAAACTGAGATGCATTTGAAAACGTTTCCCAATCACACGGTGGACCATACTCTGGGTTTCCCATGCATGTTTTTGCTGAAGGAAGAATCCCTTAAACCTGGAGCGTTGGGACCCATGGAATGGGTATCATGCAGTATGACTTCAAAGGGTCTTTCGTTTGCTCACCGAACCTCACCAATGCTATCAGCCCAAATTGTCCAGCATTATGTCTCACCCAGCTCTGGGTGTAGATGTGGTAAATCCAGGTTGCATCACAAGCCCTGAATGAATTATTTAAGATTTGCTCTCTATTTCACTGTCATTGTGTTTTGTTTTTCAAATTTATTTCGATAACGGAATTTATCGGATGTTCACTGCTGCATTTAGGCCGCTGTACACACGCTTGATTTCCTTATGGAGACATATAAATCCATGGGTTTTAAGATTCTTACTTGTCAGGTATCTTCCCATGCGTTGAATATGGGATGTTGAGTCCATTTCGTTGAGCAAGGAGTAGGTCTTCTCTATTATATATTTGGCTTATGGAACGGCATCTGTGCTAATTTCAATCTCTGGTTTTATGCAGCACCCCAACTCACCTTTCCCCATAAGCAAGCATAAGTTGGTTTTCTAAATTTGAGACCCTTTTCTGTTTTGTAATTCAGTTCATGTGTAGCCAAGTTTACATTCCGTGTATTAGTGATATCTTATGATGTTTCTTTTTCTGTGTGACTTATTTCTCGTAGAATCATCGTACCTGAATCCACTCATTATGCCGCTACGGGCCTGATGACATAGATTTCATTGCTGAGTGATATTCCATTGTACGTGCGTACCACAACTTCTTTATCCAGTTTTTGCTTCCTCGGATATTTAACTTGTACCGTAGATGAGGTTCTTGTAAACAGAGCCATCCCAAACTTTGGGGTGGCTGTGTGTTTTTGATTGTAATTTTCCTAAGCTATAGGACTATAAGTGGAAGTGCCATAGGCTGTGTTGCTTTGTTTCCTACGTGTTTCAGGAAACACCATACACTTCTCCAGAGTGGCTGTTGGCAATTTACATCCCGCCCATCAGCATAACAAGGCTCCCTGTTCTCCATGACCTGTCCTGCCTTTCTGGATTTTGCACTTTCTTCAGATGGCCCTTTTGACTGGGGGGCTGTGAGACTTCATTGTAGTGCAGATTTCCTTTACACGCTTGCTTGGTTGGTCAAAAAGTACGTATGCGTTTTTTCCTGAATATATTCAGGAAAAAACGCATACGCCCTTTTTGGCCAAGTGCATCATTGTCGACATTCTGCCTCTTTTCCTATGCTTTAAGTGCAATTCCAGTCTACCCCCTGAAATCGTTTTCCTGAAATTCTGCCCCGCTTTCAAGTCCTCTTCGAAGACTTACTTCAGTACATTTTTGGACGATAGCTGTGATTCATAACTCTGCAGTTTTGTGAATTACAGTGCCCCTGAGCTCCTTTCTTCAACTCGCTTTCTTGTGAGCTGGCCGCAAAACCGCAGGATTGCTTCAGGCCCTAATCTGTTTCCGGCAGGGCACGCTGAGCCTTTGGGTAATTCCTGTTCCTGGTGGGAAATGAGCATTCGATTTGCCCGTGCAGACACCTACAGCTAGTCTCTCATTAGTTCCCCATATTCCTGTTCATCTTGCGCAGAAATTGCAAACTGTGCCAAACAGGAGGTTAAAGGCACTGACTCTCCAAGTGGGGAGAGTGTTAGCAAAGCGTCTGGAATGGTGAACCCGAGTACCAGGGGCGAAAACTGAGATGCATTTGTAAACGTTTCACAATCACACGGTGGTCCATACTATGGGATTCCCATGCATGTTTTAGCTGAAGGAAGAATCCCTTAAACCTGGAGAGTTGGGACCCATAGAATGGGTACCATGCAGTATGACTTCAAAGGGTCTGCGTTTTCTCACCGAACCTCACCAATGCTATCAGCCCGAAGTGTCCGGCCTTATGTCTCACCCAGCTCTGGGTGTAGATGTGGTAAATCCAGGTTGCATCACAAGCCCTGAATGTATTATTTAAGAATAGTTCTCTTTCACTGTCATTGTGTTTTGTTTTTGAAATTTATTTTGATAATGGGATTTATCGGATATTCACTGCTGTGTTTAGGCTGCTGTACACACGCTTGATTTCCTTATGGAGACATATAAATCCATGGGTTATAAGATTTTACTTGTCAGGTATGTTCCCAGGCGTTGAATATGGCGTGTTGAGTCCATTTCGTTGAGCAAGGAGTAGGTCTTGTCTATTATATATTTGTCTTATTGAACGGTATCTGTGCTAATTTCAATCTGTGGTTTTATGCAGCACCCCAACTCACCTTTCCCCATAAGCAAGCCTAAGTTGGTTTTCTAAATTTGAGACACTGTTCTGTTTTGTAATTCAGTTCATGTGTAGCCAAGTTGACATTCCGTGTATTAGTGATATCTTATGATGTTTCTTTTTCTGTGTGACTTATTTCTCGTAGAATCATCGTACCTGAATCCACTCATTATGCCGCTACGGGCCTGATGACGTAGATTTCATTGCTGAGTGATATACCATTGTACGTGCGTACCACAACATCTTTATGCATTTTTTGCTTTCTGGGATATTTAACTTGTACCGTAGACGAGGTTCTTGTAAACAGAGCCGTCCCAAACTTTGGGGTGGCTGTGTGTTTTTGATTGTAATTTCCCTACGCTATAGGACCATAAGTGGAAGTGCCATAGGCTGTGTTGCTTTGTTTCCTACGTGTTTCAGGAAACACCATACACTTCTCCAGAGTGGCTGTTGGCAATTTACATCCCGCCCATCAGCATAACAAGGCTCTGTGTTCTCCATGACCTGTCCTGCCTTTCTGGATTTTACACTTTTTTCAGATGGCCCTTTTGACCGGGGCACAGTGAGACTTCATTGTAGTGCAGATTTCCTTTACACGCTTGCTTGGTTGGCCAAAAAGGGCGTATGCGTTTTTTCCTGAATATATTCAGGAAAAAACGCATACGCCCTTTTTGGCCAAGTGCATCATTGTCGACATTCTGCCTCTTTTCCTATGCTTTAAGTGCAATTCCAGTCTACCTCCTGAAATCGTTTTCCTGAAATTCTGCCCGCTTTCAAGTCCTCTTCGAAGACTTATTACAATACATTTTTGGACGATAGCTGTCATTCATAACTCTGCAGGTTTGTGAATTACAGTGCCCCTGAGCTCCTTTCTTCAACTCTCTTTCTTGTGAGCTGGCCGCAAAACCACAGGATTGCTTCAGGCCCTAATCTCTTTCCGGCAGGGCACGCTGAGCCTTTGGGTAATTCCTCTTCCTGGTGGGAAATGAGCGTTCCATTTGCCCGTGCAGACACCTACAGCTAGTCTCTCATTGGTTCTCCCTATTCCTGTTCATCTTGCGTAGAAATTGCAAACTGTGCCAAACCGGAGGTTAAAGGCAGTGACTCTCCAAGTGGGGAGAGTGTTATTAAAGCGTCTGGAATGGTGAACCCGATTGCCAGGTGATGAAAACTGAGATGCATTTGAAAACGTTTCCCAATCACACGGTGGACCATACTCTGGGTTTCCCATGCATGTTTTTGCTGAAGGAAGAATCCCTTAAACCTGGAGCGTTGGGACCCATGGAATGGGTATCATGCAGTATGACTTCAAAGGGTCTTTTGTTTGCTCACCGAACCTCACCAATGCTATCAGCCCAAATTGTCCAGCATTATGTCTCACCCAGCTCTGGGTGTAGATGTGGTAAATCCAGGTTGCATCACAAGACCTGAATGAATTATTTAAGATTTGCTCTCTATTTCACTGTCATTGTGTTTTGTTTTTCAAATTTATTTCGATAACGGAATTTATCGGATGTTCACTGCTGCATTTAGGCTGCTGTACACACGCTTGATTTCCTTATGGAGACATATAAATCCATGGGTTTTAAGATTCTTACTTGTCAGGTATCTTCCCATGCGTTGAATATGGGATGTTGAGTCCATTTCGTTGAGCAAGGAGTAGGTCTTCTCTATTATATATTTGGCTTATGGAACGGCATCTGTGCTAATTTCAATCTCTGGTTTTATGCAGCACCCCAACTCACCTTTCCCCATAAGCAAGCATAAGTTGGTTTTCTAAATTTGAGACCCTTTTCTGTTTTGTAATTCAGTTCATGTGTAGCCAAGTTTACATTCCGTGTATTAGTGATATCTTATGATGTTTCTTTTTCTGTGTGACTTATTTCTCGTAGAATCATCGTACCTGAATCCACTCATTATGCCGCTACGGGCCTGATGACATAGATTTCATTGCTGAGTGATATTCCATTGTACGTGCGTACCACAACTTCTTTATCCAGTTTTTGCTTCCTCGGATATTTAACTTGTACCGTAGATGAGGTTCTTGTAAACAGAGCCATCCCAAACTTTGGGGTGGCTGTGTGTTTTTGATTGTAATTTTCCTAAGCTATAGGACTATAAGTGGAAGTGCCATAGGCTGTGTTGCTTTGTTTCCTACGTGTTTCAGGAAACACCATACACTTCTCCAGAGTGGCTGTTGGCAATTTACATCCCGCCCATCAGCATAACAAGGTTCCCTGTTCTCCATGACCTGTCCTGCCTTTCTGGATTTTGCACTTTCTTCAGATGGCCCTTTTGACTGGGGGGCTGTGAGACTTCATTGTAGTGCAGATTTCCTTTACACGCTTGCTTGGTTGGTCAAAAAGTACGTATGCGTTTTTTCCTGAATATATTCAGGAAAAAACGCATACGCCCTTTTTGGCCAAGTGCATCATTGTCGACATTCTGCCTCTTTTCCTATGCTTTAAGTGCAATTCCAGTCTACCCCCTGAAATCGTTTTCCTGAAATTCTGCCCCGCTTTCAAGTCCTCTTCGAAGACTTACTTCAGTACATTTTTGGACGATAGCTGTGATTCATAACTCTGCAGTTTTGTGAATTACAGTGCCCCTGAGCTCCTTTCTTCAACTCGCTTTCTTGTGAGCTGGCCGCAAAACCGCAGGATTGCTTCAGGCCCTAATCTGTTTCCGGCAGGGCACGCTGAGCCTTTGGGTAATTCCTGTTCCTGGTGGGAAATGAGCATTCGATTTGCCCGTGCAGACACCTACAGCTAGTCTCTCATTAGTTCCCCATATTCCTGTTCATCTTGCGCAGAAATTGCAAACTGTGCCAAACAGGAGGTTAAAGGCACTGACTCTCCAAGTGGGGAGAGTGTTAGCAAAGCGTCTGGAATGGTGAACCCGAGTACCAGGGGCGAAAACTGAGATGCATTTGTAAACGTTTCACAATCACACGGTGGTCCATACTATGGGATTCCCATGCATGTTTTAGCTGAAGGAAGAATCCCTTAAACCTGGAGAGTTGGGACCCATAGAATGGGTACCATGCAGTATGACTTCAAAGGGTCTGCGTTTTCTCACCGAACCTCACCAATGCTATCAGCCCGAAGTGTCCGGCCTTATGTCTCACCCAGCTCTGGGTGTAGATGTGGTAAATCCAGGTTGCATCACAAGCCCTGAATGTATTATTTAAGAATAGTTCTCTTTCACTGTCATTGTGTTTTGTTTTTGAAATTTATTTTGATAATGGGATTTATCGGATATTCACTGCTGCGTTTAGGCTGCTGTACACACGCTTGATTTCCTTATGGAGACATATAAATCCATGGGTTATAAGATTTTACTTGTCAGGTATGTTCCCAGGCGTTGAATATGGCGTGTTGAGTCCATTTCGTTGAGCAAGGAGTAGGTCTTGTCTATTATATATTTGTCTTATTGAACGGTATCTGTGCTAATTTCAATCTGTGGTTTTATGCAGCACCCCAACTCACCTTTCCCCATAAGCAAGCCTAAGTTGGTTTTCTAAATTTGAGACACTGTTCTGTTTTGTAATTCAGTTCATGTGTAGCCAAGTTGACATTCCGTGTATTAGTGATATCTTATGATGTTTCTTTTTCTGTGTGACTTATTTCTCGTAGAATCATCGTACCTGAATCCACTCATTATGCCGCTACGGGCCTGATGACGTAGATTTCATTGCTGAGTGATATACCATTGTACGTGCGTACCACAACATCTTTATGCATTTTTTGCTTTCTGGGATATTTAACTTGTACCGTAGACGAGGTTCTTGTAAACAGAGCCGTCCCAAACTTTGGGGTGGCTGTGTGTTTTTGATTGTAATTTCCCTACGCTATAGGACCATAAGTGGAAGTGCCATAGGCTGTGTTGCTTTGTTTCCTACGTGTTTCAGGAAACACCATACACTTCTCCAGAGTGGCTGTTGGCAATTTACATCCCGCCCATCAGCATAACAAGGCTCTGTGTTCTCCATGACCTGTCCTGCCTTTCTGGATTTTACACTTTTTTCAGATGGCCCTTTTGACCGGGGCACAGTGAGACTTCATTGTAGTGCAGATTTCCTTTACACGCTTGCTTGGTAGGCCAAAAAGGGCGTATGCGTTTTTTCCTGAATATATTCAGGAAAAAACGCATACGACCTTTTTGGCCAAGTGCATCATTGTCGACATTCTGCCTCTTTTCCTATGCTTTAAGAGCAATTCCAGTCTACCCCCTGAAATCGTTTTCCTGAAATTCTGCCCCGTTTTCAAGTCCTCTTCGAAGACTTACTTCAATACATTTTTGGACGATAGCTGTCATTCATAACTCTGCAGGTTTGAGAATTACAGTGCCCCTGAGCTCCTTTCTTCAACTCGCTTTCTTGTGAGCTGGCCGCAAAACCTCAGGATTCCTTCAGGCCCTAATCTGTTTCCGGCAGGGCATGCTGAGCCTTTGGTTAATTCCTCTTCCTGGTGGGAAATGAGCGCTCCATTTGCCTGTGCAGACACCTACAGCTAGACTCTCTTTGGTTGTCTCTATTCCTCTTCATCTTGCACAGAAATTGCCAACCGTGCTAAACAGGAGGTTAAAGGCACTGACTCCCCAAGTGGGGAGAGTGTTAGTAAAGCGTCTGGAATTGTGAACCCGAGTACCTGGGTTCGAAAACTGAGATGCATTTGAAAACGTTTCCCAATCACACGGTGGACCATACTCTGGGTTTCCCATGCATGTTTTAGCTGAAGGAAGAATCCCTTAAACCTGGAGAGTTGGGACCCATGGAATGGGTACCATGCAGTATGACTTCAAAGGGTCTGCGTTTGCTCACTGAACCTCACTAATGCTATCAGCCCGAAGTGTCCAGCCTTATGTCTCACCCAGCTCTGGGTGTAGATGTGGTAAATCCAGGTTGCATCACAAGACCTGAATGAATTATTTAAGAATTGCTCTCTATTTCACTGTCATTGTGTTTTGTTTTTGAAATTTATTTTGATAATGGGATTTATTGGATTTTCACTTCTGCCTTTAGGCCAGTGTACACACGCTTTATTTCCTTCTGGAGACATATAAATCCATGGGTTTTAAGATTGTTCCTTGTCAGGTATCTTCCCAGGCATTGAATATGGGGTGTTGAGTCCCTTTCATTGAGCAAGGAGTAGGACTTGTCTATTATATATTTGGCTTATGGAACGGTATCTGTGCTAATTTCAATCTCTGGTTTTATGCAGCACCCCAACTCACCTTTCCCCATATGCAAGCATAAGTTGGTTTTCTAAATTTGGGACCCTGTTCTGTTTTGTAATTCAGTTCATGTGTGGCCAAGTTTACATTCCGTGTATTAGTGATATCTTATGATGTTTCTTTTTCTGTGTGACTTATTTCTCGTAGAATCATCGTACCTGAATCCACTCATTATGCCGCTACGAGCCTGAGGACGTAGATTTCATTGCTGAGTGATATTCCATTGTACGTGCATAGTACAATTTCTTTATCCATTTTTTGCTTTCTCGGATATTTAATTTGTACTGTAGACGAGATTCTTGTAAACAGAGCCGTCCCAAACTTCAGGGTGGCTGTGTGTTTTTTATTTTAATTTCCCTAAGCTATAGGACCATAAGTGGAAATGCCATAGGCTGTGTTGCTTTGGTTCCTACGTGTTTCAGGAAACACCATACACTTCTCCAGAGTGGCTGTTGGCAATTTACATCCCGCCCATCAGCATAACAAGGCTCCCTGTTCTCCATGACCTGTCCTGCCTTTCTGGATTTTACACTTTTTTCAGATGGCCCTTTTGACCGGGGGGCAATGAGACTTCATTTTAGTGCAGATTTCCTATACATGCTTGCTTGGTTGGCCAATAAGTGCGTATGCGTTTTTGCCTGAATATATTCAGGAAAAAACGCATACGCCCTTTTTGGCCAAGTGCATCATTGTCGACATTCTGCCTCTTTTCCTATGCTTTAAGTGCAATTCCATTCTACCCCCTGAAATCGTTTTCCTGAAATTCTGCCCCGCTTTCAAGTCCTCTTCGAAAGCTTACTTCAATATATTTTTGGATGATAGCGGTCATTCATAACTCTGCGGTTTTGTGAATTTCAGTGCCCCTGAGCTCCTTTCTTCAACTCGCTTTCTTGTGAGCTGGCCGCATAACCACAAGATTGCTTCAGGCCCTAATCTGGTTCCGGCAGGGCACGCTGAGCCTTTGGTTAATTCCTCTTCCTGGTGGGAAATGAACGTTCCGTTTGCCCTGCAGACACCTACAGCTAGTCTCTCATTGGTTCTCCCTATTCCTGTTCATCTTGCGCAGAAATTGCAAACTGTGCCAAACAGGATGTTAAAGGCACTGACTCTCCAAGGGGGGAGAGTGTTAGTAAAGCGTCTGGAATGGTGAACCCGAGTACCAGGGAATGAAACCTGAGATGCATTTGAAAACGTTTCCCAATCACACGATGGACCATACTCTGGGTTTCCCATGCATGTTTTAGCTGAAGGAAGAATCCCTTAAACCTGGAGAGTTGGGACCCATGGAATGGCTACCATGCGGTATGACTTCAAAGGGTCTGCGTTTGCTCACCGAACCACACCAATGCTATCAGCCCGAAGTGTCCAGCCTTATGTTTAACCCAGCTCTGGGTGTAGATGTGGTAAATCCAGGTTGCATCACAAGCCCTGAATGAATTATTTAAGAATTGCTCTCTATTTCACTGTCATTGTGTTTTGTGTTTGAAATTTATTTTGATAATGGGATTTATCGGATTTTCACTGCTGCGTTTAGGCCGCTGTACACACGCTTGATTTCCTTATGGAGACATATAAATCCATGGGTCTTAAGATTCTTACTTGTCAGGTATATTCCCAGGAGTTGAATATGGGGTGTTGAGTCCATTTCGTTGAGCAAGGAGTAGGTCTTGTCTATTATATATTTGGCTTATGGAACGATATCTGTGCAAATTTCAATCTCTGGTTTGATGCAGCACGCCAACTCACCTTTCCCCATAAGCAAGCATAAGTTGGTTTTCAAATTTGAGACCCTGTTCTGTTTTGTAATTCAGTACATGTGTAGCCAAGTTTACGTTCCGTGTATGAGTGATATCTTAAGATGTTTCTTTTTCTGTGTGACTTATTTCTCGTAGAATCGTCGTACCTGAATGCACTCATTCTGCCGCTACGGGCCTGATGACGTAGATCTCATTGCTGAGTGATATTCCATTGTACGTACGTACCACAACTTCTTTATCCATTTTTTGCTTTCTCGGATATTTAACTTGTACCGTAGACGAGTTTCTTGTAAACAGAGCCGTCCCAAACTTTGGAGTGGCTGTGTGTTTTTGATTTTAATTTCCCTAAGCTTTAGGACCATAAGTGGAAGTGCCATAGGCTGTGTTGCATTGTTTCCTACGTGTTTCAGGAAACACCATACACTTCTCCAGATTGGCTGTTGGCAATTTACATCCTGCCCTTCTGCATAACAAAGCTCCCTGTTCTCCATGACCTGTCCAGCCTTTCTGGATTTTACACTTGTTTCAGATGGCCCTTTTGACCGGGGGCAGTGAGACTTCATTGTAGTGCAGATTTCATTTACACGCTTGCTTGGTTGGCCAAAAAGGGCTATGCGTTTTTTCCTGAATATATTCAGGAAAAAACGCATATGCTCTTTTTGGCCAACTGTATCATTGTCGACATTCTGCCTCTTTTCCTATGCTTTAAGTGCAATTCCAGTCTACCCCCTGAAATCGTTTTCCTGACATTCTGCCCCGCTTTCAATTCCTCTTCGAAGACTTACTTCAATACATTTTTGGACGATAGCTGTCATTCATAACTCTGCAGGTTTGTGAATTACAGTGCCCCTGAGCTCCTTTCTTCAACTCGCTTTCTTGTGAGCTGGCCGCAAAACCGCAGGATTGCTTCAGGCACTAATCTGGTTCCGGCAGTGCACGCTGAGCCTTTGGTTAATTCCTCTTCCTGGTGGGAAATGAGCGTTCCATTTGCCCGTGCAGACACCTACAGCTACTCTCTCATTGGTTCTCCCTATTCCTGTTCATCTTGTGCAGAAATTGCAAACTGTGCAAAACAGGAGGTTAAAGGCACTGACTCTCCAAGTGGGGAGAGTGTTAGTAAAGCGTCTGGAACGGTGCACCCGAGTACCAGGTGTCGAAACCTGATATGCATTTGAAAACGATTCCCAATCACACGGTGGACCATGCTCTGGGTTTCGCATGCATGTTTTAGTTGAAGGTAGAATCCCTTAAACCTGGAGAGTTGGGACCCATGGAATGGGTACCATGCAGTATGACTTCAAAGGGTCTGCCTTTGCTCACCGAACCTCACCAATGCTATCAGCCCGAAGTGTCCAGCCTTATGTCTCACCCAGCTCTGGGTGTAGATGTGGTAAATCCAGGTTGTATCACAAGCCCTGAATAAATTATCTAAGAATTGCTCTCTATTTCACTGTCATTGTGTTTTGTTTTTGAAATTTATTTTGATAATGGGATTTATCGGATTTTCACTGCTGCGTTTAGGCCGCTGTACACATGCTTGATTTCCTTATTGAGACATATAAATCCATGGCTCTTAAGATTATTACTTGTCAGGTATATTCCCAGGCGTTGAATATGGGGTGTTGAGTCCATTTCGTTGAGAAAGAAGTAGGTCTTGTCTATTATATATTTGGCTTATGGAACGGTATCTGTGCTAATTTCAATCTCTGATTTTATGCATCACCTCAACTCACCTTTCCCGATAAGCAAGCATAAGTTTGTTTTCTAAATTTGAGACCCTGTTCTGTTTTGTAATTCAGTTCATGTGTAGCCAAGTTTATGTTCCGTGTATTAGTGATATCTTAGGATGTTTCTTTTTCTGTGTGACTTATTTCTCGTAGAATCGTCGTACCTGAATCCACTCATTATGCCGCTATTGGCCTGATGACGTAGATTTCATTGCTGAGTGATATTCCATTGTACGTACGTACCACAATTTCTTTATCCATTTTTTGTTTTCTCGGATATTTAACTTGTACCGTAGACGAGGTCTTGTAAACAGAGCCGTCCCAAACTTTGTGGTGGCTGTGTGTTTTTGATTTTAATTTCCCTAAGCTATAGGACCCTAAGTGGAAGTGCCATAGGCTGTGTTGTTTTGTTTCCTAAGTGTTTCAGGAAACACCATACACTTCTCCAGATTGGCTGTTGGCAATTTACATCCCGCCAAGCAGCATAACAAGGCTCCCTGTTCTCCATGACCTTTCCTGCCTTTCTGGATTTTACACTTGTTTCAGATGGCCCTTTTGACCGGGGGGCAGTGAGACTTCATTGTAGTGCAGATTTCCTTTACACGCTTGCTTGGTTGGCCAAAAAGGGCGTATGCGTTTTTTCCTGAATATATTCATGAAAAGAAGCATACGCCCTTTTTGGCCAAGTGCATCATTGTGGATATTCTGCTTCTTTTCCTATGCTTTAAGTGTAATTCCAGTCTACCCCCTGAAATCGTTTTCCTTAAATTCTGCCCTACTTTCAAGTCCTCTTCGAAGACTTACTTCAATACATTTTTGGACGATAGCTGTCGATCATAACTCTGCAGGTTTGTGAATGACAGTGCCCCTGAGCTCCTTTCTTCAACTCGCTTTCTTGTGAGCTGGCCGCAAACCCGCAGGATTGCTTCAGGCCCTAATCTGGTTCCGGCAGGGCATGCTGAGCCTTTGGTTAATTCCTCTTCCTGGTGGGAAGTGAGGATTCCATTTGCCCGTGCAGACACCTACAGCTAGTCTCTCATTGGTTCTCCCTATTCCTGTTCATCTTGCGCAGAAATTGCAAACTGTGCCAAACAGGAGTTTAAAGGCACTGACTCTCCAAGTGGGGAGAGTGTTAGTAAAGCGTCTAGAACGGTGAACCCGAGTACCAGGGGACGAAACCTGACATGCATTTGAAAACGTTTCCCAATCACACGGTGGACCATACTCTGGGTTTCCCATTCATGTTTTAGCTGAAGGAAGAATCCCTTAAACCTGGAGAGTTGGGACCCATGGAATGGGTACCATGCAGTATGACTTCAAAGGGTCTGCTTTGCACACCGAACCTCACCAATGCTATCAGCCCGAAGTGTCCAGCCTTATGTCTCACCCAGATCTGGGTGTAGATGTGGTAAATCCAGGTTGCATCACAAGCCCTGAATGAATTATCTAAGAATTGCTCTGTATTTCACTGTCAATGTGTTGTGTTTGTGAAATTTATTTTGATAATGGGATTTATCGGATTTTCACTGCTGCGTTTAGGCCGCTGTACACACGCTTGATTTCCTTATGGAGTCATATAAATCCATGGGTCGTAAAATTCTTACTTGTCAGGTATATTCCCAGGCGTTGAATATGGGGTGTTGAGTCCTTTTCGTTGAGCAAGGAGTAGGTCTTGTCTATTATATATTTGGCTTATGGAACAGTATCTGTGCTAATTTCAATCTCTGGTTTTATGCAGCCCCCAAACTCACCTTTCCCCATAAGCAAGCATAAGTTGGTTATCTAAATTTGAGACTCTGTTCTGTTTTGTAATTCAGTTCATGTGTAGCCAAGTTTACGTTCCGTGTATTAGTAATATCTTATGATGTTTCTTTTTCTGTGTGTCTTATTTCTCATAGAATCGTCGTACCTGAATCCACTCATTATGCCGCTATGTTCTGATGACGTAGATTGCATTGCTGAGTGATATTCCATTGTACGTACGTACCACAATTTCTTTATCCATTTTTTGCTTTCTCGGATATTTAACTTGTACCGTAGACGAGGTTCTTGTAAACACAGCCATCCCAAACTTTGGGGTGCCTGTGTGTTTTTGATTTTAATTTCCCTAAACTATAGGGCCATAAGTGGAAGTGCCATTGGCTGTGTTGCTTTGTTTCCTACGTGTTTCAGGAAACACCATACACTTCTCCAGAGTGGCTGTTGGCAATTTACATCCCGCCCATCAGCATAACAAGGCTCCCTGTTCTCCATGACCTGTCCTGCCTTTCTGGATTTTACACTTTTTTCAGATGGCCCCTTTGACCGAGGGGCAGTGAGACTTCATTGTAGTGCAGATTTCCTTTACACGCTTGCTTGGTAGGCCAAAAAGGGCGTATGCGTTTTTTCCTGAATATATTCAGGAAAAAACGCATACGCACGTTTTGGCCAAGTGCATCATTGTCGACATTCTGCCTCTTTTCCTATGCTTTAAGTGCAATTCCAGTCTACCCCCTGAAATCGTTTTCCTGAAATTCTGCCCCGCTTTCAAGTCCTCTTCGAAGACTTACTGCAATACATTTTTGGACAATAGCTGACATTCATAACTCTGCAGGTTTGTGAATTACAGTGTCCCTGAGCTCCTTTCTTCAACTCGCTTTCTTGTGAGCTGGCCGCAAAACCGCAGGATTGCTTCAGGCCCTAATCTGGTTCCAGCAGGGCACGCTGATCCTTTCGTTAATTCCTCTTCCTGGTGGGAAATGAGCGTTCCATTTGCCCGTGCAGACACCTACAGCTGGTCTCTCATTGTTTGTCCCTATTCCTGTTCATCTTGCGCAGAAATTGCAAACTGTGCCAAACAGGAGGTTAAAGGCACTGACTCTCCAAGTGGAGAGAGTGTTAGTAAAGCGTCTGGAATGGTGAACCCGAGTAAAAGGGTACGAAACCTGAGATGCATTTGAAAACGTTTCCCAATCACACGGTGGACCATACTCTGGGTTTCCCATGCATGTTTTAGCTGAAGGAAGATTCCCTTAAACCCGGAGAGTTGGGACCCATGGAATGGCTACCATGCAGTATGACTTCAAAGGGTCTGCGTTTGCTCACCGAACCTCACCAATGCTATCAGCCCGAAGTGTCCAGCCTTATGTCACACCCAGCTCTGGGTGTAGATGTGGTAAATCCAGGTTGCATCACAAGCCTTGAATGAATTATTTAAGAATTGCTCTCTATTTCACTGTCATTGTGTTTTGTTTTTGAAATTTATTTTGATAATGGGATTTATCGGATTTTCACTGCTGCGTTTAGGCCACTGTACACACGCTTGATTTCCTTATGGAGACATATAAATCCATGGGTCTTAAGATTCTTACGTGTCAGGTATTTTGCCAGGCGTTGAATATGGGGTGTTGAGTCCATTTCGTTGAGCAAGGAGTAGGTCTTGTCTATTATATATTTGGCTTATGGAACGGTATCTGTGCTAATTTCAATCTCTGGTTTGATGCAGCACCCCAACTCACCTTTCCCCATAAGCAAGCATAAGTTGGTTTTCTAAATTTGAGACCCTCTTCTGTTTTGTAATTCAGTTCATATGTAGCCAAGTTTACGTTCCGTGTATTAGTGATATCGTATGATGTTTCTTTTTCTGTGTGTCTTATTTCTCATAGAATCGTCGTACCTGAATCCACTCATTATGCCGCTACGCGCCTGATGACGTAGATTCCATTGCTGAGTCTTATTCCATTGTACGTACGTACCACAACATCTTTATCCATTTTTTGCTTTCTAGGATATTTAACTTGTTCCATAGACGAGGTTCTTGTAAACAGAGCCGTCCCAAACTTTGGAGTGGCTGTGTGTTTTTGATTTTAATTTCCCTAAGCTTTAGGACCATAAGTGGAAGTGCCATAGGCTGTGTTGCATTGTTTCCTACGTGTTTCAGGAAACACCATACACTTCTCCAGATTGGCTGTTGGCAATTTACATCCTGCCCTTCTGCATAACAAAGCTCCCTGTTCTCCATGACCTGTCCAGCCTTTCTGGATTTTACACTTGTTTCAGATGGCCCTTTTGACCGGGGGCAGTGAGACTTCATTGTAGTGCAGATTTCATTTACACGCTTGCTTGGTTGGCCAAAAAGGGCTATGCGTTTTTTCCTGAATATATTCAGGAAAAAACGCATATGCTCTTTTTGGCCAACTGTATCATTGTCGACATTCTGCCTCTTTTCCTATGCTTTAAGTGCAATTCCAGTCTACCCCCTGAAATCGTTTTCCTGACATTCTGCCCCGCTTTCAAGTCCTCTTCGAAGACTTACTTCAATACATTTTTGGACGATAGCTGTCATTCATAACTCTGCAGGTTTGTGAATTACAGTGCCCCTGAGCTCCTTTCTTCAACTCGCTTTCTTGTGAGCTGGCCGCAAAACCGCAGGATTGCTTCAGGCACTAATCTGGTTCCGGCAGTGCACGCTGAGCCTTTGGTTAATTCCTCTTCCTGGTGGGAAATGAGCGTTCCATTTGCCCGTGCAGACACCTACAGCTAGTCTCTCATTGGTTCTCCCTATTCCTGTTCATCTTGTGCAGAAATTGCAAACTGTGCAAAACAGGAGGTTAAAGGCACTGACTCTCCAAGTGGGGAGAGTGTTAGTAAAGCGTCTGGAACGGTGCACCCGAGTACCAGGTGTCGAAACCTGATATGCATTTGAAAACGATTCCCAATCACACGGTGGACCATGCTCTGGGTTTCGCATGCATGTTTTAGTTGAAGGTAGAATCCCTTAAACCTGGAGAGTTGGGACCCATGGAATGGGTACCATGCAGTATGACTTCAAAGGGTCTGCCTTTGCTCACCGAACCTCACCAATGCTATCAGCCCGAAGTGTCCAGCCTTATGTCTCACCCAGCTCTGGGTGTAGATGTGGTAAATCCAGGTTGTATCACAAGCCCTGAATAAATTATCTAAGAATTGCTCTCTATTTCACTGTCATTGTGTTTTGTTTTTGAAATTTATTTTGATAATGGGATTTATCGGATTTTCACTGCTGCGTTTAGGCCGCTGTACACATGCTTGATTTCCTTATTGAGACATATAAATCCATGGCTCTTAAGATTATTACTTGTCAGGTATATTCCCAGGCGTTGAATATGGGGTGTTGAGTCCATTTCGTTGAGAAAGAAGTAGGTCTTGTCTATTATATATTTGGCTTATGGAACGGTATCTGTGCTAATTTCAATCTCTGATTTTATGCATCACCTCAACTCACCTTTCCCGATAAGCAAGCATAAGTTTGTTTTCTAAATTTGAGACCCTGTTCTGTTTTGTAATTCAGTTCATGTGTAGCCAAGTTTATGTTCCGTGTATTAGTGATATCTTAGGATGTTTCTTTTTCTGTGTGACTTATTTCTCGTAGAATCGTCGTACCTGAATCCACTCATTATGCCGCTATTGGCCTGATGACGTAGATTTCATTGCTGAGTGATATTCCATTGTACGTACGTACCACAATTTCTTTATCCATTTTTTGTTTTCTCGGATATTTAACTTGTACCGTAGACGAGGTTCTTGTAAACAGAGCCGTCCCAAACTTTGGGGTGGCTGTGTGTTTTTGATTTTAATTTCCCTAAGCTATAGGACCCTAAGTGGAAGTGCCATAGGCTGTGTTGTTTTGTTTCCTAAGTGTTTCAGGAAACACCATACACTTCTCCAGATTGGCTGTTGGCAATTTACATCCCGCCAAGCAGCATAACAAGGCTCCCTGTTCTCCATGACCTTTCCTGCCTTTCTGGATTTTACACTTGTTTCAGATGGCCCTTTTGACCGGGGGGCAGTGAGACTTCATTGTAGTGCAGATTTCCTTTACAAGCTTGCTTGGTTGGCCAAAAAGTGCTATGCGTTTTTTCCTGAATATATTCACGAAAAAACGCATATGCACTTTTTGGCCAACTGCATCATTGTCGACATTCTGCCTCTTTTCCTATGCTTTAAGTGCAATTCCAATCTACCCCCTGAAATCGTTTTCCTGACATTCTGCCCCGCTTTCAAGTCCTCTTCGAAGACTTACTTCAATACATTTTTGGACGATAGCTGTCATTCATAACTCTGCAGGTTTGTGAATTACAGTGCCCCTGAGCTCCTTTCTTCAACTCGCTTTCTTGTGAGCTGGCCGCAAAACCGCAGGATTGCTTCAGGCACTAATCTGGTTCCGGCAGTGCACGCTGAGCCTTTGGTTAATTCCTCTTCCTGGTGGGAAATGAGCGTTCCATTTGCCCGTGCAGACACCTACAGCTAGTCTCTCATTGGTTCTCCCTATTCCTGTTCATCTTGCGCAGAAATTGCAAACTGTGCAAAACAGGAGGTTAAAGGCACTGACTCTCCAAGTGGGGAGAGTTTTAGTAAAGCGTCTGGAACGGTGCACCTGAGTACCAGGGCTCGAATCCTGATATGCATTTGAAAACGATTCCCAATAACACGGTGGACCATGCTCTGGGTTTCGCATGCATGTTTTAGTTGAAGGTAGAATCCCTTAAACCTGGAGAGTTGGGACCCATGGAATGGGTACCATGCAGTATGACTTCAAAGGGTCTGCGTTTGCTCACCGAACCTCACCAATGCTATCAGCCCGAAGTGTCCAGCCTTATGTCTCACAGAGCTCTGGGTGTAGATGTGGTAAATCCAGGTTGAATCACAAGCCCTGAATGAATTATTTAAGAATTGCTCTCTATTTCACTGTCATTGTGTTGTGTTTGTGAAATTTATTTAGATAATGGGATTTATCAGATTTTCACTGCTGCGTTTAGGCCGCTGTACACACGTTTGATTTCCTTATGGAGATATATAAATCCATGGGTCTTAAGATTCTTAATTGTCACGTATATTCCCAGGCGTTGAATATGGTGAGTTGAGTCCATTTCGTTGAGCAAGGAGTAGGTCTTGTCTATTATATATTAGGCTTATGGAACGGTATCTGTGCTAATTTCAATCTCTGGTTTGATGCAGCACCCCAACTCACCTTTCCCCATTAGCAAGCATAAGTTGGCTTTCTAAATTTGAGACCCTGTTCTGTTTTGTAATTCAGTTCATGTGTAGACAAGTTTACGTTCCGTGTATTAGTGATACCTTATGATGTTTCTATTTCTGTGTGACTTATTTCTCGTAGAGTCGTCGTACCTGAATCCACTCATTATGCCGCTACGGGCCTGATGACGTAGATCTCATTGCTGAGTGATATTCCATTGTACGTACGTACCACAACTTCTTTATCCATTTTTTGCTTTCTCGGATATTTAACTTGTACCGTAGACGAGGTTCTTGTAAACACTGCCGTCCCAAACTTTGGGATGGCTGTGTGTTTTTGATTTTAATTTCCCTAAACTATAGGACCATAAGTGGAAGTGCCATAGGCTGTGTTGCTTTGTTTCCTACATGTTTCAGGAAACATCATACACTTCGCCAGAGTGGCTCTTGGCAATTTACATCCCGACCATCAGCATAACAAGGCTCCCTGTTCTGCATGACCTCTCCTGCCTTTCTGGATTTTACACTTGTTTCAGATGGCCCTTTGGACCGGGGGGCAGTGAGACTTCATTGTAGTGCTGATTTCCTTTACACGCTTGCTTGGTTGGCCAAAAAGGGCGTATGCGTTTTTTCCTGAATATATTCAGGAAAAAACGCATACGCCCTTTTTGGCCAAGTGCTTCATTGTCGACATTCTGCCTCTTTTCCTATGCTTTAAGTGCAATTCCAGTCTACCCCCTGAAATCGTTTTCCTGAAATTCTGCCCCGCTTTCAAGTCCACTTCGAAGACTTACTTCAATACATTTTTGGATGATAGCTGTCATTCAAAACTCTGCAGGTTTGTGAATTACAGTGCCCCTGAGCTCCTTTCTTCAACTCGCTTTCTTGTGAGCTGGCCGCATAACCGCAGGATTTCTTAGGCCCTAATCTGGTTCCGGCAGGGCACGCTGAGCCTTTGGTTAATTCCTCTTCCTGGTGGGAAATGAGCGCTCCATTTGACCGTGCAGACACCTACAGCTAGTCTGTCATTGGTTCTCCCTATTCCTGTTCATCTTGCGCAGAAATAGCAAACTGTGCCAAACAGGAGGTTAAAGGCACTGACTCTCCAAGTGCGGAGAGTGTTAGTAAAACGTCTGGAATGGTGAACCCGAGTACCAGGGGTCGAATCCTGATATGCATTTGAAAACGTTTCCCAATCACACGGTGGACCATACTCTGGGTTTCCCATGCATGTTTTAGCTGAAGGAAGAATCCCTTAAACCTGGAGAGTTGGGACCCATGGAATGGGTACCATGCAGTATGACTTCAAATTGTATGCCTTTGGTCACCGAACCTCACCAATGCTATCAGCCCGAAATGTCCAGCCTTATGTCTCACCCAGCTCTGGGTGTAGATGTGGTAAATCCAGGTTGCATCACAAGCCCTGAATGAATTATTTAAGAATTGCTCTCTATTTCACTGTCATTGTGTTTTGTTTTTGAAATTTATTTTGATAATGGGATTTATCGGATTTTCACTGCTGAGTTTAGGCCGCTATACACACGCTTGATTTCCTTATGGAGACATATATATCCATGGGTCTTATGATTCTTACTTGTCAGGTATATTCCCAGGCGTTGAATATGGGGTGTTGAGTCCATTTCGTTGAGCAAGGAGTAGGTCTTGTCTATTATATATTTGGCTTATGGAACGGTATCTGTGCTAATTTCAATCTCTGGTTTGATGCAGCACCCCAACTCACCTTTCCCCATAAGCAAGCATAAGTTGGTTTTCTAAATTTAAGACCCTGTTCTGTTTTCTAATTCAGTTCATGTTTAGCCAAGATTACGTTCCTTGTATTAGTGATATCTTATGAAGTTTCTTTTTCTGTGTGACTTATTTCCGTAGAATCGTCGTACCTGAATCCACTCATTATGCCGCAATGGGCCTGATGACGTAGATTTCATTGCTGAATGATATTCCATTGTACGTACGTACCTCAACTTCTTTATCCATTTTTTGCTTTCTCGGATATGTAACTTTTACCGTAGACGAGGTTCCTGTAAACAGAGACTTCCCAAACTTTGGGGTGGCTGTGTGTTTTGGATTTTAATTTCCCTAAGCTATAGGACCATAAGTGGAAGTGCCATAGGCCGTGTTGCTTTGTTTCCTACGTGTTTCAGGAAACACCATACACTTCTCCAGACTGGCTGTTGGCAATTTACATCCCGCCAATCTGCATAACAATGCTCCCTGTTCTCCATGACCTGTCCTGCCTTTCTGGATTTTACACTTTTTTCAGATGGCCCTTTTGACCCGGGGACAGTGAGACTTCATTGTAGTGCAGATTTCCTTTACAGGCTTGCTTGGTTGGCCAAAAAGGGCGTATGCGTTTCTTCCTGAATATATTCAGGAAAAAACGCATACACCCTTTTTGGCCAAGTGCAACATTGTGGACATTCTGCCTCTTTTCCTATGCTTTAAGTGTAATTCCAGTCTACCCCCTGAAATCGTTTTCCTGAAATTCTGCCCCGCTTTCAAGTCCTCTTTGAAGACTTACTTCAGTACATTTTTGGACGATAGCTGTCATTCATAACTCTGCAGTTTTGTGAATTACAGTGCCCCTGAGCTCCTTTCTTCAACTCGCTTTCTTGTGAGCTGGCCGCAGAACCGCAGGATTGCTTCAGGCCCTCATCTGGTTCTGGCAGGGCATGCTGAGCCTTTGGTTAACTCCTCTTCCTGGTGGGAAATGAGCGTTCCATTTGCCCGTGCAGACACCTGCAGCTAGTCTCTCATTGGTTCTCCCTATTCCTGTTCATCTTGCGCAGAAATTGCAAACTGTGCCAAACAGAAGGTTAAAGGCACTGACTCTCCAAGTGGGGAGAGTGTTAGTAAAGCGTCTGGAAAGGTGAACCCGAGTACCAGGGGACGAAACTTGAGATGCATTTGAAAACGTTTCCCAATCACATGGTGGACCATACTCTGGGTTTCCCATGCATGTTTTAGCTGAAGGAAGAATCCCTTAAACCTGGAGAGTTGGGACCCATGGTATGGGTACCATGCAGTATGACTTCAAAGGGTCTGCGTTTGCTCACCGAACCTCACCAATGCTATCAGCCCGAAGTGTCCAGCCTTATGTCTCACCCAGCACTGGGTGTAGATGGGGTGAATCCAGGTTGCATCACAAGCCCTGAATGAATTCTTTAAGCATTGCTCTCTATTTCACTGTCATTGTGTTTTGTTTTTGAAATATATTTTGATAATGGGATTTATAGGATTTTCACTGCTGCGTTTAGGCCGCTGTACACACGCTTGATTTCCTTATGGAGACATATAAATCCATGGGTCTTAAGATTCTTACTGGTCAGGTATATTCCCAGGCGTTGAATATGGGGTGTTGAGTCCATTTCGTTGAGCAAGGAGTAGGTCTTGTCTATTATATATTTGGCTTATGGAACGGTATCTGTGCTAATTTTAATCTCTGGTTTTATGCAGCACCCCAACTCACTTTTTGCCATAAGCAAGCATAAGTTGGTTATCTAAATTTGAGACCCTGTTCTGTTTTGTAATTCAGTTCATGTGTAGCCAAGTTTACATTCCGTGTATTAGTGATATCTTATGATGTTTCTTTTTCTGTGTGACTTATTTCTCGTAGAATCGTCTTACCTGAATCCACTCATTTTGCTGCTACGGGCCTGATGACGTAGATCTCACTGCTGAGTCATATTCCATTGTACGTACGTACCACAACTTCTTTATCCATTTTTTGCTTTCTCAGATATTTAACTTGTACCGTAGACGAGGTTCTTGTAAACAGAGCCGTCCCAAACTTTGGGGTTGCTGTGTGTTTTTGATTTTAATTTCCCTAAGCTATAGGACCATAAGAGGAAGTGCCATAGGCTGTGTTGCTTTGTTTCCTATGTGTTTCAGGATACACCATACACTTCTCCAGAGTGGCTGTTGGCAATTTAAATCCCGCCCATCAGCATAACAAGGCTCCCTGTTCTCCATGACCTGTTCTGCCTTTCTGGATTTTACACTTTTTTCAGATGGCCCTTTTGACCGGGGGGCAGTGAGACTTCAATGTAGTGCAGATTTCCTTTACACGCTTGCTTGGTTGGCCAAAAAGTGCGTATGCATTTTTTCCTGAATATATTCAGGAAAAAAAGCATATGCCCTTTTAGGCCAAGTGCATCATTGTGGACATTATGCCTCTTTTCCTATGTTTTAAGTGCAATTCCAGTCTAACCCATGAAATCGTTTTCCTGAAATTCTGCCCCACTTTCAAGTCCTCTTCGAAGACTTACTTCAATACATTTTTGGACGATAGCTGTCATTCATAACTCTGCAGGTTTGTGAATTACAGTGCACCTGGGCTTCTTTCTTCAACTCGCTATCTTGTGAGCTGGCCGCAAAACCGCAGGATTGCTTCAGGATCTAATCTGGTTCCGGCAGGTCATGCTGAGCCGTTGGTTAATTCCTCTTCCTGGTGGGAAATGAGCATGCCATTTGCCCGTGCAGACACCTACAGCTAGTCTCTCATTGGTTCTCCCTATTCCTGTTCATCTTGCGCAGAAATTGCAAACTGTGCCAAACAGGAGGTTAAAGGCACTGACTCTCCAAGGGTGGAGAGTGTTAGTAAAGTGTCTGGAACGGTGCACCCGAGTACCAGGGGTCGAAAACTGAGATGCATTTGAAAACGTTTCCCAATCACACGGTGGACCATACTCTGGGTTTCCCATGCATGTTTTAGTTGAAGGAAGAATCCCTTAAACCTGGAGAGTTGGGACCCATGGAATGGGTACCATGCAGTATGACTTGAAAGCATCTGCCTTTGCTCACCGAACCTCACCAAAGCTATCAGCCCGAAGTGTCCAGCCTTATGTCTCACTCAGCTCTGGGTGTAGATGTGGTAAATCCAGGTTGCCTCACAAGCCCTGAATGAATTATCTAAGAATTGCTCTCTATTCCACTGTCATTGTGTTGTGATTGTGAAATTTATTTTGATAATGGGATTTATCGGATTTTCACTGCTGCGTTTTGGCCGCTGTACACACGCTTGATTTCCTTATGGAGACATATAAATCC
Organism: Delphinapterus leucas; assembly: GCF_059928025.1. Taxonomy (NCBI): domain Eukaryota; kingdom Metazoa; phylum Chordata; class Mammalia; order Artiodactyla; family Monodontidae; genus Delphinapterus; species Delphinapterus leucas. The sequence goes on from NW_028322232.1 coordinate 21,038,148, forward strand.
ATGGGTCTTAAGATTATTACTTGTCAGGTATATTCCCAGGCGTTGAATATGGGGTGTTGATTCCATTTCGTTGAGCAAGGAGTAGGTCTTGTCTATTATATATTTGGCTTATGGAACGGTATCTGTGCTAATTTCAATCTCTGGTTTGATGCAGCACCTCAAGTCACCTTTCCCAATAAGCAAGCATAAGTTGGTTTTCTAAATTTGAGACCCAGTTCTGTTTGGTAATTCAGTACAGGTGTAGCCAAGTTTACGTTCCGTGTATTAGTGATATCTTATGATGTTTCTTTTTCTGTGTGACTTATTTCTCATAGAATCGTCGTACCTGAATCCACTCATTATGCTGCTATGGGCCTGATGACGTAGATCTCATTGCTGAGTGATATTCCATTGTACGTACGTACCACAACTTCTTTATCCATTTTTTGCTTTCTCGGATATTTAACTTGTACCGTAGACGAGGTTCTTGTAAACAGAGCCGTCCCAAACTTTGGGGTGGCTGTGTGTTTTTGATTTTAAATTCCCTAAGCTATAGGATCATAAGTGGAAATGACATAGGCTGTGTTGCTTTGTTTCCTACGTGTTTCAGGAAACACCATACACTTCTCCAGAGTGGCTGTTGGCAATTTACATCCCGCCCATCAGCAGAACAAGGCTCCCTGTTCTCCATGGCCTGTGCTGCCTTTCTGGATTTTACACTTTTTTCACATGGCCCTTTTGACCGGGGGGCAGTGAGACTTCATTGTAGTGCAGATTTTTTAACATGCTTGCTTGGTTGGCCAAAAAGGGCGTATGCGTTTTTTCCTGAATATATTCAGGAAAAAACGCATACGCCCTTTTTGGCCAAGAGCATCATTGTCGACGTTCTGCCTCTTTTCCTATGCTTTAAATGCAATTCCCGTCTACCTCCTGAAATCGTTATCCTGCAATTCTGCCCCACTTACAAGTCCTCTTCGCAGCCTTCCTTCAATATATTTTTGGACGATAGCTGTCATTTATAACTCTGCAGGTTTGTGAGTTACAGTGCCCCTGAGCTCCTTTCTTCAACTCGCTATCTTGTGAGCTGGCCGCAAACCCGCAGGATTGCTTCAGGCCCTAATCTGGTTCCGGCACGGCATGCTAGCCTGTGGTTAATTCCTCTTCCTGGTGGGAAATGAGCGTTACATTTGCCCGTGCACACACCTAAAGCTAGTCTCTCATTGGTTCTCCCTATTCCTGTTCATCTTGCGCAGAAATTGCAAACTGTGCCAAACAGGAGGTTAAAGGCACTGACTCTCCAAGTGGGGAGAGTGTTAGTAAAGGGTCTGGAATGGTGAACCCGAGTAAAAGGGGACGAAAACTGAGATGCATTTGAAAACGTTTGCCGGTCCCTCGGTGCACCATACTGTGGGTTTCCCACGCATGTTTTAGCTGAAGGAAGAATTCGTTAAACCTGGAGACATGGGACCCATGGAATGGGTACCATGCAGTATGACTTCAAAGGGTCTGCATTTGCTCATCGAACCTCACCAATGCTATCAGCCCGAAGTGCCCAACCTTATGTCTCACTCAGCTCTGGGTGTAGATGTGGTAAATCCAGGTTGCATCACAAGCCCTGAATGAATTATTTAAGAATTGCTCTCTATTTCAATGTCCTTGTGTTTTGTTTTTGTAATTCATTTTGATAATGGGATTTATCGGATTTTCTCTGCTGCATTCATGCCTCTGTACACACGCTTCATTCTCTTACGGAGACATATAAATCCATGGGTTTGAAGATTCTTACTAGTCAGGTGTATTGCTAGTCGTTGAATATGGGGTGTTTAGTCCATTTCGTTGAGCAAGGGGTAGGTCTTGACAATTACATGTTTAGCTTATGGAAAGGTATCTGTGCTAATTTCTATCTCTGGTTTTATGCAACACTCCAACTCACCTTTCCCCTTAAGCAAGCATAAGTTGGTTTTCTAAATTTGAGACCCTGTTCTGTTTTGTAATTCAGTTCATGTGTAGCCAAGTTTACATTCCTTGTATTAGTGATATTTTATGATGTTTCATTTTCTGTGTGACTCATTTCACTTAGAATCATCGTACCTGAATCCACTCATTATGCCGCGACGGGCCTGATGACATAGATTTCATTGCTGAGTGATATTCCATTGTACGTACGTACCACAACTTCTTTATCCATTTTTCACGTTCTGGGATATTTAACTTGTACCGTAGACGAGGTTCTTGTAAACAGAGCCGTCCGAAACTTTGCGGTGGCTGTGTGTTTTTGATTTTAATTTCCCTAAGCTATAGGACCATAAGTGGAAGTGCCGTAGGCTCCGTTGCTTTGTTTTTTAGCTGTTCCAGGAAACACCATACACTTCTCCAGAGTGGCTGTTGGCAATTTACATCCCGCCCATCAGCATAACAAGGCTCCCTGTTCTCCATGGCCTGTGCTGCCTTTCTGGATTTTACACTTTTTTCACATGGCCCTTTTGACCGGGGGGCAGTGAGACTTCATTGTTGTGCAGATTTTTTAACATGCTTGCTTGGTTGGCCAAAAAGGGCGTATGCGTTGTTTCCTGAATATATTCAGGAAAAAACGCATACGCCCTTTTTGGCCAAGAGCATCATTGTCGACGTTCTGCCTATTTTCCTATGTTTTAATGCAATTCCCGTCTACCTCCTGAAATCGTTATCCTGCAATTCTGCCCCACTTACAAGTCCTCTTCGCAGCCTTCCTTCAATATATTTTTGGACGATAGCTGTCATTTATAACTCTGCAGGTTTCTGAGTTACAGTGCCCCTGAGCTCCTTTCTTCAACTCGCTATCTTGTGAGCTGGCCGCAAACCCGCAGGATTGCTTCAGGCCCTAATCTGGTTCCGGCACGGCATGCTGAGCCTGTGGTTAATTCCTCTTCCTGGTGGGAAATGAGCATTACATTTGCCCGTGCAGACACCTAAAGCTAGTCTCTCATTTGTTCTCCCTATTCCTGTTCATCTTGCGCAGAAATTGCAAACTGTGCCAAACAGGAGGTTAAAGGCACTGACTCTCCAAGTGGGGAGAGTGTTAGTAAAGGGTCTGGAATGGTGAACCCGAGTAAAAGAGGACGAAAACTGAGATGCATTTGAAAACGTTTGCCGGTCCCTCGGTGCACCATACTGTGGGTTTCCCACGCATGTTTTAGCTGAAGGAAGAATTCGTTAAACCTGGAGAGAATGGACCCATGGAATGGGTACCATGCAGTATGACTTCAAAGGGTCTGCATTTGCTCATCGAACCTCACCAATGCTATCAGCCCGAAGTGCCCAACCTTATGTCTCACTCAGCTCTGGGTGTAGATGTGGTAAATCCAGGTTGCATCACAAGCCCTGAATGAATTATTTAAGAATTGCTCTCTATTTCAATGTCCTTGTGTTTTGTTTTTGTAATTCATTTTGATAATGGGATTTATCGGATTTTCTCTGCTGCATTCATGCCTCTGTACACACGCTTCATTCTCTTACGGAGCCATATAAATCCATGGGTTTGAAGATTCTTACTAGTCAGGTGTATTGCTAGTCGTTGAATATGGGGTGTTTAGTCCATTTCGTTGAGCAAGGGGTAGGTCTTGACAATTACATGTTTAGCTTATGGAAAGGTATCTGTGCTAATTTCTATCTCTGGTTTTATGCAACATTCCAACTCACCTTTCCCCTTTAGAAAGCATAAGTTGGTTTTCTAAATTTGAGACCCTGTTCTGTTTTGTAATTCAGTTCATGTGTAGCCAAGTTTACATTCCTTGTATTAGTGATATTTTATGATGTTTCATTTTCTGTGTGACTCATTTCACTTAGAATCATCGTACCTGAATCCACTCATTATGCCGCGACGGGCCTGATGACATAGATTTCATTGCTGAGTGATATTCCATTGTACGTACGTACCACAACTTCTTTATCCATTTTTCACGTTCTGGGATATTTAACTTGTACCGTAGACGAGGTTCTTGTAAACAGAGCCGTCCGAAACTTTGCGGTGGCTGTGTGTTTTTGATTTTAATTTCCCTAAGCTATAGGACCATAAGTGGAAGTGCCGTAGGCTCCGTTGCTTTGTTTTTTAGCTGTTCCAGGAAACACCATACACTTCTCCAGAGTGGCTGTTGGCAATTTACATCCCGCCCATCAGCATAACAAGGCTCCCTGTTCTCCATGGCCTGTGCTGCCTTTCTGGATTTTACACTTTTTTCACATGGCCCTTTTGACCGGGGGGCAGTGAGACTTCATTGTTGTGCAGATTTTTTAACATGCTTGCTTGGTTGGCCAAAAAGGGCGTATGCGTTTTTTCCTGAATATATTCAGGAAAAAACGCATACGCCCTTTTTGGCCAAGAGCATCATTGTCGACGTTCTGCCTCTTTTCCTATGCTTTAAATGCAATTCCCGTCTACCTCCTGAAATCGTTATCCTGCAATTCTGCCCCACTTACAAGTCCTCTTCGCAGCCTTCCTTCAATATATTTTTGGACGATAGCTGTCATTTATAACTCTGCAGGTTTCTGAGTTACAGTGCCCCTGAGCTCCTTTCTTCAACTCGCTATCTTGTGAGCTGGCCGCAAACCCGCAGGATTGCTTCAGGCCCTAATCTGGTTCCGGCACGGCATGCTGAGCCTGTGGTTAATTCCTCTTCCTGGTGGGAAATGAGCGTTACATTTGCCCGTGCAGACACCTAAAGCTAGTCTCTCATTGGTTCTCCCTATTCCTGTTCATCTTGCGCAGAAATTGCAAACTGTGCCAAACAGGAGGTTAAAGGCACTGACTCTCCAAGTGGGGAGAGTGTTAGTAAAGGGTCTGGAATGGTGAACCCGAGTAAAAGGGGACGAAAAATGAGATGCATTTGAAAACGTTTGCCGGTCCCTCGGTGCACCATACTGTGGGTTTCCCACGCATGTTTAAGCTGAAGGAAGTATTCGTTAAACCTGGAGAGATGGGACCCATGGAATGGGTACCATGCAGTATGACTTCAAAGGGTCTGCATTTGCTCATCGAACCTCACCAATGCTATCAGCCCGAAGTGCCCAACCTTATGTCTCACTCAGCTCTGGGTGTAGATGTGGTAAATCCAGGTTGCATCACAAGCCCTGAATGAATTATTTAAGAATTGCTCTCTATTTCACTGTCCTTGTGTTTTGTTTTTGTAATTCATTTTGATAATGGGATTTATCGGATTTTCTCTGCTGCATTCATGCCTCTGTACACACGCTTCATTCTCTTACGGAGACATATAAATGCATGGGTTTGAAGATTCTTACTAGTCAGGTGTATTCCTAGTCGTTGAATATGGGGTGTTTAGTCCATTTCGTTGAGCAAGGGGTAGGTCTTGACAATTACATATTTGGCTTATGGAAAGGTATCTGTCCTAATTTCTATCTCTGGTTTTATGCAGCACCCCAACTCACCTTTCCCCTTAAGCAAGCATAAGTTGGTTTTCTAAATTTGAGACCCTGTTCTGTTTTGTAATTCAGTTCATGTGTAGCCAAGTTTACATTCCTTGTATTAGTGATATCTTATGATGTTTCATTTTCTGTGTGACTCATTTCACTTAGAATCATCGTACCTGAATCCACTCATTATGCCGCGACGGGCCTGATGACATAGATTTCATTGCTGAGTGATATTCCATTGTACGTAGGTACCACAACTTCTTTATCCATTTTTCGCGTTCTGGGATATTTAACTTGTACCGTAGACGAGGTTCTTGTAAACAGAGCCATCCGAAACTTTGGGGTGGCTGTGTGTTTTTGATTTTAATTTCCCTAAGCTATAGGACCATAAGTGGAAGTTCCGTAGGCTCCGTTGCTTTGTTTTTTAGCTGTTCCAGGAAACACCATACACTTCTCCAGAGTGGCTGTTGGCAATTTACATCCCGCCCATCAGCATAACAAGGCTCCCTGTTCTCCATGGCCTGTGCTGCCTTTCTGGATTTTAAACTTTTTTCACATGGCCCTTTTGACCGGGGAGCAGTGAGACTTTATTGTAGTGCAGATTTCTTTAACATGCTTGCTTGGTTGGCCAAAAAGGGCGTATGCGTTTTTTCCTGAATATATTCAGGAAAAAACGCATACGCCCTTTTTGGCCAAGAGCATCATTGTCGACGTTCTGCCTCTTTTCCTATGCTTTAAATGCAATTCCGGTCTACCTCCTGAAATATTTATCCTGCAATTCTGCCCCACTTACAAGTCCTCTTCGCAGCCTTCCTTCAATATATTTTTGGACGATAGCTGTCATTTATAACTCTGCAGGTTTGTGAGTTACAGTGCCCCTGAGCTCCTTTCTTCAACTCGCTATCTTGTGAGCTGGCCGCAAACCCGCAGGATTGCTTCAGGCCCTAATCTGGTTCCGGCACGGCATGCTGAGCCTGTGGTTAATTCCTCTTCCTGGTGGGAAATGAGCGTTACATTTGCCCGTGCAGACACCTAAAGCTAGTCTCTCATTGGTTCTCCCTATTCCTGTTCATCTTGCGCAGAAATTGCAAACTGTGCCAAACAGGAGGTTAAAGGCACTGACTCTCCAAGTGGGGAGAGTGTTAGTAAAGGGTCTGGAATGGTGAACCCGAATAAAAGGGGACGAAAACTGAGATGCATTTGAAAACGTTTGCCGGTCCCTCGGTGCACCGTACTGTGGGTTTCCCACGCATGTTTTAGCTGAAGGAAGTATTCGTTAAACCTGGAGAGATGGGACCCATGGAATGGGTACCATGCAGTATGACTTCAAAGGGTCTGCATTTGCTCATCGAACCTCACCAATGCTATCAGCCCGAAGTGCCCAACCTTATGTCTCACTCAGCTCTGGGTGTAGATGTTTAAATCCAGGTTGCATCACAAGCCCTGAATGAATTATTTAAGAATTGCTCTCTATTTCACTGTCCTTGTGTTTTGTTTTTGTAATTCATTTTGATAATGGGATTTATCGGATTTTCTCTGCTGCATTCATGCCTCTGTACACACGCTTCATTCTCTTATGGAGACATATAAATCCATGGGTTTGAAGATTCTTACTAGTCAGGTGTATTCCTAGTCGTTGAATATGGGGTGTTTAGTCCATTTCGTTGAGCAAGGGGTAGGTCTTGCCAATTACATATTTGGCTTATGGAAAGGTATCTGTGCTAATTTCTATCTCTGGTTTTAAGCAGCACCCCAACTCACCTTTCCCCTTAAGCAAGCATAAGTTGGTTTTCTAAATTTGAGACCCTGTTCTGTTTTGTAATTCAGTTCATGTGTAGCCAAGTTTACATTCCTTGTATTAGTGATATTTTATGATGTTTCATTTTCTGTGTGACTCATTTCACTTAGAATCATCGTACCTGAATCCACTCATTATGCCGCGACGGGCCTGATGACATAGATTTCATTGCTGAGTGATATTCCATTGTACGTACGTACCACAACTTCTTTATCCATTTTTCACGTTCTGGGATATTTAACTTGTACCGTAGACGAGGTTCTTGTAAACAGAGCCGTCCGAAACTTTGCGGTGGCTGTGTGTTTTTGATTTTAATTTCCCTAAGCTATAGGACCATAAGTGGAAGTGCCGTAGGCTCCGTTGCTTTGTTTTTTAGCTGTTCCAGGAAACACCATACACTTCTCCAGAGTGGCTGTTGGCAATTTACATCCCGCCCATCAGCATAACAAGGCTCCCTGTTCTCCATGGCCTGTGCTGCCTTTCTGGATTTTACACTTTTTTCACATGGCCCTTTTGACCGGGGGGCAGTGAGACTTCATTGTTGTGCAGATTTTTTAACATGCTTGCTTGGTTGGCCAAAAAGGGCGTATGCGTTTTTTCCTGAATATATTCAGGAAAAAACGCATACGCTCTTTTTGGCCAAGAGCATCATTGTCGACGTTCTGCCTCTTTTCCTATGCTTTAAATGCAATTCCCGTCTACCTCCTGAAATCGTTATCCTGCAATTCTGCCCCACTTACAAGTCCTCTTCGCAGCCTTCCTTCAATATATTTTTGGACGATAGCTGTCATTTATAACTCTGCAGGTTTCTGAGTTACAGTGCCCCTGAGCTCCTTTCTTCAACTCGCTATCTTGTGAGCTGGCCGCAAACCCGCAGGATTGCTTCAGGCCCTAATCTGGTTCCGGCACGGCATGCTGAGCCTGTGGTTAATTCCTCTTCCTGGTGGGAAATGAGCGTTACATTTGCCCGTGCAGACACCTAAAGCTAGTCTCTCATTGGTTCTCCCTATTCCTGTTCATCTTGCGCAGAAATTGCAAACTGTGCCAAACAGGAGGTTAAAGGCACTGACTCTCCAAGTGGGGAGAGTGTTAGTAAAGGGTCTGGAATGGTGAACCCGAGTAAAAGGGGACGAAAACTGAGATGCATTTGAAAACGTTTGCCGGTCCCTCGGTGCACCATACTGTGGGTTTCCCACGCATGTTTTAGCTGAAGGAAGAATTCGTTAAACCTGGAGACATGGGACCCATGGAATGGGTACCATGCAGTATGACTTCAAAGGGTCTGCATTTGCTCATCGAACCTCACCAATGCTATCAGCCCGAAGTGCCCAACCTTATGTCTCACTCAGCTCTGGGTGTAGATGTGGTAAATCCAGGTTGCATCACAAGCCCTGAATGAATTATTTAAGAATTGCTCTCTATTTCACTGTCCTTGTGTTTTGTTTTTGTAATTCATTTTGATAATGGGATTTATCGGATTTTCTCTGCTGCATTCATGCCTCTGTACACACGCTTCATTCTCTTACGGAGACATATAAATGCATGGGTTTGAAGATTCTTACTAGTCAGGTGTATTCCTAGTCGTTGAATATGGGGTGTTTAGTCCATTTCGTTGAGCAAGGGGTAGGTCTTGACAATTACATATTTGGCTTATGGAAAGGTATCTGTGCTAATTTCTATCTCTGGTTTTATGCAGCACCCCAACTCACCTTTCCCCTTAAGCAAGCATAAGTTGGTTTTCTAAATTTGAGACGCTGTTCTGTTTTGTAATTCAGTTCATGTGTAGCCAAGTTTACATTCCTTGTATTAGTGATATCTTATGATGTTTCATTTTCTGTGTGACTCATTTCACTTAGAATCATCGTACCTGAATCCACTCATTATGCCGCGACGGGCCTGATGACATAGATTTCATTGCTGAGTGATATTCCATTGTACGTAGGTACCACAACTTCTTTATCCATTTTTCGCGTTCTGGGATATTTAACTTGTACCGTAGACGAGGTTCTTGTAAACAGAGCCATCCGAAACTTTGGGGTGGCTGTGTGTTTTTGATTTTAATTTCCCTAAGCTATAGGACCATAAGTGGAAGTGCCGTAGGCTCCGTTGCTTTGTTTTTTAGCTGTTCCAGGAAACACCATACACTTCTCCAGAGTGGCTGTTGGCAATTTACATCCCGCCCATCAGCATAACAAGGCTCCCTGTTCTCCATGGCCTGTGCTGCCTTTCTGGATTTTAAACTTTTTTCACATGGCCCTTTTGACCGGGGAGCAGTGAGACTTTATTGTAGTGCAGATTTCTTTAACATGCTTGCTTGGTTGGCCAAAAAGGGCGTATGCGTTTTTTCCTGAATATATTCAGGAAAAAACGCATACGCCCTTTTTGGCCAAGAGCATCATTGTCGACGTTCTGCCTCTTTTCCTATGCTTTAAATGCAATTCCCGTCTACCTCCTGAAATCTTTATCCTGCAATTCTGCCCCACTTACAAGTCCTCTTCGCAGCCTTCCTTCAATATAATTTTGGACGATAGCTGTCATTTATAACTCTGCAGGTTTGTGAGTTACAGTGCCCCTGAGCTCCTTTCTTCAACTCGCTATCTTGTGAGCTGGCCGCAAACCCGCAGGATTGCTTCAGGCCCTAATCTGGTTCCGGCACGGCATGCTGAGCCTGTGGTTAATTCCTCTTCCTGGTGGGAAATGAGCGTTACATTTGCCCGTGCAGACACCTAAAGCTAGTCTCTCATTGGTTCTCCCTATTCCTGTTCATCTTGCGCAGAAATTGCAAACTGTGCCAAACAGGAGGTTAAAGGCACTGACTCTCCAAGTGGGGAGAGTGTTAGTAAAGGGTCTGGAATGGTGAACCCGAGTAAAAGGGGACGAAAACTGAGATGCATTTGAAAACGTTTGCCGGTCCCTCGGTGCACCGTACTGTGGGTTTCCCACGCATGTTTTAGCTGAAGGAAGTATTCGTTAAACCTGGAGAGATGGGACCCATGGAATGGGTACCATGCAGTATGACTTCAAAGGGTCTGCATTTGCTCATCGAACCTCACCAATGCTATCAGCCCGAAGTGCCCAACCTTATGTCTCACTCAGCTCTGGGTGTAGATGTTTAAATCCAGGTTGCATCACAAGCCCTGAATGAATTATTTAAGAATTGCTCTCTATTTCACTGTCCTTGTGTTTTGTTTTTGTAATTCATTTTGATAATGGGATTTATCGGATTTTCTCTGCTGCATTCATGGCTCTGTACACACGCTTCATTCTCTTATGGAGACATATAAATCCATGGGTTTGAAGATTCTTACTAGTCAGGTGTATTCCTAGTCGTTGAATATGGGGTGTTTAGTCCATTTCGTTGAGCAAGGGGTAGGTCTTGCCAATTACATATTTGGCTTATGGAAAGGTATCTGTGCTAATTTCTATCTCTGGTTTTAAGCAGCACCCCAACTCACCTTTCCCCTTAAGCAAGCATAAGTTGGTTTTCTAAATTTGAGACCCTGTTCTGTTTTGTAATTCTGTTCATGTGTAGCCAAGTTTACATTCCTTGTATTAGTGATATCTTATGATGTTTCATTTTCTGTGTGACTCATTTCACTTAGAATCATTTCGTACCTGAATCCACTCATTATGCCGCGACGGGCCTGATGACATAGATTTCATTGCTGAGTGATATTCCATTGTACGTATGTACCACAACTTCTTTATCCATTTTTCACGTTCTGGGATATTTAACTTGTACCGTAGACGAGGTTCTTGTAAACAGTGCCGTCCGAAACTTTGGGGTGGCTGTGTGTTTTTGATTTTAATTTCCCTAAGCTATAGGACCATAAGTGGAAGTGCCATAGGCTCCGTTGCTTTGTTTTTTAGCTGTTCCAGGAAACACCATACACTTCTCCAGAGTGGCTGTTGGCAATTTACATCCCGCCCATCAGCATAACAAGGCTCCCTGTTCTCCATGGCCTGTGCTGCCTTTCTGGATTTTACACTTTTTTCACATGGCCCTTTTGACCGGGGGGCAGTGAGACTTCATTGTAGTGCAGATTTCTTTAACATGCTTGCTTGGTTGGCCAAAAAGGGCGTATGCGTTTTTTCCTGAATATATTCAGGAAAAAACGCATACGCCCTTTTTGGCCAAGAGCATCATTGTCGACGTTCTGCCTCTTTTCCTATGCTTTAAATGCAATTCCCGTCTACCTCCTGAAATCGTTATCCTGCAATTCTGCCCCACTTACAAGTCCTCTTCGCAGCCTTCCTTCAATATATTTTTGGACGATAGCTGTCATTTATAACTCTGCAGGTTTGTGAGTTACAGTGCCCCTGAGCTCCTTTCTTCAACTCGCTATCTTGTGAGCTGGCCGCAAAACCGCAGGATTGCTTCAGGCCCTAATCTGGTTCCGGCACGGCATGCTGAGCCTGTGGTTAATTCCTCTTCCTGGTGGGAAATGAGCGTTACATTTGCCCGTGCAGACACCTAAAGCTAGTCTCTCATTGGTTCTCCCTATTCCTGTTCATCTTGCGCAGAAATTGCAAAATGTGCCAAACAGGAGGTTAAAGGCACTGACTCTCCAAGTGGGGAGAGTGTTAGTAAAGGGTCTGGAATGGTGAACCCGAGTAAAAGGGGTCGAAAACTGAGATGCATTTGAAAACGTTTGCCGGTCCCTCGGTGCACCATACTGTGGGTTTCCCACGCATGTTTTCGCTGAAGGAAGAATTCGTTAAACCTGGAGAGATGGGACCCATGGAATGGGTACCATGCAGTATGACTTCAAAGGGTCTGCATTTGCTCATCGAACCTCACCAATGCTATCAGCCCGAAGTGCCCAACCTTATGTCTCATTCAGCTCTGGGTGTAGATGTGGTAAATCCAGGTTGCCTCACAAGCCCTGAATGAATTATTTAAGAATTGCTCTCTATTTCACTGTCATTGTGTTGTGATTGTGAAATTTATTTTGATAATGGGATTTATCGGATTTTCACTGCTGCATTTAGGCCGCTGTACACACGCTTGATTTCCTTATGGAGACATATAAATCCATGGGTTTTAAGATTATTACTTGTCAGGTGTATTCCTAGGCGTTGAATATGGGGTGTTGAGTCCATTTCGTTGAGCAAGGAGTAGGTCTTGACAATTACATATTTGGCTTATGGAAAGGTATCTGTGCTAATTTCAATCTCTGGTTTGATGCAGCACCTCAAGTCACCTTTCCCAATAAGCAAGCATAAGTTGGTTTTCTAAATTTGAGACCCAGTTCTGTTTTGTAATTCAGTTCATGTGTAGCCAAGTTTACGTTCCGTGTATTAGTGATATCTTATGATGTTTCTTTTTCTGTGTGACTTATTTCTCATAGAATCGTCGTACCTGAATCCACTCATTATGCTGCTATGGGCCTGATGACGTAGATCTCATTGCTGAGTGATATTCCATTGTACGTACGTACCACAACTTCTTTATCCATTTTTTGCTTTCTCGGATATTTAACTTGTACCGTAGACGAGGTTCTTGTAAACAGAGCCGTCCGAAACTTTGGGGTGGCTGTGTGTTTTTGATTTTAAATTCCCTAAGCTATAGGATCATAAGTGGAAATGCCATAGGCTGTGTTGCTTTCTTTCCTACGTGTTTCAGGAAACACCATACACTTCTCCAGAGTGGCTGTTGGCAATTTACATCCCGCCCATCAGCATAACAAGGCTCCCTGTTCTCCATGGCCTGTGCTGCCTTTCTGGATTTTACACTTTTTTCACATGGCCCTTTTGACCTGGGGGCAGTGAGACTTCATTGTAGTGCAGATTTCTTTAACATGCTTGCTTGGTTGGCCAAAAAGGGAGTATGCGTTTTTTCCTGAATATATTCAGGAAAAAACGCATACGCCCTTTTTGGCCAAGAGCATCATTGTCGACGTTCTGCCTCTTTTCCTATGCTTTAAATGCAATTCCCGTCTACCTCCTGAAATCGTTATCCTGCAATTCTGCCCCACTTACAAGTCCTCTTCGCAGCCTTCCTTCAATATATTTTTGGACGATAGCTGTCATTTATAACTCTGCAGGTTTGTGAGTTACAGTGCCCCTGAGCTCCTTTCTTCAACTCGCTATCTTGTGAGCTGGCCGCAAACCCGCAGGATTGCTTCAGGCCCTAATCTGGTTCCGGCACGGCATGCTGAGCCTGTGGTTAATTCCTCTTCCTGGTGGGAAATGAGCATTACATTTGCCCGTGCAGACACCTAAAGCTAGTCTCTCATTGGTTCTCCCTATTCCTGTTCATCTTGCGCAGAAATTGCAAAATGTGCCAAACAGGAGGTTAAAGGCACTGACTCTCCAAGTGGGGAGAGTGTTAGTAAAGGGTCTGGAATGGTGAACCCGAGTAAAAGGGGACGAAAACTGAGATGCATTTGAAAACGTTTGCCGGTCCCTCGGTGCACCATACTGTGGGTTTCCCACGCATGTTTTCGCTGAAGGAAGAATTCGTTAAACCTGGAGAGATGGGACCCATGGAATGGGTACCATGCAGTATGACTTCAAAGGGTCTGCATTTGCTCATCGAACCTCACCAATGCTATCAGCCCGAAGTGCCCAACCTTATGTCTCACTCAGCTCTGGGTGTAGATGTGGTAAATCCAGGTTGCATCACAAGCCCTGAATGAATTATTTAAGAATTGTCTCTCTATTTCACTGTCCTTGTGTTTTGTTTTTGTAATTCATTTTGATAATGGGATTTATCGGATTTTCTCTGCTGCATTCATGCCTCTGTACACACGCTTCATTCTCTTACGGAGACATATAAATCCATGGGTTTGAAGATTCTTACTAGTCAGGTGTATTCCTAGTCGTTGAATATGGGGTGTTTAGTCCATTTCGTTGAGCAAGGTGTAGGTCTTGACAATTACATATTTGGCTTATGGAAAGGTATCTGTGCTAATTTCTATCTCTGGTTTTATGCAGCACCCCAACTCACCTTTCCCCTTAAGCAAGCATAAGTTGGTTTTCTAAATTTGAGACCCTGTTCTGTTTTGTAATTCAGTTCATGTGTAGCCAAGTTTACATTCCTTGTATTAGTGATATCTTATGATGTTTCATTTTCTGTGTGACTCATTTCACTTAGAATCATTTCGTACCTGAATCCACTCATTATGCCGCGACGGGCCTGATGACATAGATTTCATTGCTGAGTGATATTCCATTGTACGTACGTACCACAACTTCTTTATCCATTTTTCACGTTCTGGGATATTTAACTTGTACCGTAGACGAGGTTCTTGTAAACAGTGCCGTCCGAAACTTTGGGGTGGCTGTGTGTTTTTGATTTTAATTTCCCTAAGCTATAGGACCATAAGTGGAAGTGCCATAGGCTCCGTTGCTTTGTTTTTTAGCTGTTCCAGGAAACACCATACACTTCTCCAGAGTGGCTGTTGGCAATTTACATCCCGCCCATCAGCATAACAAGGCTCCCTGTTCTCCATGGCCTGTGCTGCCTTTTTGGATTTTACACTTTTTTCACATGGCCCTTTTGACCGGGCGGCAGTGAGACTTCATTGTAGTGCAGATTTCTTTAACATGCTTTCTTGGTTGGCCAAAAAGGGCGTATGCGTATTTTCCTGAATATATTCAGGAAAAAACGCATACGCCCTTCTTGGCCAAGAGCATCATTGTCGACGTTCTGCCTCTTTTCCTATGCTTTAAATGCAATTCCCGTCTACCTCCTGAAATCGTTATCCTGCAATTCTGCCCCACTTACAAGTCCTCTTCGCAGCCTTCCTTCAATATATTTTTGGACGATAGCTGTCATTCATAACTCTGCAGGTTTGTGAATTACAGTGCACCTGGGCTTCTTTCTTCAACTCGCTATCTTGTGAGCTGGCCGCAAAACCGCAGGATTGCTTCAGGATCTAATCTGGTTCTGGCAGGTCATGCTGAGCCGTTGGTTAATTCCTCTTCCTGGTGGGAAATGAGCGTGCCATTTGCCCGTGCAGACACCTACAGCTAGTCTCTCATTGGTTCTCCCTATTCCTGTTCATCTTGCGCAGAAATTGCAAACTGTGCCAAACAGGAGGTTAAAGGCACTGACTCTCTGAGGGTGGAGAGTGTTAGTAAAGTGTCTGGAACGGTGCACCCGAGTACCAGGGGTCGAAATCTGAGATGCATTTGAAAACGTTTCCCAATCACACGGTGGACCATACTCTGGGTTTCCTATGCATGTTTTAGTTGAAGGAAGAATCCCTTAAACCTGGAGAGTTGGGACCCATGGAATGGGTACCATGCAGTATGACTTGAAAGGGTCTGCCTTTGCTCACCGAACCTCACCAAAGCTATCAGCCCGAAGTGTCCAGCCTTATGTCTCACCCAGCTCTGGGTGTAGATGTGGTAAATCCAGGTTGCCTCACAAGCCCTGAATGAATTATCTAAGAATTGCTCTCTATTCCACTGTCATTGTGTTGTGATTGTGAAATTTATTTTGATAATGGGATTTATCGGATTTTCACTGCTGCGTTTTGGCCGCTGTACACACGCTTGATTTCCTTATGGAGACATATAAATCCATGGGTCTTAAGATTATTACTTGTCAGGTATATTCCCAGGCGTTGAATATGGGGTGTTGAGTCCATTTCGTTGAGCAAGGAGTAGGTCTTGTCTATTATATATTTGGCTTATGGAACGGTATCTGTGCTAATTTCAATCTCTGGTTTGATGCAGCACCCCAACTCACCTTTCCCCTTAAGCAAGCATAAGTTGCTTTTCTAAATTTGAGACCCTGTTCTGTTTTGTAATTCAGTTCATGTGTAGCCAAGTTTACATTCCTTGTATTAGTGATATCTTATGATGTTTCATTTTCTGTGTGACTCATTTCACTTAGAATCATCGTACCTGAATCCACTCATTATGCCGCGAGGGCCTGATGACATAGATTTCATTGCTGAGTGATATTCCATTGTACGTACGTACCACAACTTCTTTATCCATTTTTCACGTTCTGGGATATTTAACTTGTACCGTAGACGAGGTTCTTGTAAACAGAGCCGTCCGAAACTGTGGGGTGGCTGTGTGTTTTTGATTTTAATTTCCCTAAGCTATAGGACCATAAGTGGAAGTGCCATAGGCTCCGTTGCTTTGTTTTTTAGCTGTTCCAGGAAACACCATACACTTCTCCAGAGTGGCTGTTGGCAATTTACATCCCGCCCATCAGCAGAACAAGACTCCCTGTTCTCCATGGCCTGTGCTGCCTTTCTGGATTTTACACTTTTTTCACATGGCCCTTTTGACCGGGGGGCAGTGAGACTTCATTGTAGTGCAGATTTCTTTAACATGCTTGCTTGGTTGGCCAAAAAGGGCGTATGCGTTTTTTCCTGAATATATTCAGGAAAAAACGCATACGCCCTTTTTGGCCAAGAGCATCATTGTCGACGTTCTGCCTCTTTTCCTATGCTTTAAATGCAATTCCTGTCTACCTCCTGAAATCGTTATCCTGCAATTCTGCCCCACTTACAAGTCCTCTTCGCAGCCTTCCTTCAATATATTTTTGGACGATAGCTGTCATTTATTACTCTGCAGGTTTGTGAGTTACAGTGCCCCTGAGCTCCTTTCTTCAACTCGCTATCTTGTGAGCTGGCCGCAAACCTGCAGGATTGCTTCAGGCCCTAATCTGGTTCCGGCACGGCATGCGGAGCCTGTGGTTAATTCCTCTTCCTGGTGGGAAATGAGCGTTACATTTGCCCGTGCAGACACCTAAAGCTAGTCTCTCTTTTGTTCTCCCTATTCCTGTTCAACTTGTGCAGAAATTGCAAACTGTGCCAAACAGGAGGTTAAAGGCACTGACTCTCCAAGTGGGGAGAGTGTTAGTAAAGGGTCTGGGATGGTGAACCCGAGTAAAAGGGGACGAAAAATGAGATGCATTTGAAAACGTTTGCCGGTCCCTCGGTGCACCATACTGTGGGTTTCCCACGCATGTTTTAGCTGAAGGAAGAATTCGTTAAACCTGGAGAGATGGGACCCATGGAATGGGTACCATGCAGTATGACTTCAAAGGGTCTGCATTTGCTCATCGAACCTCACCAATGCTATAAGCCCGAAGTGCCCAACCTTATGTCTCACTCAGCTCTGGGTGTAGATGTGGTAAATCCAGGTTGCATCACAAGCCCTGAATGAATTATTTAAGAATTGCTCTCTATTTCACTGTCCTTGTGTTTTGTTTTTGTAATTCATTTTGATAATGGGATTTATCGGATTTTCTCTGCTGCATTCATGCCTCTGTACACACGCTTCATTCTCTTACGGAGACATATAAATCCATGGGTTTGAAGATTCTTACTAGTCAGGTGTATTCCTAGTCGTTGAATATGGGGTGTTTAGTCCATTTCGTTGAGCAAGGGGTAGGTCTTGACAATTACATATTTGGCTTATGGAAAGGTATCTGTGCTAATTTCTATCTCTGGTTTTATGCAGCACCCCAACTCACCTTTCCCCTTAAGCAAGCATAAGTTGCTTTTCTAAATTTGAGACCCTGTTCTGTTTTGTAATTCAGTTCATGTGTAGCCAAGTTTACATTCCTTGTATTAGTGATATCTTATGATGTTTCATTTTCTGTGTGACTCATTTCACTTAGAATCATCGTACCTGAATCCACTCCTTATGCCGCGACGGGCCTGATGACATAGATTTCATTGCTGAGTGATATTCCATTGTACGTACGTACCACAACTTCTTTATCCATTTTTCACGTTCTGGGATATTAAACTTGTACCGTAGACGAGGTTCTTGTAAACAGAGCCGTCCGAAACTTTGGGGTGGCTGTGTGTTTTTGATTTTAATTTCCCTAAGCTATAGGACCATAAGTGGAAGTGCCGTAGGCTCCGTTGCTTTGTTTTTTAGCTGTTCCAGGAAACACCGTACACTTCTCCAGAGTGGCTGTTGGCAATTTACATCCCGCCCATCAGCATAACAAGGCTTCCTGTTCTCCATGGCCTCTGATGCCTTTCTGGATTTTACACTTTTTTCACATGGCCCTTTTGACCGGGGGGCAGTGAGACTTCATTGTAGTGCAGATTTCTTTAACATGCTTGCTTGGTTGGCCAAAAAGGGCGTATGCGTTTTTTCCTGAATATATTCAGGAAAAAACGCATACGCCCTTTTTGGCCAAAGAGCATCATTGTCGACGTTCTGCCTCTTTTCCTATGCTTTAAATGCAATTCCCGTCTACCTCCTGAAATCCTTATCCTGCAATTCTGCCCCACTTACAAGTCCTCTTCGCAGCCTTCCTTCAATATATTTTTGGACGATAGCTGTCATTTATAACTCTGCAGGTTTCTGAGTTACAGTGCCCCTGAGCTCCTTTCTTCAACTCGCTATCTTGTGAGCTGGCCGCAAACCCGCAGGATTGCTTCAGGCCCTAATCTGGTTCCGGCACGGCATGCTGAGCCTTTGGTTAATTCCTCTTCCTGGTGGGAAATGAGCGTTACATTTGCCCGTGCAGACACCTAAAGCTAGTCTCTCATTGGTTCTCCCTATTCCTGTTCATCTTGCGCAGAAATTGTAAACTGTGCCAAACAGGAGGTTAAAGGCACTGACTCTCCAAGTGGGGAGAGTGTTAGTAAAGGGTCTGGAATGGTGAACCCGAGTAAAAGGGGACGAAAACTGAGATGCATTTGATAACGTTTGCCGGTCCCTCGGTGCACCATACTGTGGGTTTCCCATGCATGTTTTAGCTGAAGGAAGAATTCGTTAAACCTGGAGAGATGGGACCCATGGAATGGGTACCATGCAGTATGACTTCAAAGGGTCTGCATTTGCTCATCGAACCTCACCAATGCTATCAGCCCAAAGTGCCCAACCTTATGTCTCACTCAGCTCTGGGTGTAGATGTGGTAAATCCAGGTTGCATCACAACCCTTGAATGAATTATTTAAGAATTGCTCTCTATTTCACTGTCCTTGTGTTTTGTTTTTGTAATTCATTTTGATAATGGGTTTTATCGGAGTTTCTCTGCTGCATTCATGCCTCTGTACACACGCTTCATTCTCTTACGGAGACATATAAATCCATGGGTTTGAAGATTCTTACTAGTCAGGTGTATTCCTAGTCGTTGAATATGGGGTGTTTAGTCCATTTCGTTGAGCAAGGGTTAGGTCTTGACAATTACATATTTGGCTTATGGAAAGGTATCTGTGCTAATTTCTATCTCTGGTTTTATGCAGCACCCCAACTCACCTTTCCCCTTAAGCAAGCATAAGTTGCTTTTCTAAATTTGAGACCCTGTTCTGTTTTGTAATTCAGTTCATGTGTAGCCAAGTTTACATTCCTTGTATTAGTGATATCTTATGATGTTTCATTTTCTGTGTGACTCATTTCACTTAGAATCATCGTACCTGAATCCACTCATTATGCCGCGAGGGCCTGATGACATAGATTTCATTGCTGAGTGATATTCCATTGTACGTACGTACCACAACTTCTTTATCCATTTTTCACGTTCTGGGATATTTAACTTGTACCGTAGACGAGGTTCTTGTAAACAGAGCCGTCCGAAACTGTGGGGTGGCTGTGTGTTTTTGATTTTAATTTCCCTAAGCTATAGGACCATAAGTGGAAGTGCCGTAGGCTCCGTTGCATTGTTTTTTAGCTGTTCCAGGAAACACCATACACTTCTCCAGAGTGGCTGATGGCAATTTACATCCCGCCCTTCAGCATAACAAGACTCCCTGTTCTCCATGGCCTGTGCTGCCTTTCTGGATTTTACACTTTTTTCACATGGCCCTTTTGACCGGGGGGCAGTGAGACTTCATTTTGGTGCAGATTTCCTTTACACGCTTTCTTGGTTGGCCAAAAAGAGCGTATGCGTATTTTCCTGAATATATTACAATATATTATATATATATATATATATTTACATTATATATTATATTTAGTTTGAGTGTATGTGTTAGGGTACTGGTTAGTGTTAGCGTATGGGTTCGGATTAGGGGACGGGTTAGGGTAAGGCTTCAGGTAAGGGTTAGGGTTAGGTTTAGGGTTAGGGGACGGGAACTGTTTAGGGTACAGGTTAGGGTACGACAACGGTTTAGGGTGAGCGTACGTGTTAGGGTAGAGGTTAGTGTTAGCATACGGGTTAGGATTAGGGGATGTGTTAGGGTAAGGCTTCGGGTAAGGGTTGTGGTTAGGGTTAGGGTTAGCGGACGAGGATGGTTTAGGGTACAGGTTAGGTTACGACAAAGTTTTAGGGTGAGTGTACGTGTTAGGGTATGGGTTAGTGTTAGCATACAGGTTAGGATTAGGGTACGGGTTAGGGTAAGGTTTCGGGTAAGGGTTAGGGGACGGGGACGGTTTAGGTTACAGGTTAGTGTATGACAAAGGTTTAGGGTGAGCGTACGTGTTAGGGTACAGGTTAGTGTTAGCGTATGAGTTAGTGTTAGCGGACTGGTTAGTATTAGGGGAAGGGTTAGGGTAAGGCTTCTGGTAAGGGTTAGGTTTAGGGTTAGGGGACGGGGATGGTTTAGGGTACAGGTTAGTGCATGACAATGGTTTAGGGTGAGCGTACGTGTTAGGATTAGGGACGTGTTTGGGTAAGGCTTCGGGTAAGGTTTATGGTTAAGGTTAGGGTTAGGGTGAGGGGAGGGGACGGTATAGGGTACAGGTTAGCGTACGACAACGGTTTAGGGTGAGCGTACGTGTTAGGGTACGGGTTAGTGTTAGCGTACCAGTTAGGGTTAGTGGACGGTTTAGGGTAAGGCTTCAGGTAAGTGTTAGTGTATGGGTTAAGGTTAGGTGATGGGGACGGTTTAGGGTAGAGGTTAGCGTATGACAACGGTTTAGGGTGAGCGTATGTGTTAGGGTATTGGTTATTGGTAGCGTACGGTTTAGGATTAAGGGACGTATTAGGGTAAGGCTTCGGGTAAGTGTTAGGGTTAGGTTTAGTGTTAGGGTTAGGGGACGGGGATGGTTTAGGGTACAGGGTAGGCAACGACAACGGTTTAGGGTGAGCGTACGTGTTAGGGTACGGGTTAGTGTTATCGTACGGGTTAGGATTATGGGACGGGTTAGGGTAAGGCTTCGGGTAAGTGTTAGGGTTAGGGTTAGGGGACGGGGACGGTTTAGGGTACAAGTTTGTGTACGACAACGGTTTAGGGTGAGCGTACGTGTTAGGGTACGGGTTACTGTTAGCGTAGGAGTTAGTGTTAGCGTACGGGTTAGTATTAGGTGATGGGTTAGGGTAAGGCTTCTGGCAAGGGTTAGGGTTAGAGGACGGGGATGGTTTAGGGTACAGGTTAGGGTAGGACAATGGTTTAGGGTGAGCGTACGTGTTAGGTTATGGGATAGTGTTAGCGTACGGATTAGGATTAGGGGACGGGTTAGGGTAAGGCTTCGGGTAAGGGTTAGGGTTAGGTTTAGGGTTAGGGTTAGGGGACGGGGCCAGTTTAGGGTACAGGTTAGGGTACGACAACGGTTTAGGGTGAGCGTACGTGTTAGGGTACGAGTTGGTGTTAGCGTACGGGTTAGGATTAGTGGACGGGTTAAGGTAAGGCTTCGGAAAAGGGTTAGGGTTAGGGTTAGGGGAAGGGGACGGTTTACGGTACAGGTTAGGGTACGACAACGGTTTAGGGTGAGCGTACGTGTTAGGGTACGGGTTAGTGTTAGCATACGGGTTAGGATTAGGGGGCGGGTTAGGGTAAGGCTTCGGGTAAGCTTAGGGTTAGGGTTAGGGTTAGGGGAACGGGGACGGGGATGGTTTAGGGTACAGGTTAGGGTACGACAATGGTTTAGGGTGAGCATACGTGTTAGGGTACGGCTTAGTGTTAGCGTACGGATTAGGATTAGGGGACGGGTTAGGGTAAGGCTTCGGGTAAGGGTTAGGGTTAGAGTTAGGGGACGGGGATGGTTTAGGGTACAGATTAGGGTATGACAACGGTTTAGATTGAGCGTACATGTTAGTGTACGGGTTAGAGTTAGTATACGGGTTAGGATTAGGGGACGGGTTAGGGTAAGGCTTCGGGTAAGTGATAGGGTTAGGGTTAGGTTTAGGGTTAGGGACAGGGATGGGGACAGTTTAGGGTACAGGTTAGGGTACGAAAAAGGTTTAGGGTGAGCGTACGTGTTAGGGTACGGGTTAGTGTTAGCGTACGGGTTAGTATTAGGGGACGGATTAGGGTAAGGCTACGGGTAAGGGTTAGGGTTAGGGTTAGGTTTAGGGTTAGGGGACGGGGACCGTTTAGGGTACAGGTTAGGGTACGACAATGGTTTAGGGTGAGCGTACGTGTTAGGGTACGGTTTAGTGTTAGCGTGCGTGTTAGGATTAAGGGACGGGTTAGGGTAAGGCTTCGGGTAAGGGTTAGGGTTAGCAGTAGGGTTAGGGGACGGGGATGGTTTAAGGTAGAAGTTAGGGTAAGACAACGGTTTAGGGTGAGCGTACGTGTTAGGGTACACGTTAGTGTTAGCGTACACTTTAGGATTAGGGGACGGGTTAGGCTAAGGCTTTGGGTAAGGGTTAGGATTAGGGCTAGGGTTAGGGTTAGGGGACGGGGACGGGGACGGTTTAGGGTACAGGTTAGGGTGCGACAACGGTTTAGGTTGAGCGTACATGTTATGGTATGGGTTAGTGTTAGCGAACAGGTTAGGATTAGGGGACGGGTTAGGGTAAGGCTTCGGGTAAGGGTTAGGGTTAGGGTTAGGGTTAAGGGATGGGGTTCGTTTAGGGTACAGTTTAGTGTACGACAACGGTTCATGTTGAGCGTACCTGTTAGAGTACGTGTTAGTGTTAGCATACGGGTTAGGATTAGGGGAAGGGTTAGGGTAAGGCTTCGGGTAAGGGTTACAGTTAGGGTTAGGGTTAGAGTTAGGGTTAGGGGAAGGGGACGGTTTATGGTACAGGTTAGTGTACGACAACGGTTTAGGCTGAGCGTACGTGTTAGGATACGGGTTAGTGTTAGCATACGGGTTAGGATTAGGGGACGGTTTAGGGTAAGGCTTCGGGTAAGGTTAGGGTTAGGGCTAGGGTTAGGGTTAGGGGACGGGAACGGGGACGGATTAGGGTACAGGTTAGTGTACGACAACGGTTTAGGGTGAGCATACGTGTTAGGGTACGTGTTAGTGTTAGCGTACGGATTAGGATTAGGGGACGGGTTAGGATAAGACTTCGGGTAAGGGTTAGGTTTAGTGTTAGGGTTAGGGAACGGGGCCGGTTTAGAGTACAGGTTAGGGTACGACAACCATTTAGGGTGAGCGTACATGTTAGGGTACGAGTTGGTGTTAGCGTACGGGTTAGGGTTAGTGGACGCGTTAGGGTAAGGCTTCGGATAAGGGTTAGGGATAGGGTTAGGGTTAGGTTTAGGGGACGGGAACGGGGATGGTTTAGGGTACAGGTTAGGGTACGACAACCGTTTAGGGTGAACATACGTGTTAGGGTACGGCTTAGTGTTTGCGTACGGTTTAGGATTAGGGGACGGGTTAGGGTAAGGCTTCGGGTAAGGGTTACGGTTAGGGTTAGGGTTAGGTTTAGGGGACGGGGATGGTTTAGGGTTAGGGTTAGGGGTAGGGGACGGGGACCGTTTAGGGTACAGGTTAGGGTACGAAAATGGTTTAGGGTGAGCGTACATGTTAGGGTACGGTTTAGTGTTAGCGTACGGGTTAGGATTAGGGGACGGGTTAGGGTAAGGCTTCGGGTAAGGGTTAGGGTTAGGGATAGGGTTAGGGGACGAGGACCGTTTAGGGTACAGGTTAGGGCATGACAATGGTTGAGGGTGAGCGTACATGTTAGGGTACGGGTTAGTGTTAGCGTACGGGTTAGGATTAGGGGACGGGTTAGGGTAAGGCTTTGGGTAAGGGTTAGTGTTAGGGTTAGGTTTAGGGTTAGGGGACGGGGACAGTTTAGGGTACAGGTTAGGGTACGACAACGGTTTAGGGTGAGCGTACGTGTTAGGGTAAGGTTTAGTGTTAGCGTGCGTGTTAGGATTAGGGGACGGTTTAGGGTAAGGTTTCGGGTAAGGGTTAGGGTTAGGGTTACGGTTAGGGTTAGGGAACGGGGACCGTTTAGGGTACAGGCTAGTGTACGACAACGGTTTAGGGTGAGCGTACGTGTTAGGGTACGGGTTAGTGTGAGCATAC
Organism: Delphinapterus leucas; assembly: GCF_059928025.1. Lineage (NCBI taxonomy): Eukaryota > Metazoa > Chordata > Mammalia > Artiodactyla > Monodontidae > Delphinapterus > Delphinapterus leucas. The sequence goes on from NW_028322232.1 coordinate 21,062,416, forward strand.
GGGTTAGGATTAGGGGACAGTTTACGGTAAGGCTTCAGGTAAGTGTTAGGGTTAGGGTTAGGGTTAGGGGACGGGGACGGGGACGGTTTAGGGTACAGGTTAGGGTACGACAACGGTTTAGGGTGAGCGTACGTGTTAGGGTACACGTTAGTGTTAGCGTACACGTTAGGATTAGGGGACAGGTTAGGGTAAGGCTTCGGGTAAGGGTTAAATTTAGGGTTAGGGATAGGGTTAGGGTTAGGGGACGGGGATGGTTTAGGGTACAGGTTAGGGTATGACAATGGTTTAGGGTAAGCGTACGTGTTAGGGCAAGGATTAGTGTTAGCGTACGGGTTAGGATTAGGGGATAGGTTAGGATAAGGCTCCGGGTAAGGGTTAGGGTTAGGGTTAGGGTTAGGTTTAGGGGCGGGGACGGTTTAGGGTACAGCTTAGGGTACGACAAAGGTTTAGGGTGAGCGTACGTGTTAGGGTATGGGTTAGTGTTAGCGTACAGGTTAGGATTAGGGGACAGGTTAGGGTAAGGCTTCAGGTAAGGCTTAGGTTTAGGGTTAGGGGACGGGGACGGGGACGGTTTAGGGTACAGGTTAGGGTACGACAACGGTTTAGGGTGAGCGTACGTGTTACGGTACGGGTTAGTGTTAGCGTACGGGTTAGGATTTGGGCACGGGTTAGGGTAAGGCTTCCGGTAAGTGTTAGGGTTACAGTTAGGTTTAGGGTTAGGGTTAGGGGATGGGGACGGTTTAGGGTACAGGTTAGGGTACGACAATGGTTTAGGGTGAGCGTACGTGTTAGGGCACGGGTTAGTGTTAGCGTACGGGTTAGGATTAGGGGACGGGTTAGGGTAAGGCTTCGGGTAAGATTTAGGGTTAGGGTTAGGGTTAGGGGTTAGGGTTAGGGTTAGGGTTAGGGTTAGGGTTAGGGGACGGAGATGGGGACTGTTTAGGTTACAGGTTAGGGTACGACAACGGTTTAGGGTGAGCGTACGTGTTAGGGTAGGGGTTAGTGTTAGCGTACGGGTTAGGATTAGGGGACGGGTTAGGGTAAGGCTTCAGGTAAGGGTTAGTGTTAGGGTTAGGGTTAGGTTTAGGGGACGGGGACGGTTTAGGGTACAGGTTAGGGTACGTGAACGGTTTAGGTTGAGCGTACGTGTTAGGGTACGGGTTAGTGTTTGCGTACCGGTTAGGATTAGGGGACGGGACAGTGTAAGGCTTTGGGTAAGGGTTAGGATTAGGGTTAGGGTTAGGGTTAGTGAGCGGGGAGTGTTTTCGGTAAAGGTTAGGGTATGACAACAGTTTAGGGTGAGCGTACGGGTTAGGGTACGGGTTAATATTAGCGTACGGGTTAGGATTAGGGAACAGGTTAGGGTAAGGCTTCGAGCAAGTATTAGGGTTAGGGTTAGGGTTAGGGTTAGGGGACAGGGACGGTTTAGGGTACAGGTTAGTGTACGACAACAGTTTCGGTTGAGCGTACATTTTGGGGTACGGTTTAGTGTTAGCGTACAGGTTAGGATTAGGGGACGGGTTAGGGTAAGGCTTCGGGTAAGGGTTAGTGTTAGTGTTAGGGTTAGGGTTAGGGTTAGGGTTAGGGTTAGGGTTGGGGTTAGGGTTAGGTTTAGGGTTAGGGTTAGGGTTACGGTTAAGTGACGGGGACGGTTTAGGGTACAGTTTAGGGTACGACAACGGTTTATGGTGAGCGTGGGTACATGTTAGTGTTAGCGTACGGGTTAGGATTAGGGGTCGGTTTAGGGTATGGCGTCGGGTAAGGGTTAGGGTTAGTTTTAGGGTTAGGGTTAGTGTTAGGGGACGGGAACGTTTTAGGGTACAGGTTATGGTACGACAGTGGTTTAGGTTGAGCTTACGTGTTATCGTACGGTTTAGTGTTAGCGTACGGTTTAGGATTAGGGGACAGATTATGGTAAGGCTTCGGGAAAGGGTTAGAGTTAGGGTTAGGGTTAGGGTTAGGGTTAGGGTTAGGGGACCGGGACGATTTAGGGTACAGGTTAGGGTACGACAGCGGTTTAGGGTGAGCGTAAGTGTTAGGGTACGGGTTAGTGTTAGGGTATGGTTTAGGATTAGGGGATGGTTTACGTTAAGGCTTAGGGTACGGTTTAGGGTTAGGGTTAGGGTTAGGTTTAGGGGACGGGGACGGAGACGGTTTATGGTACAGTTTAGGGTACGACAACGGTTTACGGTGAGCGTATGTGTTAGGGTACGGGTTAGTGTTAGCGTATAGGCTAGGATTAGGGGACGGGTTAGGGTAAGGCTTCGGGTAAGGTTTAGTGTTAGGGTTAGGGTTAGGGTTAGGGTTAGGGGACGGGGACGGGGATGGTTTAGCGTACAGTTTAGTGTACAACAAGGGTTTAGTGTGAGTGTACGTGTTAGGGTAGCTGTTAGTGTTAGCGTTCAGTTTAGGATTAGGGGACGGGTTACGGTAAGGCGTCGCGTAAGGGTTAGGGATAGGTTTAGGGTTAGGGTTAGGGTTAGGGGACGGGGAAGGTTTAGGGTACAGTTTAGAGTACAACAAAGTTTTAGGGTAAGCGTACATGTTAGGGTACGGGTTAGTGTTAGCGTACGGGTTGGGATTAGGGGACGGGTTAGGGTAAGGTTTCGGGTAAGGGTTAGGGTTAGGAATAGGGTTAGGGTTAGGGGACGGGTACGGTTTAGGGAACAGATTAGGGTACGACAACGGTTTCGGGTGAGCGTACGTTTTAGGGTATGGGTTAGTGTTAGCGTACGGGTTAGGATTATGGGACTGGTTAGGTTAAGGCTTCGGGTAAGTGTTAGGGTTAGGGATAGGGGACGGGGACGGTTTATGGTACAGGTTAGGGTACGACAACTGTTTAGGGTGAGCGTACATGTTAGGGTATGGGTTAGTGTTAGCGTACTGGTTAGGATTAGGGTACGGTTTTGGGTAAGGCTTCGGGTAAGAGTTAGGGTTAGGGTTAGCGTTAGGGGACGGGGATGGTTTAGGGTACAGGTTAGGGTACGACAACATTTTATGGGGGAGCGTAGGTGTTAAGGAACCAGTTAGTGTTAGCGTATGGGTTAGGATTAGCGGATGGGTTAGGGTAAGGCTTCGGGTAAGGGTTAGGTTTAGGGTTAGGTGACGGGAACGGTTTAGGGTACAGGTTAGGGTACGACAATGCTATAGGGTGAGCATACGTGTTAGGGTACGGGCTAGTGTTAGCGTACGGGTTAGGATTAGGGTACGGGTTAGTGTAAGGCTTCGGGTAAGGGTTAGGTTTAGGGTTAGGGTTACGGGACGGTGACAGTTTAGGGTACAGGTTAGGGTACGACCACGGTTTAGGATGAGCGTACATGTTATGGTACGTGTTAGTGTTAGCGTACGAGTTAGGAATAGGGTACGGGGTAGGGTAAGGCTTCGGGTAAGTGTTAGGTTTAGGGTTAGAGTTAGGGCTAGGGTTAGGGGACGGGGACGGTTTAGGGTACAGGTTAGGGTACGACAGCGGTTTAGGGTGAGCGTAGTGTTAGGGTATGGGTTTGTGTTAGAATACAGGTTAGGATTAGGGGACGGGTTAGGGTATGGCTTCGGGTAAGGGTTAGGATTAGGGCTAGGGTTAGGGTTAGGGGATGGGGACCGTGACGGTTTAGGGTACAGGTTAGGGTACTACAACGGTTTAGGGTGAGCGTACCTTTTAGGGTATGGGTTAGTGTTAGCGTATGGGTTAGGATTAGGGGATGGGTTAGGGTAAGGCTTCGGGTAAGTTTTAGGGTTAGGGTTAGGGTTAGGGGACGGGGACGGTTTAGGGTACAGTTTAGGGTATGACATCTGTTTAGGGTGAGCGTACATGTTTGGGTATGGGTTAGTGTTAGCGTACTGGTTAGGATTAGGGTACGGGTTTGGGTAAGGCTTCGGGTAAGGGTTAGGGTTAGCGTTAGGGGATGGGGACGGTGTAGGGTACAGGTTGGTTACGACAACGGTTTAGGGTGAGCGTACGTGTTAGGGTACGGGTTAGTGTTAGCGTACATGTTAGGATTAGGGTACGTGATAATGTAAGGCTTCGGGTAAGGGTTAGGTTTAGGGTTAGGGTTAGGGATAGGGGACGGGGACAGTTTATGCTACAGATTAGGGTACGACAACGGTTTAGGGTGAGCGTACGTGTTAGGGTACGGGTTAGTGTTAGCGTATTGGTTAGGATTAGGGGACGGGTTAGGGTAAGGCTTCGGGTAAGGTTTAGTGTTAGGGTTAAGGTTAGGGTTAGGGTTAGGGGACGGGGACGGGGGGGACGGTTTAGTGTACAGTTTAGTGTACGACAAGGGTTTAGGGTGAGTGTACGTGTTAGGGTACCTGTTAGTGTTAGCGTACGGTTTAGGATTAGGGGACGGGTTACGGTAAGGCGTCGCGTAAGGGTTAGGGATAGGTTTAGGGTTAGGGTTAGGGTTAGGGGACGGGGAAGGTTTAGGGTACAGTTTAGGGTACGACAAAGTTTTAGGGTAAGCGTACGTGTTAGGGTACGGGCTAGTGTTAGCATAGGGGTTGGCATTAGGGGACGGGTTAGGGTAAGGTTTCGGGTAAGGTTTAGGTTTACTTTAAGGGTTAGGGTTAGGAGACGGGGACGGTTTAGGGTACAGATTAGGGTACGACCACGGTTTAGGGTGAGCGTACGTGTTAGGGTACGTGTTAGTGTTAGCCTACGGTTTAGGATTAGGGGACGGGGTAGGGAAAGGCTTTGGGTAAGGGTTAGGGTTAGGGTTAGGGGATGGAGACCCTTTAGGGTACAGGTTAGGGTACAACAATAGTTTAGGGTGAGCGTAGGTGTTAGGGTACCTGTTAGTGTTAGCGTACGGGTTAGGATTAAGGGACGGGTTAGAGTAAGGCTTCTGGTAAGGGTTAGGGTTAGGGTTAGGGTTAGGGCAAGGGTTAGGGGACAGGGACGGTTTAGGGTACAGGTTAGGGTAGGACAATGGTTTAGGTTCAGCGTACATGTTAGGGCACAGTTTACTGTTAGCGTACGGGTTAGGATTAGAGGACGGGTTATGGTAAGGCTTCGGGTAAGGGTTAGGTTTAGGTTTAGGGTTAGGGTTAGGGTTAGGGGATGGGGACGGTTTAGGGTACATGTTAGGGTACGACAACGGTTTAGGGTGAGCGTGCGTGTTAGGGTACGGGTTAGTGTTAGCGTACGGGTTAGGATTTGGGGACGGGTTAGGGTAAGGCGTCAGGTAAGGGTTAGGGTTAGGGTTAAGGGTCGGGGACAGGGACGGTTTAGGGTACAGGTTAGGGTACGACAACAGTTTAGGGTGAGCGTACATGTTAGGGTACGGGTTAGTGTTAGCGTACGGGTTAGGATTATGGGACGGGTTAGGGTAAGGCGTCGGGTAAGCTTTAGTGTTAGGATAAGGGTTAGGGTTAGGGTTAGGGTTAATGGTCAGGGACAGGGACGGTTTAGGGTACAGTTTAGGGTACGACAACCGTTTAGGGTGAGCGTACATGTTAGGGTACGGGTTAGTGTTAGCGTACGGGTTAGGATTATGGGATGGGTTAGGGTAAGGCTTCGGGTAAGCTTTAGGGTTAGGATAAGGGTTAGGGTTAGGGTTAGGGTAGAGGGACGGTTTAGGGTACAGGTTAGGGTACGACAACGGTTTAGGGTGAGCGTACGTGTTAGGGCAAGGGTTAGTGTTAGCGTTCGGGTTAGGATTAGGGGACAGGTTAGGGTAAGGCTCCGGGTAAGGGTTAGGGTTAGGGTTAGGGTTAGGGTTAGGGTTAGGGTTAGGGGACGGAGACGGTTTAGGTTACAGGTTAGTGTACGACAACGTTTTAAGGTGAGCGTACCTGTAAGGGTAGGGGATAGTGTTAGCGTACGGGTTAGGAATAGGGGACATGTTAGGGTAAGGTTTCGGGTAAGGGCTAGAGTTAGGGGACGGGGACGGGACGGTTTAGGGTACAGGTTAGTGTACGAGAACGGTTTAGGTTGAGCATACGGGTTAGGTTACGGGTTAGTGTTAGCGTACGGGTTAGGATTAGGGGACGGGTTAGGGTAAGGCTTTGTGTAAGGGTTAGGTTTAGGGTTAGGGGATGGGGACGATTTTGGGTACAGCTTAGTGTACGACAAAGTTTTAGGGTGGGCGTATGTGTTAGGATACAGGTTAGTGTTAGCATACGGGTTAGAATTAGGGGACAAGTTAGGGTAAGGCTTCAGGTAAGGATTAGGGTTAGGGTTAGGGGACAGGGACGATTTATGGTACAGGTTAGGGTACGACAAGGTTTTAGGGTGAGCGTACGTGTTAGGGTACGGGTTAGTGTTAGCGTACGGGTTAGGATTACGGGACGGGTTAGGGTAAGGCTTCTGGTAAGGGTTAGGGTTAGGGTTAGGGTCAGGGGACGGGGACGGTTTAGGGTACAGGTTAGGGTACGTCAACGGTTTAGGGTGAGCGTACGTGTTAGGGTACGGGTTAGTGTTAGCGTACGGGTTAGGATTATGGGACGGGTTAGGGTAAGGCTTCGGGTAAGCGTTCGGGTTAGGGTTAGGGTTAGGGTTACGTTTAGGGTTAAGGGACGGGTACGGTTTAGGGTACAGGTTAGTGTACGACAAATGTTTAGGGTGAGCGTACGTGATAGGGTATGGGTTAGTGTTAGCGTACGTGATAGGATCAGGGGACGGGTTAGGGTAAGGCTTCGGGTAAGGGTTATGGTTAGGGTTAGGTTTAGGAAACGGGGACGGTTTAGGGTACAGGTTAGGGTACGACAACGGTTTAGGTTGAGCGTATGTGTTAGGGCACGGTTTACTGTTAGCGTACGTGTTAGGATTAGAGGACGGGTTAGGTTAAGGATTCGGGTAATTGTTAGGGTTAGGGTAAGGGTTACGGGATGGGGATGGTTTAGGGTACAGGTTAGGGTACGACAAAGTTTTAGGGTGAGCGTACGTTTTAGGACTCGGTTTAGTGTTAGGGTACGGGTTAGGATTAAGGGACGGGTTAGGGTAAGGCTTCGGTTAAGGGTTAGGGTTAGGGTTAGGTTTAGGGTTACTGTTAGGGGACGGGGACGGTTTAGGGTACAGTTTAGGGTACGACAACGGTTTAGGGTGAGCGTACGTGGTAGGGTACGGGTTAGGGTTAGCGTACGGGATAGGATTATGGGATGGGTTAGGGTAAAGCTTCGGGTAAAGGTTAGGTTTTGGTTTAGGGTTAGGGTTAGGGTTAGGGGACGGGGACGGTTTAGGGTACAGGTTGGGGTACGGCAACGGTTTAGGGTGAGCGTACGTGTTAGGGTACGGGTTAGTGTTAACGTACGGGTTAGGATTAGGACACGGGTTAGGGTAAGGCTTCGGGTATGTGTTAGGGTTACGGTTAGGGACGGGGACGGTTTAGGGTACAGGTTAGGGTAGGACAACGGTTTAGGGTGAGGGTACATGTTAGGGCACAGTTTACTGTTAGCGTACAGGTTAGGATTAGAAGGACGGGTTAGGGTAAGGATTCGGGTAAGTGTTAGGGTTAGGGTTAGGGTTAGGGGATGGTTTAGGGTACAGGTTAGGGTACGACAATGGTTTAGGTTGAGCGTACGTGTTAGGGCACAGGTTAGTGTTAGCGTACGGGTTAGGATTAGGGGACGGGTTAGGGTAAGGCTCCGGGTAAGGGTTAGGGTTTGGGTTAGGGTTAGGGTTAGGGTTAGGGGATGGGGAGGGTTTAGGGTACAGGTTAGGGTACAACAACGGTTTAGGGTGAGCGTACGTGATAGGGTATGGGTTAGTGTTAGCGTACGGGTTCCGATTAGGTGATGGGTTAGGGTAAGGCTTCGGGTAAGGGTTAGGGTTAGGGTTAGGTTTAGGGTAAGTGTTAGGGCATGGGGAGGGTTTAGGGAACAGGTTAGGCTACGACAACGGTTTAGGGTGAGGGTACGTGTTAGGACACGGGTTAGTGTTAGCGTACGGATTAGGATTAGGGGACGGGTTAGTGTAATGCTTCGGGTAAGTGTTAGGGTTAGGGTTAGGGTTAGGGTTAGGGGACGGGGACGGTTTAGGGTACATGTTAGGGTACGACAAAGATTTAGGGTGAGCGTGCGTGTTAGGGTATGGGTTAGTGTTAGCGTACGGGTTAGGATTAAGGGTCGGGTTAGGGTAAGGCTTGGGTTAAGGTTTAGGTTTAGGGCTAGGTTTAGGGTTAGGGTTAGGGGACGGGGACGGTTTAGGGTACAAGTTAGGGTAGGACAATGGTTTAGGTTGAGCGTACATTTTAGGGCACAGTTTACTGTTAGCGTACGGTTAGGATTAGAGGACGGGTTATGGTAAGGCTTCGGGTAAGGGTTAGGGTTAAGGTTAGTTGACGGGGATGGTTTAGGGTACAGGTTAGTGTATGAGCATGGTTTAGGGTGAGCGTACGTGTTAGGATATGGGTTAGAGTTAGCGTATGGGTTAGGATTAGGGGACGGGTTAGTGTAAGGCTTCGGGTAAGGATTAGGGTTAGGGTTAGGGGACGGGGACGGTTTAGGGTACAGGTTAGGGTACGACAACGGTTTAGGGTGAGCGTATGTGTTAGGGCATGGGTTAGTTTTAGCGTATCGGTTAGGATTATGAGACGGGTTAGGGTAAGGCTTCGGGTAAGGCTTAGGGTTTGGGTTAGGGTTAGGGTTAGGGAACGGGGACGGGGACGGTTTAGTGTACTGGTTAGGGTACAACCACACTTTAGGGTGAGCGTACGTGTTAGGGCACGGGTTAGTGTTAGCGTACGGGTTAGGATTAGGGGACGGGTTAGGGTAAGGCTTCGGGTAAGGGTTAGGTTTAGGGTTAGGGTTAGGGGACGGGGACGGGGACGGGGACGGTTTAGGGTACAGGTTAGTGTATGACAGCGGTTTAGGGTGAGCGTACATGTTAGGGTATGGGTTAGTGTTAGCGTACGGGTTAGGATTAGGGCACGGGTTAGGGTAAGGCTTGGTGTAAGTGTTAGGGTTAGGGTTAGGGTTAGGCTTAGGGGAGGGGGACGGTTTAGGGTACAGGTTAGGGTAAGACAATGGTTTAGGTTCAGCCTACATGTTAGGGCACAGTTTACTGGTAGCGTACGGGTTAGGATTAGAGGACGGGTTATGGTAAGGCTTCGGGTAAGGGTTAGGTTTAGGGTTAGGGATAGGGTTAGGGTTAGGGGAGGGGGACGGTTTAGGGTACAGGTTAGGGTAGGACAATGGTTTAGGTTCAGCGTACATGTTAGGGCACAGTTTACTGTTAGCGTACGGGTTAGGATTAGAGGACGGGTTATGGTAAGGCTTCGGGTAAGGGTTAGGTTTAGGTTTAGGGTTAGGGTTAGGGTTATGGGACGGGGACGGTTTAGGGTACATGTTAGGGTACGACAACGTTTTAGGGTGAGCGTGCGAGTTAGGGTATGGGTTAGTGTTAGCGTACGGGTTAGGATTTGGGGACGGGTTAGGGTAAGGCGTCAGGTAAGGGTTAGGGTTAGGGTTAGGGTTAGGGTTAAGGGTCGGGGACAGGGACGGTTTAGGGTACAGGTTAGGGTACGACAACGGTTTAGGGTGAGCGTACATGTTAGGGTACGGGTTAGTGTTAGCGTATGGGTTAGGATTATGGGACGGGTTAGTGTAAGGCGTCGGGTAAGGGTTAGGGTTAGGGTTAGGGTTAGGGTTAATGGTCAGGGACAGGGACGGTTTAGGGTACAGGTTAGTGTACGAGAACGGTTTAGGTTGAGCATACGGGTTAGGTTACGGGTTAGTGTTAGCGTACGGGTTAGGATTAGGGGACGGGTTAGGGTAAGGCTTTGTGTAAGGGTTAGGTTTAGGGTTAGGGGATGGGGACGATTTTGGGTACAGCTTAGTGTACGACAAAGTTTTAGGGTGGGCGTATGTGTTAGGATACAGGTTAGTGTTAGCATACGGGTTAGAATTAGGGGACAAGTTAGGGTAAGGCTTCAGGTAAGGATTAGGGTTAGGGTTAGGGTTAGGGGACAGGGACGATTTAGGGTACAGGTTAATGTACGACAACGGTTTAGGGTGAGCGTACGTGTTAGGGCATGGGTTAGTGTTAGCGTAGCGTTTAGGATTATGGGATGGGTTAGTGTAAGGCTTCGGGTAAGGGTTAGGGTTTGGGTTAGGGTTAGGGTTAGGGTACAGGGACAGGAACGGTTTAGGGTACAGGTTAGGGTACGACAACGCTTTAGGGTGAGCGTACGTGTTAGGGCACGGGTTAGTGTTAGCATACGGTTAGGATTAGGGGACGGGTTAGGGTAAGGCTTCGGGTAAGGTTTAGGGTTATGGTTAGGGTTCGGGTTAGTGTTAGGTAATGGGGACGGTTTAGGGTACAGCTTAGTGTACGACAAATGTTTCGGGTGAGCGTACGTGTTAGGGCACGGGTTAGTGTTAGCGTGCGGGTTAGGTTTAGGGGACCGGTTAGGGTAAGGCTTCGGGTAAGGTTTAAGGTTAGGGTTAGGGTTAGGGTTAGGGGACAGGGACGATTTATGGTACAGGTTAGGGTACGACAAGGTTTTAGGGTGAGCGTACGTGTTAGGGTACGGGTTAGTGTTAGCGTACGGGTTAGGATTACGGGATGGGTTAGGGTAAGGCTTCTGGTAAGGGTTAGGGTTAGGGTTAGGGTTAGGGGACGGGGACGGTTTAGGGTACAGGTTAGGGTACGTCAACGGTTTAGGGTGAGCGTACGTGTTAGGGTACGGGTTAGTGTTAGCGTACGGGTTAGGATTATGGGACGGGTTAGGGTAAGGCTTCGGATAAGCGTTCGGGTTAGGGTTAGGGTTAGGGTTACGGTTAGGGTTAAGGGACGGGTACGGTTTAGGGTACAGGTTAGTGTACGACAAATGTTTAGGGTGAGCGTACGTGATAGGGTATGGGTTAGTGTTAGCGTACGTGATAGGATCAGGGGACGGGTTAGGGTAAGGCTTCGGGTAAGGGTTATGGTTAGGGTTAGGTTTAGGAAACGGGGACGGTTTAGGGTACAGGTTAGGGTACGACAACGGTTTAGGTTGAGCGTATGTGTTAGGGCACGGTTTACTGTTAGCGTACGTGTTAGGATTAGAGGACGGGTTAGGTTAAGGATTCGGGTAATTGTTAGGGTTAGGGTAAGGGTTACGGGATGGGGATGGTTTAGGGTACAGGTTAGGGTACGACAAAGTTTTAGGGTGAGCGTACGTTTTAGGACTCGGTTTAGTGTTAGGGTACGGGTTAGGATTAAGGGACGGGTTAGGGTAAGGCTTCGGTTAAGGGTTAGGGTTAGGGTTAGGTTTAGGGTTACTGTTAGGGGACGGGGACGGTTTAGGGTACAGTTTAGGGTACGACAACGGTTTAGGGTGAGCGTACGTGGTAGGGTACGGGTTAGGGTTAGCGTACGGGATAGGATTATGGGATGGGTTAGGGTAAAGCTTCGGGTAAAGGTTAGGTTTTGGTTTAGGGTTAGGGTTAGGGTTAGGGGACGGGGACGGTTTAGGGTACAGGTTGGGGTACGGCAACGGTTTAGGGTGAGCGTACGTGTTAGGGTACGGGTTAGTGTTAACGTACGGGTTAGGATTAGGACACGGGTTAGGGTAAGGCTTCGGGTATGTGTTAGGGTTACGGTTAGGGACGGGGACGGTTTAGGGTACAGGTTAGGGTAGGACAACGGTTTAGGGTGAGGGTACATGTTAGGGCACAGTTTACTGTTAGCGTACAGGTTAGGATTAGAAGGACGGGTTAGGGTAAGGATTCGGGTAAGTGTTAGGGTTAGGGTTAGGGTTAGGGGATGGTTTAGGGTACAGGTTAGGGTACGACAGTGGTTTAGGTTGAGCGTACGTGTTAGGGCACAGGTTAGTGTTAGCGTACGGGTTAGGATTAGGGGACGGGTTAGGGTAAGGCTCCGGGTAAGGGTTAGGGTTTGGGTTAGGGTTAGGGTTAGGGTTAGGGGATGGGGAGGGTTTAGGGTACAGGTTAGGGTACAACAACGGTTTAGGGTGAGCGTACGTGATAGGGTATGGGTTAGTGTTAGCGTACGGGTTCCGATTAGGTGATGGGTTAGGGTAAGGCTTCGGGTAAGGGTTAGGGTTAGGGTTAGGTTTAGGGTAAGTGTTAGGGCATGGGGAGGGTTTAGGGAACAGGTTAGGCTACGACAACGGTTTAGGGTGAGGGTACGTGTTAGGACACGGGTTAGTGTTAGCGTACGGATTAGGATTAGGGGACGGGTTAGTGTAATGCTTCGGGTAAGTGTTAGGGTTAGGGTTAGGGTTAGGGTTAGGGGACGGGGACGGTTTAGGGTACATGTTAGGGTACGACAAAGATTTAGGGTGAGCGTGCGTGTTAGGGTATGGGTTAGTGTTAGCGTACGGGTTAGGATTAAGGGTCGGGTTAGGGTAAGGCTTGGGTTAAGGTTTAGGTTTAGGGCTAGGTTTAGGGTTAGGGTTAGGGGACGGGGACGGTTTAGGGTACAAGTTAGGGTAGGACAATGGTTTAGGTTGAGCGTACATTTTAGGGCACAGTTTACTGTTAGCGTACGGGTTAGGATTAGAGGACGGGTTATGGTAAGGCTTCGGGTAAGGGTTAGGGTTAAGGTTAGTTGACGGGGATGGTTTAGGGTACAGGTTAGTGTATGAGCATGGTTTAGGGTGAGCGTACGTGTTAGGATATGGGTTAGAGTTAGCGTATGGGTTAGGATTAGGGGACGGGTTAGTGTAAGGCTTCGGGTAAGGATTAGGGTTAGGGTTAGGGGACGGGGACGGTTTAGGGTACAGGTTAGGGTACGACAACGGTTTAGGGTGAGCGTATGTGTTAGGGCATGGGTTAGTTTTAGCGTATCGGTTAGGATTATGAGACGGGTTAGGGTAAGGCTTCGGGTAAGGCTTAGGGTTTGGGTTAGGGTTAGGGTTAGGGAACGGGGACGGGGACGGTTTAGTGTACTGGTTAGGGTACAACCACACTTTAGGGTGAGCGTACGTGTTAGGGCACGGGTTAGTGTTAGCGTACGGGTTAGGATTAGGGGACGGGTTAGGGTAAGGCTTCGGGTAAGGGTTAGGTTTAGGGTTAGGGTTACGGGACGGGGACGGGGACGGGGACGGTTTAAGGTACAGGTTAGTGTATGACTGCGGTTTAGGGTGAGCGTACATGTTAGGGTATGGGTTAGTGTTAGCGTACGGGTTAGGATTAGGGCACGGGTTAGGGTAAGGCTTGGTGTAAGTGTTAGGGTTAGGGTTAGGGTTAGGCTTAGGGGAGGGGGACGGTTTAGGGTACAGGTTAGGGTAAGACAATGGTTTAGGTTCAGCCTACATGTTAGGGCACAGTTTACTGTTAGCGTACGGGTTAGGATTAGAGGACGGGTTATGGTAAGGCTTCGGGTAAGGGTTAGGTTTAGGGTTAGGGATAGGGTTAGGGTTAGGGGAGGGGGACGGTTTAGGGTACAGGTTAGGGTAGGATAATGGTTTAGGTTCAGCGTACATGTTAGGGCACAGTTTACTGTTAGCGTACGGGTTAGGATTAGAGGACGGGTTATGGTAAGGCTTCGGGTAAGGGTTAGGTTTAGGTTTAGGGTTAGGGTTAGGGTTAGGGGACGGGGACGGTTTAGGGTACATGTTAGGGTACGACAACGTTTTAGGGTGAGCATGCGAGTTAGGGTATGGGTTAGTGTTAGCGTACGGGTTAGGATTTGGGGACGGGTTAGGGTAAGGCGTCAGGTAAGGGTTAGGTTTAGGGTTAGGGTTAGGGTTAAGGGTCGGGGACAGGGACGGTTTAGGGTACAGGTTAGTGTACGACAACGGTTTAGGGTGAGCGTACATGTTAGGGTACGGGTTAGTGTTAGCGTATGGGTTAGGATTATGGGACGGGTTAGGGTAAGGCGTCGGGTAAGGGTTAGGGTTAGGGTTAGGGTTAGGGTTAATGGTCAGGGACAGGGACGGTTTAGGGTACAGTTTAGTGTACGACAACAGTTTAGGGTGAGCGTACATGTTAGGGTACGGGTTAGTGTTAGCGTACGGGTTAGGATTATGGGACGGGTTAGGGTAAGGCTTCGGGTAAGCTTTAGGGTTAGGATAAGGGTTAGGGTTAGGGTTAGGGTAGAGGGACGGTTTAGGGTACAGGTTAGGGTACGACAACGGTTTAGGGTGAGCGTACGTGTTAGGGCAAGGGTTAGTGTTAGCGTAGGGGTTAGGATTAGGGGACAGGTTAGGGTAAGGCTCCGGGTATGGGTTAGGGTTAGGGTTTGCGTTAGGGTTAGGGGACTGAGACGGTTTAGGTTACAGGTTAGTGTACGACAACGTTTTAAGGTGAGCGTACGTGTAAGGGTACGGGATAATGTTAGCGTACGGGTTAGGAATAGGGGACATGTTAGGGTAAGGTTTCGGGTAAGGGCTAGGGTTAGGGGACGGGGACGGGACGGTTTAGGGTACAGGTTAGTGTACGAGAACGGTTTAGGTTGAGCATACGGGTTAGGTTACGGGTTAGTGTTAGCGTACGGGTTAGGATTAGGGGACGGGTTAGGGTAAGGCTTTGGGTAATGTTTAGGGTTAGGGTTAGGGTTAGGGTTAGGGGACAGGGACGGTTTAGTGTACAGGTTAGTGTATGACAACGGTTTAGGGTGAGCGTACGTGTTAGGGTACGGCTTAGAGTTAGCGTACGGGTTAGGATTAGAGGACGGGTTAAAGTAAGGCTTCGGGTAAGGGTTAGGGTTAGGGTTAGGGGACGGGGACGGTTTAGGTTACAGGTTAGTGTACGAGAACGGTTTAGGGTGAGCGTACGTGTTAGGGTATGGCTTAGAGTTAGCGTACGGGTTAGGATTAGGGGACAGGTTAGGGGAAGGCTTCGGGTAAGGTTTAGGGTTAGGGTTAGGGTTAGGGGACAGGGACGGTTTAGGGTACAGTTTAGGGTACGACAGCGGTTTAGGGTGAGCGTACGTGTTAGGGCACGGGTTAGGGTTAGCGTACGGTTTAGGATTAGGGGACGGGTTAGGGGAAGGCTTCGGGTAAGGGTTCGGTTTAGGGTTAGTGTTAGGGTTAGGGTTAGGGTACAGGGACGGTTTAGGGTACAGGTTAGGGTAAGACAACGGTTTAGGGTGAGTGTACATGTTAGGGCAAGGGTTAGTGTTAGCCTAAGTGTTAGGATTAGGGGACAGGTTAGGGTAAGGCTTCGGGTAAGGTTTAGGGTTAGGGTTCGGGTTAGGGTTAGGAGACGGGAACGGGGATGGGGATGGTTTAGGGTACAGGTTAGGGTACGACAATGATTTATGGTGAGCCTACGTGTTAGGGCACGGGTTAGTGTTAGCGTACGGGTTATGATTATGGGACGGGTTAGGGTAAGGCTTCGGGTAAGGGTTAGGATTAGGGTTAGGTTTAGGGTTAGGGTTAGGGGATGGGGCGGTTTAGGGTACAGGTTAGGGTACAACAACGGTTTAGGGTGAGCGTACGTGTTAGGGCACGGGTTAGTGTTAGCGTACGGGTTAGGATTAGGTGATGGGTTAGGGTAAGGCTTTGGGTAAGGGTAAGGTTTAGGGTTAGTGTTACGGTTAGGGGACGGGAACGGTTTACGGTACAGGTTAGGGTAGGACAACGGTTTAGGGTGAGTGTACGTGTTAGGGTACGGGTTAGTGTTAGCATACGGGTTAGGATTAGGGGATGGGTTAGGGTAAGCCCTTGGGTAAGGGTTAGTGTTAGGTTTAGGTTTAGGGTTAGGGGATGGGGACAGGGACGGTTTAGGGTATAGGTTAGGGTACGACAAAGGTTTAGGGTGACCGTACGTGTTAGGGCACGGGTTAGTGTTAGCGTACGGGTTAGGATTAGGTGACATGTTAGGGTAAGGCTTTGGGTAAGGGTTAGGGTTAGGGTTAGTGTTAGGGTTAGGGTAGGGGACGGGGACGGTTTAGGGTACAGGTTAGGGGACGACAACGTTTTAGGGTGGGTGTACGTGTTAGGGTACGGGTTAGTGTTAGCGTACGGAATCGGATTAGGGGACGGGTTAGGGTAATGTTTCGGGTAAGGGTTAGGGTTAGGGTTAGGGTTACAGTTAGGGGACGTTTTAGGGTACAGGTTAGGGTACGACAACGGTTTAGGTGAGCGTACGTTTTAGGGCACGGGTTAGTGTTAGCCTACGGGTTCGGATTGGGGACGGGATAGTGTAAGGCTTCGGGTAAAGGTTAGGGTAAGGGTAAGTGTTAGGGTTAGGTTTAGGGTTAGGGGATGGGGAAGCTTTAGAGAACAGGTTAGGGTACGACAACAGTTTAGGGTGAGCGTACGTGTTAGGGTACGGGTTAGTGTTAGCCTACGGGTTAGGATTAGGGGACGGGTTAGGGTAAGGCTTCGGGTAAGGGTTAGGGTTAAGGTTAGGGTTAGGGTTAGGGTTAGGGTTAGGGGATGGACACGGTTTACGGTACAGTTTAGGGTGAGCGTACGTGTTAGGCTATGTGTTAGTGTCAGCGTATGGTTTAGGATTAGGGGACGGTTTAGTGTAAGGCTTCGGGTAAGGTTTAGTGGTAGGGTTAGGCTTAGGGTTAGGGTTAGGGCACGGGGACGGTTTAGGGTACAGGTTAGGGTACGACAATGGTTTAGGTTGAGCGTATGTTTTAGGGCACGGTTTAGTGTTAGTGTACGGGTTAGGATTAGGGGACGGTTTAGTGTTAGGCTCCGGGTAAGGGTTAGTGTTAGGGTTAGGGTTACGGTTAAGGTTAGGGGACAGGGACGGTTTAGGGTACAGGTTAGGGTACGACAACGGTTTAGTGTGAGCGTACGTGTTAGGTTACGATTTAATATTAGCGTACGGGTTAGGATTAGGAGACGGGTTATGTTAAGGCTTCGGGAAAGGATCAGGGTTAGGGTTAGGGTTAGGGTTAGGGTTAAGGGACGGGGAAGGTTTAGGGTACAGTTTAGGGTACGACAATGGTTCAGGGTGACCGTACGTTTTAGGGTATGTTTTATTGTTAGCGTACGTGTTAGGATTAGGGGACGGGTTAGGGTAAGGCTTCGGGTAAGGGTTAGGTTTAGGGTTAGGGTTAGGGTTAGGGTTAGGGTTAGGGCACGGGGACGGTTTAGGGTACGGGTTAGGGTACGACAACTGTTTAGGTTGAGCGTATGTTTTAGGGCACGGGTTAGTGTTAGTGTACGGGTTAGGATTAGGGGACGGGTTAGGGTAAGGCTTTGGGTAAGGGTTAGGATTAGGGTGAGGTTAGGGTTAGGTTTAGGGGACGGGGACGGTTTAGGGTACAGGTTAGGGTACGACAACGGTTCAGGGTGAGCGTACGTGTTAGGGCACGGGTTAGTGTGAGCGTACGGGTTAGGATTAGGGGACGGTTAGGGTAAGGCTTCGGGGAATGGTTAGGGTTAGGGTTAGGGTTAGGTTTAGGGGACGGGGACGGGGACGGTTTAGGGTACAGGTTAGGTTAGGACAATGGTTTAGGGTGAGCGTACGTGTTAGGGTACGGGTTAGTGTTAGCATACGGGTTAGGATTAGGGGACGTGTTAGGGTAAGGCTTCGGGTAAGTGTTACGGTTAGGGTTAGGTTTAGGGTTAGGGGACGGGGACGGGGACGGTTTAGGGTACAGGTTAGGGTACGACAACGGTTTAGTGTGAGCGTACATGTTGGGGTATGCGTTACTGTTAGTGCACGGCTTAGGATTAGGGGACGGGTTAGTGTTAGGCTTCGGGTAAGCGTTAGTGACAGGGTTAGGGTTACGGTTAGGGTTAGGGGACGGGGACGGTTTAGGGTACAGGTTAGGGTACGACAACGGTTTAGTGTGAGCGTACGTTTTAGGTTACAATTTAATGTTAGTGTACGGGTTAGGATTAGGGGACGGGTTATGTTAAGGCTTCGGGTAAGGATTAGGGTTAGGGTTAGGGTTAGGGTTAGGGTTAAGGGACGGGGACGGTTTAGGGTACAGTTTAGGGTACGACAATGGTTCAGGGTGACCGTACGTTTTAGGGTACGTGTTATTGTTAGCGTACGGGTTAGGATTAGGGGACGGGTAAGGGTAAGGCTTCGGGTAAGGGTTAGGTTTAGGGTTAGGGTTAGGGTTAGGTATAGGGGACGGACACGGTTTAGGGTACAGGTTAGTGTACGAAAACGGTTTAGGGTGAGCGTACGTGTTAGGCTACGTGTTAGTGTCAGCGTACGGTTTAGGATTAGGGGACGGGTTAGTGTAAGGCTTCGGGTAAGGTTTAGGGTTAGGGTTAGGGTTAGGGTTAGGGTTAGGGCACGGGGATGGTTGAGGGTACAGTTTAGGGTACGACAATTGTTTAGGGTGAGCATACGTGTTAGGGTACGGCTTAGTGTTAGCATATGGTTTAGGATTAGGGGACAGGTTATGGTAAGGCTTCGGGTAAGGGTTAGGGTTAGGGTTAGGGTTAGGGGACGGGGACGGTTTAGGGTACAGGTTAGGGTACGACAACGTTTTAGAGTGAGCGTACGTGTTAGGGTACGGTTTAGTGTTAGCGTACGGGTTAGGATTAGGGGACGGGTTAGGGTAAGGCTTCGGGTAAGTGTTAGCGTTAGGGTTAGGGGACGGGGACGGGGACGGTTTAGGGCAAAGGTTAGGGTACAACAACGTTTTAGGGTGAGCGTACGTGTTAGGGTACGGGTTAGTGTTAGCATACGGGTTAGGATTAGGGGATGGGTTAGGGTAAGGCTTCGGGTAAGCGTTAGGGTTAGGGTTAGGGTTAGGGTTAGGGGATGGGGACAGTTTAGGGTACGACAATGGTTTAGGTTGAGCGTACATGTTGGGGTATGGGTAATTGTTAGCGCACGGCTTAGGATTAGGGGACGGGTTAGCGTTAGGCTTCGGGTAAGGGTTAGTGTTAGGGTTAGGGTTAGGGGCCAGGGACGGTTTAGGGTACAGGTTAGGGTACGACAACGGTTTAGTGTGAGCGTACGTGTTAGGTTACAGTTTAGTGTTAGCGTACAGTTTAGGATTAGGGGACGGGTTATGGTAAGGCTTCGGGTAAGGATTAGGGTTAGGGTTAGGGTTAGGGTTAGTGTTAGGGTTAAGGGACGGGGACGGTTTAGGGTACAGTTTAGGGTACGACAATGGTTCAGGGTGACCGTAAGTGTTAGGGTACGTGTTAGTGTTAGCGTACGGGTTAAGATTAGGGGACGGGTTAGGGTAAGGCTTCGGGTAAGGGTTAAGGTTAGGGTTAGGGTTAGGGTTAGGTTTAGGGGACGGACACGGTTTAGGGTACAGGTTAGGGTACGACAACCGTTTAGGTTGAGCGTACGTGTTAGGGTATAGGTTAGTGTTACCGTACGGGTTAGAATTAGGGGACGGGTTAGAGTAAGGCTTCGGGTAAGCTTCAGGGTTAGGGTTAGGGTTAGGGATAGGGGACGGGTACGGGGACGGTTTAGGGTATAGTTTAGGGTACGACAACGGTTTAGGGTGAGAGTACGTGTTAGGGTACGGGTTAGTGTTATCATACGGGTTAGAATTAGGGGACCGATTAGGGTAAGGCTTTGGGTAAGGGTTAGGGTTAGGGTTTGGTTAGGGTTAGGGTTATGGGACGGGGACGGGGACGGGGTCGGATTAGGGTACAGTTTAGTGTACGACAATGTTTTAGGGTGAGCGTCCGTGTTAGGGTACGCGTTAGTGTCAGCGTACGGTTTAGGATTAGGGGACAGGTTAGGGTAAGGCTTCACGTAAGGGTTAGGGTTAGGGTTAGGTTAGGGGACGGGGACGGTTTAGGGTATAGGTTAGGGTACGACAATGGTTAAGGGTGAGCGTACATGTTAGGGTACTGGTTAGTGTTAGCGTACGGGTTAGGGTTAGGGGACCGGTTAGTGTAAGGCTTCGGGTAAAAGCTAGGGTTAGGGTTAGGGTTAGGGTTAGGGTTAGGGGACGAGGATGGTTTAGGGAACAGTTTAGGGTACGAGAACGGTTTAGGGTGAGCGTACATGTTAGGGTACGGGTTAGTGTTAGCGTATGGTTTAGGATTGGGGGACGGGTTAGGGTAAAGCTTTGCGTAATGCTTAGGGTTAGCGTTAGGGTTAGGGTTAGGGGACAGGGACAGTTTAGTGTACAGGTTAGTGTACGACAACGGTTTAGGGTGAGCGTACGTGTTAGGGCATGGGTTAGTGTTAGCGTACGATTTAGGTTTAGTTGACGTGTTAGGGTAAGGCTTTGGGTAAGTGTTAGGGTTAGGGTTAGGGTTAGGGTTAGGGGACGGGGACGGTTTAGGTTACAAGTTAGGGTACGACAACGGTTTACGGTGAGCGTACGTGTTAGTGTACGGGTTAGGGTTAGCGTACGGGTTAGGATTAGGGTACGGGTTAGGGTAAGGCTTCGGGTAAGGGTTAGTGTTAGGGTTAGGGTTATGGTTAGGGGTAGGGGACAGGGACGGTTTAGGGTACAGGTTAGTGTACGACAACGGTTTAGGTTGAGCGTACGTGTTAGGTTACGGTTTAGTGTTAATGTATGGGTTAGGATTAGGGGATGGGTTATGGTAAGGCTTCGGGTAAGGATTAGGGTTTTGGTTAGGGTTAGGGTTAGGGTTAAGGGACGGGGACGGTTTAGGGTACAGTTTAGTGTACGACAACGGTTCAGGGTGACCGTACGTGTTAGGGTACGTGTTAGTGTTTTCGTACGGGTTATGTTTAGGGGACGGGTTAGGGTAAGGCTTCGGGTAAGGGTTAGGGTTAGGTTTAGGTTTAGGGGACGGACACGGTTCAGGGTACAGGTTAGGGTACGACAACGGTTTAGGGTGAGTGTACGTGTTAGGGTACGGGTTAGTGTTACAGTACGGGTTAGGATTGGGGACGGGTTAGGGTAAGGCTTCGGGTAAGCTTCAGGGTTAGGCTTAGCGTTATGGTTAGGGGACGGGGACGGGGACGGTTTAGGGTACATGTTAGGTTACGACAACGCTTTAGGGTGATCGTACGTGTTAGGGTATGTGTTAGTGTCAGCGTACAGTTTAGGATTAGGGGACGGGTTAGGGTAAGGCTTCGGGTAAGGGTTAGGGTTAGGGTTAGGGTTAGGGTTAGGGTTAGGGGATGGGGACGGTTTAGGGTACAGGTTAGGGCACGACAAAAGTTTAGGTTGAGCGTACGTGTTAGGGTACGGGTTAGTGTTAGCATACGGGTTCGGATTAGGGGACCGGTTAGGGTAAGGCTTCGGGTAAAAGCTAGGGTTAGGGTTAGGGTTAGGGTTAGGGTTAGGGTTATTAGACGGGGACGGTTTAGGGTACATGTTAGTATATGACAACGGTTTAAGGTGAGCGTACGTGTTAGGGTACGGCTTAGAGTTAGCGTACGGGTTAGGATTAGAGGACGGGTTAAGGTAAGGCTTCGGGTAAGGGTTAGGTTTAGGGTTAGGGGACGGGGACGGTTTAGGTTACAGGTTAGTGTACGAGAACGGTTTAGTGTGAGCGTACGTGTTAGGGTATGGCTTAGAGTTAGCGTACGGGTTAGGATTAGGGGATGGGTTAGGGTTAGGGTTAGGGGACGGGGACGGTTGAGGGTGCAGTTTAGGGTACGACAGCGGTTTAGGGTGAGCGTACGTGTTAGGGTACGGGTTAGGGTTAGCGTACGGTTTAGGGTTAGGGGACGGGTTAGGGGAAGGCTTCGTGTAAGGGTTCGGTTTAGGGTTAGTGTTAGTGTTAGTGTTAGGTTACAGGGACGGTTTAGGTTACAGGTTAGGGTAAGACAACGGTTTAGGGTGAGTGTACATGTTAGGGCAAGGGTTAGTGTTAGCGTAAGGGTTAGGATTAGGGGACAGGTTAGGGTAAGGCTTCGGGTAAGTGTTAGGGTTAGGTTTAGGGGACGGGGACGGGGATGGGGATGGTTTAGGGTACAGGTTAGGGTACGACAATGATTTATGGTGAGCCTACGTGTTAGGGCACGGGTTAGTGTTAGCGTACGGGTTATGATTATGGGACGGGTTAGGATAAGGCTTCGGGTAAGGGTTAGGATTAGGGTTAGGTTTAGGGTTAGGGTTAGGGGATGGGGCGGTTTACGGTACAGGTTAGGGTACGACCACAGTTTAGTGTGAGCGTACGTGTTAGGGTAAGGGTTAGTTTTAGCCTACGGCTTAGGATTAGGGGACGAGTTAGGGTAAGGTTTCGGGTAAGTGTTAGGGTTAGGGTTAGGGTTAGGGCTAGGGGATGGGGACGGTTTAGGGTACATGTTAGTGTACGACAACGGTTTAGGGTGAGCGTACGTGTAAGTTTATGGGTTAGTGTTAGTGTACGGATTAGGATTAGGGGATGGGTTAAGGTAAGGCTTCGGGTAAGGGTAAGGGTTAGGGTTAGGGTTAGGGTTAGGGGACGGGGATTGGGATGGTTTAGGGTACAGGTTAGGGTAGGACAACGGTTTAGGGTGAGCGTACATGTTAGGGCACAGTTTACTGTTAGCGTACAGGTTAGGATTAGAGGACGGGTTAGGGTAAGGCTTCGGGTAAGTGTTAGGGTTAGGGGACGGTTTAGGGTACAGGTTAGGGTACGACAATGGTTTAGGTTGAGCGTACGTGTTAGGGTACGGGTTTGTGTTAGCGTACGGGTTAGGATTATGGGACAGGATAGGGTAAGGCTTCGGGTAAGGGTTACGGTTAGGGCTAGGGTTAGGGTTAGGGGACGGGGACGGGGACAGTTTAGGGTACAGGTTAGGGTACAACAAGGGTTTAGGGTGAGCGTATGTGTTAGTGTATGGGTTAGTGTTAGCGTATGGGTTAGGATTTGGGGACAGGTTAGGGTAAGGCTTCGGGTAAGTCTTAGGGTTAGGGTTAGGGTTAGGGGACGGGGACGCTTTAGTGTACAGGTTAGGGTATGACAACGCTTTAGGTTGAGCGTACGTATTAGGGCACGTGTTAGTGTTAGTGTACGAGTTAGGATTAGGGGACGGGTTAGGGTAAGGCTTCGGGTAAGGGTTAGGGTTAAGGTTACGGGACGGGGACGGTTTAGCGTACAGGTTAGGGTACGACAACGGTTTAGTGTGAGCGTACGTGTTAGGGCATGGGTTAGTTTTAGCGTATCGGTTAGGATTATGGGATGGGTTACGGTAAGGCTTCGGGTAAGAGTTAGGGTTTGGGTTAGGGTTAGGGGACGGGGACGGGGACGGTTTAGGGTACAGGTTAGGGTACGACAAAGGTTTAGGGTGAGCTTACATGTTAGGATAATTGTTAGTGTAAGCGTACGGGTTAGGATTAGTGGACGGGTTAGGGTAAGGCTTCGAGTAAGGGTTAAGTTTAGGGTTAGGGTTTTGGTTAGGGTTAGGGGACAGGAACGGGGAAGGTTTAGGGTACAGGATAGGATTTGACAACAGTTTAGGGTGTGCGTACGTGTTAGGGTAAGGGTTAGTGTTAGCGTACGGGTTAGGATTAGGGGACAGGTTAGGGTAAGGCTTCGGGTAAGGGTTAGGGTTAGGGTTAGGGGACGGGCACGGGGAAGGTTTAGGGTACAGGATAGGATATGACAACAGTTTAGAGTGTGCGTACGTGTTAGGGTAAGGTTTAGTGTTAGCGTACGGGTTAGGATTAGGGGACGGGTTAGGGTAAGGCTTCGGGTAAGGGCTAGGGTTAGGGTTAGGGTTAGGGTACGGGGACTGTTTAGGGTATAGGTTAGGGTACGACAACGGTTTAGGGTGAGCATACGTGTTAGGGTATGTGTTAGTGTTAGCGTACGGGTTAGGATTGGGGACTTGTTAGGGTAAGGCTTCGGGTAGGGTAGGGTTAGGGTTAGGGTTAGGGTTAGGGGACGGGGACTGGGACGGTTTAGGGTAGAGGTTAGTGTACGACAACTCTTTACGGTGAGCGTACATGTAAGGGTACGGGTTAGAGTTAGCGTATAGGTTAGGAATAGGGGACGGGTTAGGGTAAGGCTACGGGTAAGGGTGAGGTTTAGGGTTAAGTTTAGGGGATTGTGACGGTTTAGGGTACAGGTTATGGTACGACAACGGTTTAGGGTGAGCATACGTGTTAGGGTACGGGTTAGTGTTAGCGTACGGGGTAGGATTATGGGACGGGTTAGGGTAAGGCGTCGGGTAAGGGTTAGGGTTAGGGTTAGGGTTAGGGTTAGGGGATGGGGACGGTTTAGGGTACAGGTTAGGGTATGACAACGGTTTAGGGTGAGCGCACGTATTAGGGTACGGGTTAGTGTTAGCGTACAGTTTAGGATTAGGGGACGGGTTATCGTAAGGCTTTGGGTAAGGGTTAGGGTTGGGGTTAGGGTTAGGGTTAGGGGACGGGGACAGTTTAGGGTACAGGTTAGGGTAAGATAACGGTTTAGGGTGAGCGTACGTGTTAGGACATGGGTTAGTGTTAGCGTACGGGTTAGGATTAGGTGACGGGTTAGGGTAAGGCTTCGGGTAAGGGTTAGGGTTAGAGTTAGGGTTAGGGTTAGGGTTAGGGGACGGGGACAGGGACGGTTTAGGGTACAGGTTAGTGTACGACAACGTTTTAAGGTGAGCGTACGTGTAAGGGTACGGGTTAGTGTTAGCGTACGGGTTAGGAATAGGGGACATGTTAGGGTAAGGTTTCGGGTAAGGGCTAGGGTTAGGGGACGGGGACGGGACGGTTTAGGGTACAGGTTAGGGTATGACAACGGTTTAGGGTGAGCGCACGTATTAGGGTACGGGTTAGTGTTAGCGTACAGTTTAGGATTAGGGGACGGGTTATCGTAAGGCTTTGGGTAAGGGTTAGGGTTGGGGTTAGGGTTAGGGTTAGGGGACGGGGACAGTTTAGGGTACAGGTTAGGGTAAGATAACGGTTTAGGGTGAGCGTACGTGTTAGGACATGGGTTAGTGTTAGCGTACGGGTTAGGATTAGGTGACGGCTTAGGGTAAGGCGTTGGGTAAGGGTTAGGGTTAGAGTTAGGGTTAGAGTTAGGGTTAGGGGACGGGGACAGGGACGGTTTAGGGTACTGTTTAGGGTACGACTAAGTTTTAGGGTGAGTGTACGTGTTAGGGTACGGGTTAGTGTTAGCGTACGGGTTAGGATTAGGGGATGGTTTAGGGTAAGGCGTCAGGTAAGTGTTAGGGTTAGGGTTAGGTGATGGGGACGTTTTAGGGTACAGGTTAGTGTATGAGAATGGTTTAGGGTGAGCGTACGTGTTAGGGTACGGGTTAGAGTTAGCGTATGTGTTAGGATTAGGGGACGGGTTAGGGTAAGGCTTCGGGTAAGGATTAGGGTTAGGGTTAGGGGACGGGGACGGTTTAGGGTACAGGTTAGGGTACGACAACGGTTTAGGGTGAGCGTATGTGTTAGGGCATGGGGTAGTTTTAGCGTATTATTTAGGATTATGGGACGGGTTAGGGTAAGGCTTCGGGTAAGGGGTAGGGTTTGGGATAGGGTTAGGGTTAGGGAACGGGGACGGGGACGGTTTAATGTACAGGTTAGGGTACGACCACGATTTAGGGTGAGCATACCTGTTAGGGCACGGGTTAGTGTTAGCGTACGGGTTAGGATTAGGGGACGGGTTAGGGTAAGGCTTCGGGTAAGGGTTAGGTTTAGGGTTAGGGTTAGGTGACGGGGACGGGGACGGTTTAGGGTACAGGTTAGTGTACGACAGCGGTTTAGGGTGAGCATTCGTTTTAGGGCACAGGTTAGTGTTAGCGTACGGGTTAGGATTAGGGGACAGATTAGGGTAAGGCTTCGGGTAAGGGTTAGGGTTAGGGTTAGGGTTAGGGTTAGGGGACGGGGACGGTTTAGGTTACAGGTTAGTGTACGACAACAGTTTAGGTTGAGCGTATGTGTTAGGGTACTTGTTAGTGTTAGCGTACGGGTTAGGATTGGGGACGGGTTAGGGTAAGGCTTCGCATAAGGGTTAGGGTTAGGGTTAGGGCTAGGGGACGGTGACGGTTTAGGGTACAGGTTAGGGTACGACAACGGTTTAGGGTGAGGGTACGTGTTAGGACACGGGTTAGTGTTAGCGTACGGATTAGGATTAGGGGACAGGTTAGTGTAATGCTTCGGGTAAGTGTTAGGGTTAGGGTTAGGGTTAGGGTTAGGGGACGGGGACGGTTTAGCGTACATGTTAGGGTACGACAAAGATTTAGGGTGAGCGTACGTGTTAGGGTATGGGTTAGTGTTAGCGGGTTAGGATTAAGGGTCGGGATAGGGTAAGGCTTGGGGTAAGGTTTAGGTTTAGGGCTAGGTTTAGGGTTAGGGTTAGGGGACGGGGACGGTTTAGGTTACACGTTAGGGTAGGACAATGGTTTAGGTTGAGCGTACATTTTAGGGCACAGTTTACTGTTAGCGTACGGGTTAGGATTAGAGGACGGGTTATGGTAAGGCTTCGGGTAAGGGTTAGGGTTAAGGTTAGGTTAGACGGGGATGGTTTAGGGTACAGGTTAGGGTACGAGAATGGTTTAGGGTGAGCGTACGTGTTAGGATACGGATTAGAGTTAGCGTATGGGTTAGGATTAGGGGACGGGTTAGGGTAAGGCTTCGGGTAAGGATTAGGGTGAGGGTTAGGGGATGGGGACGGTTTAGGGTACAGCTTAGGGTACGACAAATGTTTCGGGTGAGCGTACGTGTTAGGGCACGGGTTAGTGTTAGCGTGCGGGTTAGGTTTAGGGGACCGGTTAGGGTAAGGCTTCGGGTAAGGTTTAAGGTTAGGGTTAGGGTTAGGGTTAGGGGACAGGGACGATTTAGGGTACAGGTTAGGGTACGACAAGGTTTTAGGGTGAGCGTACGTGTTAGGGTACGGGTTAGTGTTAGCGTACGGGTTAGGATTATGGGACGGGTTAGGGTAAGGCTTCTGGTAAGGGTTAGGTTTAGGGTTAGGGGACGGGGACGGTTTAGGGTACAGGTTAGGGTACGTCAACGTTTTAGGGTGAGCGTACGTGTTAGGGTACGGGTTAGTGTTAGCGTACTGGTTAGTATTAGGGGACGGGTTAGGGTAAGGCTTCGGGTAAGGGTTAGGGTTAGGGTTAGGGTTAGGATTACGGTTAGGGTTAAGGGACGGGGACGGTTTAGGGTACAGGTTAGTGTACGACAAATGTTTAGGGTGAGCGTACGTGATAGGGTATGGGTTAGTGTTAGCGTACGTGATAGGATCAGAGGACGGGTTAGGGTAAGGCTTCAGGTAAGGGTTATGGTTAGGGTTAGGGTTAGGGAACGGGGACGGTTTAGGGTACAGGTTAGGGTACGACAAAGTTTTAGGGTGAGCGTATGTGTTAGGGTACGGGTTACTGTTAGCGTACGTGATAGGATCAGAGGACGGGTTAGGGTAAGGCTTCAGGTAAGGGTTATGGTTAGGGTTAGGGTTAGGGAACGGGGACGGTTTAGGGTACAGGTTAGGGTACGACAAAGTTTTAGGGTGAGCGTACGTGTTAGGACTCGGTTTAGTGTTAGCGTACGGGTTAGGATTAAGGGACGGGTTAGGGTAAGGCTTCGGTTAAGGGTTAGGGTTAGGGTTAGGTTTAGGGTTACTGTTAGGGGACGGGGACGGTTTAGGGTACAGGTTAGGGTACGACAACGGTTTAGGGTGAGCGTACGTGGTAGGGTACGGGTTAGGGTTAGCGTACGGGATAGGATTATGGGATGGGTTAGGTTAAAGCTTCGGGTAAAGTTTAGGTTTTGGTTTAGGGTTAGGGTTAGGGTTAGGGGACGGGGACGGTTTAGGGTACAGGTTGGGGTACGACAACGGTTTAGGGTGAGCGTACGTGTTAGGGTACGGGTTAGTGTTAACGTACGGGTTAGGATTAGGACACGGCTTAGGGTAAGGCTTCGGGTATGTGTTAGGGTTACGGTTAGGGACGGGGACGGTTTAGGGTACAGGTTAGGGTGTGACAACGTTTTACGGTGAGTGTACGTTTTAGGGTACAGTTTAGTGTTAGCGTACGGGTTAGATTTAGTGGACTGGTTAGTGTAAGGCTTCGGTAAGGGTTAGGTTTAGGTTTAAGATTAGGGTTAGGGGACGGGGACGGTTTATGGTAAAGGTTAGGGTACGACAACGGTTTAGGGTGAGCGTACATGTTAGGGTACATGTTAGTGTTAGCGTACGGGTTAGGAATAGGGTACGGGTTAGGGTAAGGCTTCGGGTAAGCGTTACGGTTAGGGTTAGGGTTAGGTTTAGGGGACGGGGACGGTTTAGTGTACAGGTTAGGGTACGACAACGGTTTAGGGTGAGCGTACGTGTTAGGGTACGAGTTAGTGTTAGCGTACGGGTTAGGATTAGGGGACGGGTTAGGGGAAGGCTTCGGGTAAGGGTTAGGGTTAGGTTTAGGGTTGGGTTTAGGGGATGGGGACGGTTTAGGGTACAGGTTAGGGTACGACAACGGTTTAGAGTGAGCATACGTGTTAGAGTACGGGTTAGTGTTTGCGTACGTGTTAGGATTAGGGCACGGGTTAGGGTAAGGCTTGGTGTAAGGGTTAGGATTAGGGTTAGGGGAGGGGGACGGTTCAGGGTACAGGTTAGGGTAGGACAATGGTTTAGGTTCAGCGTACACGTTAGGGCACATTTTACTGTTAGCGTACGGGTTAGGATTAGAGGACGGGTTATGGTAAGGCTTCGGATAAGTGTTAGGTTTAGGTTTAGGGTTAGGGTTAGGGTTAGGGGATGGGGACGGTTTAGGGTACATGTTAGGGTACGACAACGGTTTAGGGTGAGCGTGCGTGTTAGGGTACGGGTTAGTGTTAGCGTACGGTTTAGGATTTGGGGACGGGTTAGTGTAAGGTGTCGGGTAAGGGTTAGGGTTAGGGTTAGGGTTAGGGTTAAGGGTCGGGGACAGGGATGGTTTAGGCTACAGCTTAGGGTACGACAACAGTTTAGGGTGAGCGTACATGTTAGGGTACGGGTTAGTGTTAGCGTACGGGTTAGGATTATGGGACGGGTTAGGGTAAGGCGTCGGGTAAGGGTTAGGATTAGGGTTAGGGTTAGGGTTAATGGTCAGGGACAGGGACAGTTTAGGGTACAGTTTAGGGTACGACAACCGTTTAGGGTGAGCGTACATGTTAGGGTACGCGTTAGTGTTAGCGTACCGGTTAGGATTATGGGACGGGTTAGGGTAAGGCTTCGGGTAAGCTTTAGGGTTAGGATAAGGGTTAGGGTTAGGGTTAGGGTAGAGGGACGGTTTAGGGTACAGGATAGGGTACGACAACGGTTTAGGGTGAGCGTACGTGTTAGGGCAAGGGTTAGTGTTAGCGTACGGGTTAGGATTAGGGGACAGGTTAGGGTAATGCTCCGGGTAAAGGTTAGGGTTAGTGTTAGGGTTAGGGTTAGGGTTAGGGGACGGAGACGGTTTATGTTACAGGTTAGTGTACGACAACGTTTTAAGGTGAGCGTACGTGTAAGGGTACGGGATAGTGTTAGCGTACGGGTTAGGAAAAGGGGACATGTTAGGGTAAGGTTTCGGGTAAGGGCTAGGGTTAGGGGACGGGGACTGGACGGTTTAGGGTACAGGTTAGGGTATGACAACGGTTTAGGGTGAGCGCACGTATTAGGGTACGGGTTAGTGTTAGCGTACAGATTAGGATTAGGGGACGGGTTAGCATAAGGCTTTGGGTAAGGTTTAGGGTGAGGGTTAGGGTTAGGGGACGGGGACAGTTTAGTGTACAGGTTAGGGTAAGATAACGGTTTAGGGTGAGCGTACGTGTTAGGGTACGGGTTAGTGTTAGCGTACGGGTTAGGATTAGATGACGGGTTAGGGTAAGGCTTCGGGTAAGGGTTAGGGTTAGGGTTAAGGTTAGGGTTAGGGGACGGGGACGGGGATGTATTAGGGTACAGTTTAGGGTACGACAACTGTTTAAGGTGAGTGTACGTGTTAGGGTACGGGTTAGTGTTAGCGTACGGGTTCGGATAAGGGGACGGGTTAGGGTAATGCTTCAGGTAAGGGCTAGGGTTAGGGTTAGGGTTAGGCTTAGGGGACGGGCACGGTTTAGTGTACAGGTTAGCGTACGACCACAGTTTAGTGTGCGCGTACGTGTTAGGGTAAGGGTTAGTTTTAGCCTACGGCTTAGGATTAGGGGACGAGTTAGGGCAAGGTTTCGGGTAAGTGTTAGGGTTAGGGTTAGGGTTAGGTGACGGAGACGGTTTAGGGTACAGGTTAGGCTACGACAACGGTTTAGGGTGAGCGTACGTGTTAGGGTACGGGTTAGTGTTAGCGTATGGGTTAGGATTAGGGGACGGGTTAGTGTAAGGCTTTGGGTAAGGTTTAGGGTTAGGGTTAGGGTTAGGGTTATGGTTAGGGGACCGGGACGGTTTAGGGTACAGGTTAGGGTACGGCAAAGTTTTAGGGTGAGCGTACATATTAGGGTACGTGTTAGTGTTAGCGTACGGGTTAGGATTAGGGGACGGGTTGGGGTAAGGCTACGGGTAAGGTTTAGGATTAGGGTTAGGTGACGGGAACGGGGACGGATTAGGGTACACGTTAGGGTACGACAACGGTTTAGCGTGAGCGTACGTGTTAGGGTACGGGTTAGAGTTAGCGTACAGTTTAAGATTAGGGGACGGTTTAGGGTAGGGCTTCGGGTAAGGGTTAAGTTTAGGGTTAGGGTTAGGGTTAGTGTTAGGGGACGGGGACGGTTTAGGGTACAGGTTAGGTTACGACAACGGTTTAGTGTGAGCGTACGTGTTAGGTTACGATTTAATATTTGCGTACGGGTTAGGATTAGGGGACGGGTTATGTTAAGGCTTCGGGAAAGGATTAGGGTTAGGGTTAGGGTTAGGGTTAGGGTTAGGGTTAAGGGACGGGGAAGGTTTAGGGTACAGTTTAGGGTACGACAATGCTTCAGGGTGACCGTACGTTTTACGGTATGTGTTATTGTTAGCGTACGGGTTAGGATTAGGGGACGGGTTAGGGTAAGGCTTCGGGTAAGGGTTAGATTTAGGGTTAGGGTTAGGTTTAGGTTTAGGGGACGGACACGGTTTAGGGTACAGGTTAGAGTACGACAACGGTTTAGGGTGAGCGTACGTGTTAGGCTACGTGTTAGTGTCAGCGTACGGTTTAGGATTAGGGGACGGTTTAGTGTAAGGCTTCGGGTAAGGTTTAGGGTTAGGGTTAGGGTTAGGGTTAGGGTTAGGGCACGGGGACGGTTTAGGGTACAGGTTAGGGTACGACAACGGTTTAGGTTGAGCGTATGTTTTAGGGCACGGGATAGTGTTAGTGTACGCGTTAGGATTAGGGGACGTGTTAGGGTAAGGCTTTGGGTAAGGGATAGGATTAGGGTGAGGTTAGGGTTAGGTTTAGGGGACGGGGACGGTTTAGGGTACAGGTTAGGGTACGACAACAGTTCAGGGTGAGCATACGTGTTAGGGCACGGGTTAGTGTGAGCGTACGGTTTAGGATTAGGGGACAGTTAGGCTAAGGCTTCGGGGAATGGTTAGGGTCAGGGTTAGGGTTAGGTTTAGGGGACGGGGACGGGGACGGTTTAGGGTACAGGTTAGGGTAGGACAATGGTTTAGGGTGAGCGTACGTGTTAGGGTACGGGTTAGTGTTAGCATACGGGTTAGGATTAGGGGACGTGTTAGGGTAAGGCTTCGGGTAAGTGTTACGGTTAGGGTTAGGGTTAGGGTTAGGGGACGGGGACGGGGACGGTTTAGGGTACAGGTTAGGGTACGACAACGCTTTAGGGTGAGCGTATGTGTTAGGGCACGGGTTAGTGTTAGCGTACGGTTTAGGATTAGGGGACGGGTTAGGGTAAGGCTTCGGGTAAGGGTTAGGGTTAGGGTTAGGGGACGGTGTAGGGTACAGGTTAGAGTACGACAACCTTTTAGGGTGAGTGTACGTCTCAGGGTACGGTTTAGTGATAGCGTACGGGTTAGGATTAGGGTACGGGTTAGTGTAAGGCTTCAGGTAAGAGTTAGGGTTAGGGTTAGGGTTAGGGGACGGGGACTGTTTAGGGTACAGGTTAGGGTATGGCAGTGGTTTAGGGTGAGCGTACGTGTTAGGGTACGGGTTAGTGTTAGCGTACGGGTTAGGAGTAGGGGACAGGTTAGGTTAAGTATTCGGGTAAGGGTTAGTGTTAGGGTTCGGGTTAGGGTTAGGGGATGGGGACGGTTTAAGGTACAGGTTAGGGTACGTCCACGGTTTAGGGTGAGCGTACGTGTTAGGGTACGGGTTAGTGTTAGCGTACGGGTTAGCATTAGGGGACGGGTTAGGGTAAGGCTTCGGGTAAGGGTTAGGGTTAGGGTTAGGGGACGGGGACGGTTTAGGGTACAGGTTAGGGTACGACAAAGTTTTAGGGTGAGCGTACGTGTTAGGGTATGGGTTAGTGTTAGCGTACGGGTTAGGATTAGGGGACGGGTTAGGGTAAGGCTTCGGGTAAGGGTTAGGGTTAGGGTTAGGGGACGGGGACGGTTTAGGGTACAGGTTAGGGTACGACAAAGTTTTAGGGTGAGCGTACGTGTTAGGGTATGGGTTAGTGTTAGCGTACGGGTTAGGATTAGGGGACGGGTTAGGGTAAGGCTTCGGGTAAGGGTTAGGGTTGGGGTTAGGGTTAGGGTTAGGGGATGGGGACAGTTTAGGGTATGACAACGGTTTAGGTTGAGCGTACATGTTGGGGTATGGGTTACTGTTAGCGCACGGCTTAGGATTAGGGGACGGGTTAGTGTTAGGCTTCGGGTAAGGGTTAGTGATAGGTTTAGGGTTACGGTTAGGGTTAGGGGACAGGGACGGTTTAGTGTACAGGTTAGGGTACGACAACGGTTTAGTGTGCGCGTACGTGTTAGGTTACAATTTAATGTTAGTGTACGGGTTAGGTTTAGGAGACGGGTTATGTTAAGGCTTCAGGAAAGGATTAGGGTTAGGGTTAGGGTTAGGGTTAGGGTTAAGGGACGGGTACGGTTTAGGGTACAGTTTAGGGTACGACAATGGTTCAGGGTGACCGTATGTTTTAGGGTACGTGTCATTGTTAGCGTACGGGTTAGGATTATGGGACGGGTAAGGGTAAGGCTTCGGGTAAGGGTTAGCTTTTGGGTTAGGGTTAGGGTTAGGTATAGGGGACGGACACGGTTTAGGGTACAGGTTAGTGTACGAAAACGGTTTAGGGTGAGCGTACGTGTTAGGGTACGTGTTAGTGTCAGCGTACGGTTTAGGATTAGGGGACGGGTTAGTGTAAGGCTTCGGGTAAGGTTTAGGATTAGGGTTAGGGTTAGGGCACGGGGATGGTTGAGGGTACAGTTTAGTGTACGACAATTGTTTAGGGTGAGCACACGTGTTAGGGTACGGCTTAGTGTTAGCATATGGGTTAGGATTAGGGGACAGGTTATGGTAAGGCTTCGGGTAAGGGTTAGGGTTAGGGTTAGGGTTAGGGGACGGGGACGGTTTAGGGTACAGGTTAGGGTACGACAACGGTTTAGAGTGAGCGTACGTGTTAGGGTACGGTTTAGTGTTAGCGTACAGGTTAGGATTAGGGGACGTGTTAGGGTAAGGCTTTGGGTAAGGGTTAGTGTTAGGGTTAGGGGACGGGGACGGGGACGGTTTAGGGCAAAGGTTAGGGTACAACAACGTTTTAGGGTGAGCGTACGTGTTAGGGTACGGGTTAGTGTTAGCATACGGGTTAGGATTAGGGGACGGGTTAGGGTAAGGCTTCGGGTAAGTGTTAGGGTTAGGGTTAGGGTTAGGGTTAGGCGATGGGGACAGTTTAGGGTACGACAACGGTTTAGGTTGAGCGTACATGTTGGGGTATGGGTTATTGTTAGCGGACGGCTTAGGATTAGGGGACGGGTTAGTGTTAGGCTTCGGGTACGGGTTAGTGTTAGGGTTAGGGTTAGGGGCCAGGGACGGTTTAGGGTACAGGTTAGGGTACGACAACGGTTTAGTGTGAGCGTACGTGTTAGGTTACGGTTTAGTGTTAGCGTACGGGTTAGGATTAGGGGACGGGTTATGGTAAGGCTTCCTGTAAGGATTAGGGTTAGTGTTAGGGTTAGGGTTAGGGTTAGGGTTAAGGGACGGGGACGGTTTAGGGTACAGTTTAGGGTACGACAATGGTTCAGGGTGACCGTAAGTGTTAGGGTACGTGTTAGTGTTAGCGTACGGGTTAGGATTAGGGGACGGGTTAGGGTAAGGCTTCGGGTAAGGGTTAAGGTTAGGGTTAGGTTTAGGGTTAGGTTTATGGGACGGACACGGTTTAGGGTACAGGTTAGGGTACGACAACCGTTTAGGGTGAGCGTACGTGTTAGGGTATGGGTTAGTGTTACCATACGGGTTAGAATTAGGGGACGGGTTAGGGTAAGGCTTCGGGTAATCTTCAGGGTTAGGGTTAGGGTTAGGGATAGGGGACGGGGACGGGGACGGTTTAGGGTATAGGTTAGGGTACGACAATGGTTTAGGGTGAGAGTACTTGTTAGGGTACGGTTTAGTGTTAGCATACGGGTTAGGATTAGGGGACCGATTAGGGTAAGGCTTTGGGTAAGGGTTAGGGTTAGGGTTTGGGTTAGGGTTAGGGTTAAGGGATGGGGACGGGGATGGGGACGGATTAGGGTACAGTTTAGTGTACGACAATGTTTTAGGGTGAGCGTCTGTGTTAGGGTACGTGTTAGTGTCAGCGTACGGTTTAGGATTAGGGGACAGGTTAGGGTAAGGCTTCACGTAAGGGTTAGGTTTAGGGTTAGGTTAGGGGACGGGGACGGTTTAGGGTATAGGTTAGGGTTCGACAATGGTTAAGGGTGAGCGTACATGTTAGGGTACTGGTTAGTGTTAGCATACGGGTTAGGGTTAGGGGACCGGTTAGTGTAAGGCTTCGGGTAAAAGCTAGGGTTAGGGTTATGGTTAGGGTTAGGGTTAGGGGACGAGGACGGTTTAGGGAACAGGTTAGGGTACGAGAACGGTTTAGGGTGAGCGTACATGTTAGGATACGGGTTAGTGTTAGCGTACGGGTTAGGATTGGGGGACGGGTTAGGGTAAGGCTTTGCGTAATGGTTAGGGTTAGGGTTAGGGTTAGGGTTAGGGGACAGGGACAGTTTAGTGTACAGGTTAGTGTACGACAACGGTTTAGGGTGAGCGTACGTGTTAGGGCATGGGTTAGTGTTAGCGTACGATTTAGGTTTAGTTGACGTGTTAGGGTAAGGCTTTGGGTAAGTGTTAGGGTTAGGGTTAGGGTACTGGGACGGTTTAGGTTACAAGTTAGGGTACGACAACGGTTTACGGTGAGCGTACGTGTTAGTGTACGGGTTAGTGTTAGCGTACGGGTTAGGATTAGGGGACGGGTTAGGGTAAGGCTTCGGGTAAGGGTTAGTGTTAGGGTTAGGGTTATGGTTAGGGGTAGGGGACAGGGTCGGTTTAGGGTACAGGTTAGTGTACGACAACGGTTTAGGGTGAGCGTACGTGTTAGGTTACGGTTTAGTTTTAATGTATGGGTTAGGATTAGTGGACGGGTTATGGTAAGGCTTCGGGTAAGGATTAGGGTTTTGGTTAGGGTTAGGGTTAGGGTTAGGGTTAAGGGACTGGGACGGTTTAGGGTACAGTTTAGTGTATGACAACGGTTCAGGGTGACCATACGTGTTAGAGTACGTGTTAGTGTTCGCGTACGGGTTATGTTTAGCGGACGGGTTAGGGTAAGGCTTCGGGTAAGGGTTAGGGTTAGGTTTAGGTTTAGTGTTAGGTTTAGGGGACGGACACGGTTCAGGGTACAGGTTAGGGTACGACAACGGTTTAGGGTGAGCGTACGTGGTAGGGTATGGGTTAGTGTTAGCATACGGGTTCGGTTTATGTGATGGGTTAGGTTAAGGCTTCGCGTAAGTGTTAGGGTTAGGGTTAGTTTTAGGGTTAGGCTTAGGGGATGGGGAGGGTTTAGGGTACAGGTAGGGTTAGGCTTAGCGTTATGGTTAGGGGACGGGGACGGGGACAGTTTAGGGTACAGGTTAGGTTACGACAACGACTTAGGGTGATCGTACGTGTTAGGGTACGTGTTAGTGTCAGCGTACAGTTTAGGATTAGGGGACGGGTTAGGGTAAGGCTTCAGGTAAGGGTTAGGTTTACGGTTAGGGTTAGGGTTAGGGTTAGGGGATGGGGACGTTTTAGGGTACAGGTTAGGGCACGACAAAAGTTTAGGTTGAGCGTACGTGTTAGGGTACGGGTTAGTGTTAGCATACGGGTTCGGATTAGGGGACCGGTTAGGGTAAGGCTTCGGGTAAAAGCTAGGGTTAGGGTTAGGGTTAGGGTTAGGCTTATTAAACGGGGACGGTTTAGGGTACAGGTTAGGGTACGACAACGGTTTAGGGTGAGCGTACGTGTTAGGGTATGGGTTAGTGTTAGCGTATGAGTTAGGATTAAGGGACGGGTTAGGGTAAGGCTTTGGGTAATGGTTAGGGTTAGGGTTAGGTTTAGGGTTAGGGGACAGGGACGGTTTAGTGTACAGGTTAGTATATGTCAACGGTTTAGGGTGAGCGTACGTGTTAGGGTACGGCTTAGAGTTAGCGTACGGGTTAGGATTAGAGGACGGGTTAAGGTAAGGCTTCAGGTAAGGGTTAGGTTTAGGGTTAGGGGACGGGGACGGTTTAGGTTACAGGTTAGTGTACGAGAACGGTTTAGGGTGAGCGTACATGTTAGGGTATGGCTTAGAGTTAGCGTACGGGTTAGGATTAGGGGACGGGTTAGGGTTAGGGTTAGGGGACGTGGACGGGGACTGTTTAGGGTGCAGTTTAGGGTACGACAGCGGTTTAGGGTGAGCGTACGTGTTAGGGTACGGGTTAGGGTTAGCGTACGGTTTAGGGTTAGGGGACGGGTTAGGGGAAGGCTTCGGGTAAGGGTTCGGTTTAGGGTTAGTGTTAGTGTTAGGGTTAGGTTACAGGGACGGTTTAGGGTACAGGTTAGGGTAAGACAACGGTTTAGGGTGAGTGTACATGTTAGGACAAGGGTTAGTGTTAGCGTAAGGGTTAGGATTAGGGGACAGGTTAAGGTAAGGCTTCGGGTAAGTGTTAGGGTTAAGGTTAGGGGACGGGGACGGGGATGGGGATGGTTTAGGGTACAGGGTAGGGTACGACAATGATTTATGGTGAGCCTACGTGTTAGGGCACGGGTTAGTGTTAGCGTACGGGTTATGATTATGGGACGGGTTAGGGTAAGGCTTCGGGTTAGGGTTAGGATTAGGGTTAGGTTTAGGGTTAGGGTTAGGGGATGGGGCGGTTTACGGTACAGGTTAGGGTACGACCACAGTTTAGTGTGAGCGTACGTGTTAGGGTAAGGGTTAGTTTTAGCCTACGGCTTAGGATTAGGGGACGAGTTAGGGTAAGGTTTCGGGTAAGTGTAAGGGTTAGGGTTAGGGTTAGGGCTAGGGGATGGGGACAGTTTAGGGTACATGTTAGGGTACGACAACGGTTTAGGGTGAGCGTACGTGTTAGGTTTCGGGTTAGTGTTAGTGTACGGATTAGGATTAGGGGATGGGTTAAGGTAAGGCTTCGGGTAAGGGTAAGGGTTAGGGTTAGGGTTAGGGGACGGGGATTGGGATGGTTTAGGGTACAGGTTAGGGTAGGACAACGGTTTAGGGTGAGCGTACATGTTAGGGCACAGTTTACTGTTAGCGTACATGTTAGGATTAGAGGACGGGTTATGGTAAGGCTTCGGGTAAGGTTTAGTGTTAGGGTTAGGGTTAGGGGACGGTTTAGGGTACAGGTTAGGGTACGACAATGGTTTAGGTTGAGCGTACGAGTTAGGGCAGAGGTTAGTGTTAGCGTACGGGTTAGGATTCGGGGACGGGTTAGGGTAAGGCTTCGGGTAAGGGTTAGGGTTTGGGTTAGGGTTAGGGTTAGGGTTAGGGCACGGGAACAGTTTAGGGTACAGGTTAGGGTACAAAAACGGTTTAGGGTGAGCGTACGTGGTAGGGTATGGGTTAGTGTTAGCGAACGGGTTAGGATTAGGGTACGGGTTAGGGTAAGCTTCGGGTAAGGGTTAGGGTTAGGGTTAGGTTTAGGGTTAGGGTTAGGGGATGTGGAGGGTTTAGGGTACAGGTTAGGGTACAACAAGGGTTTAGGGTGAGCGTACGTGGTAGGGTATGGTTTAGTGTTAGCGTACGGGTTCGGTTTATGTGATGGGTTAGGGTAAGGCTTCGCGTAAGGGTTAGGGTTAGGGTTAGGTTTAGGGTTAGGGTTAGGGGATGGGGAGGGTTTAGGGTACAGGTTAGGGTACGACAACCGTTTAGGGTGAGCGTACGTGTTAGGGTACGGGTTAGTGTTAGCATACGGGTTAGTATTAGGGAACGGGATAGGGTAAGGCTTCGGGTAAAGGTTAGGGTTAGGGTTAGGGTTAGGGGACGGATACGGTTTAGGGTACAGGTTAGGGTACGACAACGCTTTAGGGTGAGCGTACATGTTAGAGTACGGGTTAGGGTTAGTGTACGATTTAGGATTAGGGGACGGGTTAGGGTAAGGCTTCGGGTAAGGGTTACGGTTAGGGCTAGGGTTAGGGTTAGGGGAGCGGGACGGGGACAGTTTAGGGTACAGGTTAGGGTACAACAAGGGTTTAGGGTGAGCGTATGTGTTAGTGTATGGGTTAGTGTTAGCGTATGGGTTAGGAGTAGGGGATGCGTTAGGGTAAGGCTTCGGGTAAGGTTTAGGGTTAGGGTTAGGTTTAGGGTTAGGGTTAGGGGACGGGGACCGTTTAGGGTACAGTTTAGTGTACGACAACTGTTTAGGGTGAGCGTACATATTAGGGTACGGGTTAGTGTTAGCGTACAGGTTAGGATTAGGGGTAAGGCGTCGGGTAAGGGTTAGGGATAAGTTTAGGGTTAGGGTTATGGTTAGGGGACGGGGACGGTTTAGGGTACAGGTTAGGGTACAACAACGGTTTAGGGTGAGCGTACGTATTAGGGTACAAGTTAGTGTTAGCGTACGGGTTAGGATTAGGGGACGGGTTAGGGAAAGGCTTCGGGTAAGGGTTAGTGTTAGGGTTAGGGTTACTGTTAGGGCTAGGGGACAGGGACGGTTTAGGGTACAGGCTAGGGT
Organism: Delphinapterus leucas; assembly: GCF_059928025.1. Classification (NCBI taxonomy): domain Eukaryota; kingdom Metazoa; phylum Chordata; class Mammalia; order Artiodactyla; family Monodontidae; genus Delphinapterus; species Delphinapterus leucas. The sequence continues at coordinate 21,101,121 of NW_028322232.1, forward strand.
ACGACAACGGTTTAGGGTGAGCGTACGTGTTAGGTTACGGGTTAGTGTTAACGTACGGGTTAGCATTAGGGGACGGGTTATGGTAAGGATTCGAGTAAGGGTTAGGGTTAGGGTTAGGGATAGGGTTAGGGTTAGGGCACGGGGATGGTTTAGGGTACAGGTTAGGGTACGACAATGGTTTAGGGTGAGCATACGTGTTAGGGTACGGCTTAGTGTTAGCATATGGGTTAGGATTAGGGGACAGGTTACGGTAAGGCTTTGGGTAAGGGTTAGGGTTAGGGTTAGGGTTAGGGTTAGGGGACGGGGACGGTTTAGGGTACAGGTTAGGGTACGACAACGGTTTAGAGTGAGCTTACGTGTTAAGGTACGGTTTAGTGTTAGCGTACGGGTTAGGATTAGGGGACGTGTTAGGGTAAGGCTTTGGGTAAGGGTTAGCATTAGGGTTAGGGGACGGGGACGGGGACGGTTTAGGGCAAAAGTTAGGGTACAACAACGTTTTAGGGTGAGCGTACGTGTTAGGGTACGGGTTAGTGTTAGCATACGGGTTAGGATTAGGGGACGGGTTAGGGTAAGGCTTCGGGTAAGGGTTAGGGTTAGGGTTAGGGTTAGGGTTAGGGGATAGGGTTAGGGGACGAGGACGGTTAGGGGACAGTTTAGGGTACGACAACGGTTTAGGGTGAGCGTACATGTTAGGTTATGGGTTATTGTTAGCGCACGGCTTAGGATTAGGGGACGGGTTAGTGTAAGGCTTCGGGTAAGGGTTAGTTGTTAGAGTTAGGGTTAGGGGCCAGGGACGGTTTAGGGTACAGGTTAGGGTACGACAACAGTTTAGTGTGAGCGTACGTGATAGATTACGGTTTAGTGTTAGCGTACAGGTTAGGATTAGGGGACGGGTTATGGTAAGGCTTCGGGTAAGGATTAGGTTAGGGTTAGGGTTAGGGTTAGGGTTAGGGTAAAGGGACGGGGACGGTTTAGGGTACAGTTTAGGGTATGACAATGGTTTAGGGTGACCGTAAGTGTTAGGGTACGTGTTAGTGTTAGCGTACGGGTTAGGATTGGGGGACGGGTTAGGGTAAGGCTTTGCGTAATGGTTAGGGTTAGGCTTAGGGTTAGGGTTAGGGGACAGGGACAGTTTAGGGTACAGGTTAGTGTACGACAACGGTTTAGTGTGAGCGTACGTGTTAGGGCATGGGTTAGTGTTAGCGTACGATTTAGGTTTAGTTGATGTGTTAGGGTAAGGCTTTGGGTAAGTGTTAGGGTTAGGGTTAGGGTTAGGGTTAGGGGACTGGGACGGTTTAGGTTACAAGTAAGGGTACGACAATGGTTTAGGGTGAGCGTACGTGTTAGTGTACGGGTTAGTGTTAGCGTACGGGTTAGGATTAGGGCACGGGTTAGGGTAAGGCTTCGGGTAAGGGTTAGTGTTAGGGTTAGGGTTATGGTTAGGGGTAGGGGACAGGGACGGTTTAGGATACAGGTTAGTGTACGACAACGGTTTAGGGTGAGCGTACGTGTTAGGTTACGGTTTAGTGTTAATGTATGGGTTAGGATTAGGGGACGGGTTATGGTAAGGCTTCGGGTAAGGATTAGGGTTTTGGTTAGGGTTAGGGTCAGGGTTAGGGTTAAGGGACGGGGACGGTTTAGGGTACAGTTTAGGGTACGACAACGGTTTAGGGTGACCGTACGTGTTAGGGTACGTGTTAGTGTTCGCGTACGGGTTATGTTTAGGGGACGGGTTAGGGTAAGGCTTCGGGTAAGGGTTAGGGTTAGGTTTAGGTTTAGTGTTAGGTTTAGGGGACGGACACGGTTTAGGGTACAGGTTAGGGTACGACAACGGTTTAGGGTGAGAGTACGTGTTAGGGCATGGCTTACAGTTAGCGTACGGGTTAGGATTAGGGGACGGGTTAGGTAAGGCTTTGGGTAAGGGTTAGGGTTAGGGTTATTAGGGGACGGGGACGGGGACGGTTTAGGGTACAGGTTAGGGTACGACAACGGTTTAGGGTGAGCGTACGTGTTAGGGTACGGGTTAGTGTTAGCGTACGGGTTAGGATTAGGGTACGTTTAGGGTAAGGCTTTGGGTAAGGTGGGTTAGGGTTAGGGTTAGGGTTAGGGGACGGGGACGGTTGAGGGTGCAGTTTAGGGTACGACAACGGTTTAGGGTGAGCGTACGTGTTAGGGTACGGGTTAGTGTTAGCGAACGGGTTAGGATTAGGGTACGGGTTAGGGTAAGGCTTAGGGTAAGGGTTAGGGTTAGGGTTAGGGTTAGGGCATGGGAACAGTTTAGGGTACAGGTTAGGGTACAAAAACGGTTTAAGGTGAGCGTACGTGGTAGGGTATGGGTTAGTGTTAGCGAACGGGGTAGGATTAGGGTACGGGTTAGGGTAAGCTTCGGGTAAGGGTTAGGGTTAGGGGAGGGGACGGGGACGGTTTAGGGTACAGGTTAGGGTACGACAACGGTTTAGGGTGAGCGTACGTGTTAGGGTACGGGTTAGTGTTAGCGTACGGGTTAGGTTTAGGGGACGGGTTATGGTAAGGCTTCGGGTAAGGTTAGGGTTAGGGTTAGGTTTAGGGTTAGGGTTAGGGGATGTGGAGGGTTTAGGGTACAGGTTAGGGTACGACAACGGTTTAGGGTGAGCGTACGTGGTAGGGTATGGGTTAGTGTTAGCGTACGGGTTAGGTTTATGGGATGGGTTACGGTAAGGCTTCGCGTAAGGGTTAGGGTTAGGGTTAGGTTTAGGGTTAGGGTTAGGGGATGGGGAGGGTTTAGGGTACAGGTTAGGGTTCGACAACGGTTTAGGGTGAGCGTACGTGTTAGGGTACGTGTTAGTGTTAGCGTACGGGTTAGGATTCGGGGACGGCTTAGGGTAAGGCTTCGGGTAAGGGTTAGGGTTAGGGTTAGGGTTAGGGTTAGGGTTAGGGCATGGGGACGGTTTAGGGTACAGGTTAGGGTACGACAACGGTTTAAGGTGAGCGTACGTGGTAGGGTATGGGTTAGTGTTAGCGTACGGGGTAGGATTAGGGGACGGGTTAGGGTAAGGCTTCGGGTAAGGGTTAGGGTTAGGGTTAGGTTTAGGGTTAGGGTTAGGGGACGGGGACGGTTTAGGGTACAGGTTAGGGTACGACAACGGTTTAGGGTGAGCGTACGTGTTAGGGTACGGGTTAGTGTTAGCGTACGGGTTAGGATTAGGGGACGGGTTAGGGTAAGGCTTCGGGTAAGGGTTAGGGTTAGGGTTAGGGTTAGGGTTAGGGGACAGGGACGGGGACAGTTTAGGGTACAGGTTAGGGTACGACAAGGGTTTAGGGTGAGCGTATGTGTTAGGGTATGGGTTAGTGTTAGCGTACGGGTTAGGATTAGGGGACGCGTTAGGGTAAGGCTTCGGGTAAGGTTTAGGGTTAGGGTTAGGGTTAGGGTTAGGGGAAGGGGACGGGGACGGTTTAGGGTACAGTTTAGGGTACGACAACTGTTTAGGGTGAGCGTACATGTTAGGGTACGGGTTAGTGTTAGCGTACGGTTTAGGATTAGGGGACGGGTTAGTGTAAGGCTTCGGGTAAGGGTTACGGTTAGGGCTAGGGTTAGGGTTAGGGGACAGGGACGGGGACAGTTTAGGGTACAGGTTAGGGTACAACAAGGGTTTAGGGTGAGCGTATGTGTTAGGGTACGGGTTAATGTTAGCGTACAGGTTAGGATTAGGGATGCGGGTAAGGCGTCGGGTAAGGGGTTAGGGTTAGGGTTAGGTTTAGGGGACGGGGACGGTTTAGGGTACAGTTTAGTGTACGACAACTGTTTAGGGTGAGTGTACATGTTAGGGTACGGGTTAGTGTTAGGGTACGGATTAATGTTAGCGTACAGGTTAGGATTAGGGTAAGGCGTCGGGTAAGGGTTAGTGTTAGGGTTAGGGTTATGGTTAGGGGACGGGGACGGTTTAGGGTACAGGTTAGGGTACAACAACTGTTTAGGGTAAGCATACGTTTTAGGGTACAAGTTAGTGTTAGCGTACGGGTTAGGATTAGGGGACGGGTTAGGGAAAGGCTTCGTGTAAGGGTTAGTGTTAGGGTTAGGTTTACAGTTAGGGTTAGGTGACAGGGACGGTTTAGGGTACAGGTTAGGATACGACAACGATTTAGGCTGAGCGTACGTGTTAGGTTATGGGTTAGTGTTAACGTACGGGTTAGCATTAGGTTACGGGTTATGGGAAGGCTTCGAGTAAGGGTTAGGGTTAGGTTTAGGGTTAGGGTTAGGGTTCGGGTTAAGGGACGGGGACGGCTTAGGGTCCAGTTTAGTGTAAAACAACGGTTCAGAGTGAGCGTACGTGTTAGGGTACGTGTTAGTGTTCGCGTACGGGTTAGGAATAGGGGACGGGTTAGGGTAAGGCTTCGGGTAAGGGTTAGGGTTAGGGCTAGGGTTAGGGTTAGGGGACTGTTTAGGGTACAGGTTAGTGTACGACAACGTTTTTGGGTGAGCATACGTGTTAGGGTATGGGTTAGTGTTAGCGTACGGGTTAGGATTTGGGGACAGGTTAGGGTAAGGCTTCGGGTAAGTCTTAGGGTTAGGGTTAGGGTTAGGGTTAGGGGACGGGGACGGTTTAGTGTACAGGTTAGGGTACGACAACGCTTTAGGTTGAGCGTACGTGTTAGGGCACGTGTTAGTGTTAGTGTACGAGTTAGGATTAGGGGACGGGTTAGGGTAAGGCTTCGGGTAAGTGTTAGGGTTAGAGTTAGATTTAGGGTTAGGGGACGGGGACGGTTTAGGGTACAGGTTAGGGTACGACAACGGTTTAAGGTGAGCGTACGTGTTAGGGTATGGGCTAGTGTTAGCGTACGAGTTAGGATTAGGGGACGGGTTAGTGTAAGGCTTCGGGTAAGGGTTAGGGTTAGGCTTAGGGATAGGTTTAGGGGACGTGGACGGGGACGGGGAAGGTTTAGGGTATAGGTTAGGATATGAGAACAGTTTAGGGTGCGCGTACGGGTTATGGTAAGGGTTAGTTTTAGCGTATGGGTTAGGATTAGGGGACGGGTTAGGGTAAGGGGTTAGGATTAGGGGACGGGTTAGGGTAAGGCTTCGGGTAAGGGTTAGGGTTAGAGTTAGGGTTAGGTTACGGGGACGGTTTAGGGTACAGGTTAGGGTACGAAAAAGGTTTAGGGTGAGCGTACGTGTTAGTGTACGATTTAGTGTTAGCGTACGGATTAGGATTAGGGAAGTGGTTTGGGTAAGGCTTCGGGCAAGTGTTAGGCTTAGGGTTAGGGTTAGGGGATGGGGACAGTTTAGGGTACAGGATAGTGTATGACAACGGTTTAGGGTGAGCATACGTGTTAGGGTACAGGTTAGAGTTAGCGTACGCGTTAGGATTAGGGGATGGGTTAGGGTAAGGCTTCGGGTAAGGGTTAGGGTTAGGGCTACAGGACGGGGACGGTTTAGCATACAGGTTAGGGTACGACAACGGTTTAGGGTGAGCGTACGTGTTAGGGCATGGGTTAGTTTTAGCGTATCGGTTAGGATTATGGGATGGTTTACGGGTAAGTCTTCGGGTAAGAGTTAGGGTTTGGGTTAGGGTTAGGGGACGGGGAAGGGGACAGTTTAGGGTACAGGTTAGGGTACGACCACGCTTTAGGGTGAGCGTACATGTTAGGGCAGTTGTTAGTGTTAGCGTACGGGTTAGACTTAGGGGACTGGTTAGGGTAAGGCTTCGGGTAATGGATAGGGTTAGGGTTAGGGTTAGGGTTAGGGGACGGGTATGGTTTAGGGTACAGGTTAGGGTATGACAATGGTTTACGGTGAGTGTACGTGTTAGGGTACGGTTTAGTGTTAGCGTACGGGTTAGGATTATGGGACGGGTTAGGGTAAGGCTTCGGGTAAGTGTTAGGGTTAGGGTTATGGTTAGGGTTAGGGTACAGGGACGGTTTAGGGTACAGGTTAGGGTACGACAACGGTTTAGGGTGAGTGTACGTGTTAGGGCAAGGGTGAGTGTTAGCGTACGGGTTAGGATTAGGGGACAGGAAAGGGTAAGGCTTCGGGTAAAGGTTACGGTTAGGGTTAGAGTTAGGCTTAGGGGACGGGGACGGTTAAGGTTACAGGTTAGGGTACGACAACGGTTTACGATGAGCGTACGTGTTAGAATACGTGTTAGTGTTAGCGTAGCGGTTAGATTTAGGGGACGGGTTAGGGTAAGGCTTCGGGTAAGGGTTAGGGTTAGGGTTAGGGCTAGGGGACGGGGTTGCTTTAGGGTACATGTTAGGGTATGACAACGTTTTAGGGTGAGCGTACGTGTTAGGTTACGTGTTAGTGTTAGCGTACGGATTAGGATTAGGGGACGGGTTAAGGTAAGGCTTCGGGTAAGGGTTAGGGTTAGGGTTAGGGTTAGGGGACGGGGACGGGACGGTTTAGGGTACAGTTTAGGGTACGACAAAGGTTTAGGATGAGCGTACGTGTTAGGATAATTGTTAGTGTAAGCTTACGGGTTAGGATTAGTGGACGGGTTAGGGTAAGGCTTCGAGTAAGGGTTAAGTTTAGGGTTAGGATTTGGGTTAGGGTTAGGGGACAGGGACGGTTTAGAGTACAGGTTAGGGTAGGACAACGGTTTAGGGTGAGGGTACATGTTAGGTCACAGTTTACTGTTAGCGTACAGTTTAGGATTAGAGGAGGGGTTAGGGTAAGGCTTCGGGTAAGGGTTAGGGTTAGGGTTAGGGTTAGGGGACGGTTTAGGGTACAGGTTAGGGTACGACAATGGTTTAGGTTGAGCGTACGTGTTAGGGCACAGGTTAGTGTTAGCGTAGGGTTAGGATGGGGGACGGGTTAGGGTAAGGCTCCGGGTAAGGGTTAGGGTTTGGGTTAGGGTTAGGGTTAGGGTTAGGGCACGGGAACGGTTTAGGATACACGTTAGGCTACAACAATGCTTTAGGGTGAGCGTACGTGGTAGGGTATGTGTTAGTGTTAGCGAATGGATTAGGATTAGGGGACGGGTTAGGATAAGCTTCGGGTAAGGGTTAGGGTTAGGGTTAGGTTTAGGGTTAGGGTTAGGGGATGGGGAGGGTTTAGGGTACAGGTTAGGGTACAACAAAGGTTTAGGGTGAGCGTACGTGATAGGGTATGGGTTAGTGTTAGCGTACGGGTTCCGATTAGGTGATGGGTTAGGGTAAGGCTTCGGGTAAGGGTTAGGGTTAGGGTTAGGTTTAGGGTAAGTGTTAGGGCATGGGGAGGGTTTAGGGTACAGGTTAGGCTACGACAACGGTTTAGGCTGAGTGTACGTGTTAGGGTACGTGTTAGTGTTAGCGTACGGTTTAAGATTAGGGGACGGGTTAGGGTAAGCCTTCGGGTAAGTGTTAGTGTTAGGGTTAGGGTTACGGTTATGTTTAGGCGACGGGGACTGTTTAGGGTACAGCTTAGGTTAAGATAACGGTTTAGGGTGAGCGAACATGTTAGGGTACGGGTTAGTGTTAGCGTACGGTTTAGGATTAGAGGACGGGTTAGGGTAAGGCTCCGGGTAAGGGTTAGGGTTAGGGTTAGGGGATGGGGACGGTTTAGGGTACAGGTTAGTGTACGAGAACGGTTTAGAGTGAGCCTATGTGTTAGGGTACGGGTTAGTGTTAGCGTATGGTTTAGAATTGGGGGCCGAGTTAGGGTAAGGCTTCGGGTAAGGGTTAGGGATAGTGTTAGGGTTAGGGTTAGGGGACGGGGATGGTTTAGGGTACAGGTTAGGGTACGAAAACGATTTAGGGTGAGCGTACGTTTTAGGGTACGGGTTAGTGTTAGCGTACGGGTTAGGATTATGGGACGGGTTAGGGTAAGGCTTCGGGTAAGTGTTAGGTTTAGGGTTAGGGTTAAAGTTAGGGTTAGGGTTAGGGTACAGGGACGGTTCAGGGTACAGGTTAGGGTACGACAATGGTTTAGGGTGAGTGTACGTGTTAGGGCAAGGGTTAGTGTTAGCATACGGGTTAGGATTAGGGGACAGATTAGGGTAAGGCTTCGGGTAAGGGTTAGGGTTAGGGTTAGGGTTAGGTTTAGGGGACGGGGACGGTTTAGGTTACAGGTTAGTTTACGACAACAGTTTAGGGTGAGCGTATGTGTTAGGGTACTTGTTAGTGTTAGTGTACGGGTTAGGATTGGGTACGAGTTAGGGTAAGGCTTCGCGTAAGGGTTAGGGTTAGGGTTAGGGCTAGGGGACGGTGACGGTTTAGCGTACAGGTTAGGTTATGACAACGGTTTAGGGTGAGGGTATGTGTTAGGTCATGGGTTAGTTTTAGCGTATCGGTTAGGATTATGAGACGGGTTAGGGTAAGGCTTCGGGTAAGGCTTAGGGTTTGGGTTAGGGTTAGGGTTAGGGAACGGGGACGGGGACGGTTTAGGTTACAGGTTAGTGTACGACAACGTTTTAAGGTGAGCGTACGTGTAAGGGTACGGGATAGTGTTAGCGTACGGGTTACGAATAGGGGACATGTTAGGGTAAGGTTTCGGGTAAGGGCTAGGTTTAGGGGACGGGGACGGGACGGTTTAGGGTACAGGTTAGTGTACGAGAACGGTTTAGGTTGAGCATACGGTTTAGGTTACGGGTTAGTGTTAGCGTACGGGTTAGGATTAGGGGACGGGTTAGGGTAAGGCTTTGTGTAAGGTTTAGGTTTAGGGTTAGGGGACGGGGACGATTTAGGGTACAGCTTAGTGTACGACAAAGTTTTAGGGTGAGCGTATGTGTTAGGATAAAGGTTAGTGTTAGCATACGGGTTAGAATTAGGGGACGAGTTAGGGTAAGGCTTCGGGTAAGGATTAGGGTTAGGGTTAGGGTTAGGGGACAGGGACGATTTAGGGTACAGGTTAATGTACGACAACGGTTTAGGGTGAGCGTACGTGTTAGGGCACGGGTTAGTGTTAGCGTAGCGTTTAGGATTATGTGATGGGTCAGTGTAAGGCTTCGGGTAAGGGTTAGGGTTTGGGTTAGGGTTAGGTTTAGGGTACAGGGACAGGAACGGTTTAGGGTACAGGTTAGGGTACGACAACGCTTTAGGGTGAGCGTACGTGTTAGGGCACGGGTTAGTGTTAGCATACGGTTAGGATTAGTGGACGGGTTAGGGTAAGGCTTCGGGTAAGGTTTAGGGTTATGGTTAGGGTTCGGGTTAGTGTTAGGTAATGGGGACGGTTTAGGGTACAGCTTAGTGTACGACAAATGTTTCGGGTGAGCGTACGTGTTAGGGCACGGGTTAGTGTTAGCGTGTGGGTTAGGTTTAGGGGACCGGTTAGGGTAAGGCTTCGGGTAAGGTTTAAGGTTAGGGTTAGGGTTAGGGTTAGGGGACAGGGACGATTTAGGGTACAGGTTAGGGTACGACAAGGTTTTAGGGTGAGCGTACGTTTTAGGGTAGGGTTAGTGTTAGCGTACAGGTTAGGATTACGGGACGGGTTAGGGTAAGGCTTCTGCTAAGGGTTAGGGTTAGGGTTAGGGTTAGGGTTAGGGGACAGGGACGATTTAGGGTACAGATTAGGGTACGACAACGTTTTAGGGTGAGCGTATGTGTTAGGGTACGGGTTAGTGTTAGCGTACGGGTTAGGATTACGGGACGGATTAGGGTAAGGCTTCTGGTAAGGGTTAGGGTTAGGGTTAGGGGACGGGGACGGTTTAGGGTACAGGTTAGGGTACGTCAACGGTTTAGGGTGAGCGTGCCTGTTAGGGTATGGGTTAGTGTTAGCGTACGGGTTAGGATTAAGGGTCGGGTTAGGGTAAGGCTTGGGGTAAGGTTTAGGTTTAGGGCTAGGTTTAGGGTTAGGGTTAGGGGACGGGGACGGTTTAGGGTACAAGTTAGGGTAGGACAATGGTTTAGGTTGAGTGTACATTTTAGGGCACAGTTTACTGTTAGCGTACGGGTTATGGTAAGGCTTCGGGTAAAGGTTAGGGTTAAGGTTAGTTGACGGGGATGGTTTAGGGTACAGGTTAGTGTATGAGAATGGTTTAGGGTGAGCGTACGTGTTAGGATATGGGTTAGAGTTAGCGTATGGGTTAGGATTAGGGGACGGGTTAGTGTAAGGCTTCGCGTAAGGATTAGGGTTAGGGTTAGGGGACGGGGACGGTTTAGGGTACAGGTTAGGGTATGACAACGGTTTAGGGTGAGCGTATGTGTTAGGGCATGGGTTAGTTTTAGCGTATCGGTTAGGATTATGAGACGGGTTAGTGTAAGGCTTCGGGTAAGGCTTAGGGTTTGGGTTAGGGTTAGGGTTAGGGAACGGGGACGGGGACGGTTTAGTGTACTGGTTAGGGTACAACCACACTTTAGGGTGAGCGTACGTGTTAGGGCACGGGTTAGTGTTAGCGTACGGGTTAGGATTAGGGGACGGGTTAGGGTAAGGCTTCGGGTAAGGGTTAGGTTTAGGGTTAGGGTTAGGGTTAGGGTTAGGGTTAAGGGTCGGGGACAGGGAGGGTTTAGGGTACAGGTTAGGGTATGATAACAGTTTAGGGTGAGCGTACATGTTAGGGTAGGGGTTAGTGTTAGCGTACGGGTTAGGATTATGGGACGGGTTAGGGTAAGGCGTCGGGTTAGGTTTAAGTTTAGGGTTAGGGTTAGGGTTAGGGGACAGGGACGATTTAGGGTACAGGTTAGGGTACGACAAGGTTTTAGGGTGAGCGTACATGTTAGGGTACGGGTTAGTGTTAGCGTACGGGTTAGGATTACGGGACGGGTTAGGGTAAGGCTTCTGGTAAGGGTTAGGGTTAGGGTTAGGGTTAGGGGACGGGGACGGTTTAGGGTACAGGTTAGGGTACGACAACACTGTAGGGTGAGCGTATGTGTTAGGGCATGGGTTAGTGTTAGCGTACGGGTTAGGATTAGGGGACAGGTTAGGGTAAGGCTTCGGGTAAGGGTTAGGGTTAGGGTTAGGTTTAGGGTTACTGTTAGGGGACGGGGACGATTTAGGGTACAGGTTAGGGTACGACAACGGTTTAGGGTGAGCGTACGTGGTAGGGTACGGGTTAGGGTTAGCGTACGGGATAGGATTATGGGATGGGTTAGGGTAAAACTTCGGGTAAAGGTTAGGTTTTGGTTTAGGGTTAGGGTTAGGGTTAGGGGACAGGGACGGTTTAGGGTACAGGTTGGGGTACGACAACGGTTTAGGGTGAGCGTACGTGTTAGGGTACGGGTTAGTGTTAACGTACGGGTTAGGATTAGGACACGGGTTAGGGTAAGGCTTCGGGTATGTGTTAGGGTTACGGTTAGGGACGGGGACGGTTTAGGGTACAGGTTAGGGTAGGACAACGGTTTAGGGTGAGGGTACATGTTAGGGCACAGTTTACTGTTAGCGTACAGGTTAGGATTAGAGGACGGGTTAGGGTAAGGATTCGGGTAAGTGTTAGTGTTAGGGTTAGGGTTAGGGGACGGTTTAGGGTACAGGTTAGGGTACGACAATGGTTTAGGTTGAGCGTACGTGTTAGGGCACAGGTTAGTGTTAGCGTACGGGTTAGGATTAGGGGACGGGTTAGGGTAAGGCTCCGGGTAAGGGTTAGGGTTTGGGTTAGGGTTAGGGTTAGGGTTAGGGCACGGGAACGGTTTAGGGTACACGTTAGGGTACAACAATGCTTTAGGGTGAGCGTACGTGGTAGGGTATGTGTTAGTGTTAGCGAACGGGTTAGGATTAGGGGACGGGTTAGGATAAGCTTCGGCTAAGGTTTAGGGTTAGGGTTAGGTTTAGGGTTAGGGTTAGGGGATGGGGAGGGTTTAGGGTACAGGTTAGGGTACAATAACGGTTTAGGGTGAGCGTACGTGATAGGGTATGGGTTAGTGTTAGCGTACGGGTTCCGATTAGGTGATGGGTTAGGGTAAGGCTTCGGGTAAGGGTTAGGGTTAGGGTTAGGTTTAGGGTAAGTGTTAGGGCATGGGGAGGGTTTAGGGTACAGGTTAGGCTACGGCAACAGTTTAGGGTGAGCCTACGTGTTAGGGTACGGGTTAGTGTTAGCGTACGTTTTAGGATTAGGGGACGGGTTAGGGTAAGCCTTCGGGTAAGTGTTAGTGTTAGGGTTAGGGTTACGGTTATGTTTAGGCGACGGGGACTGTTTAGGGTACAGCTTAGGTTAAGATAACGGTTTAGGGTGAGCGAACATGTTAGGGTACGGGTTAGTGATAGCGTACGGTTTAGGATTAGAGGACGGGTTAGGGTAAGGCTCCGGGTAAGGGTTAGGGTTAGGGTTAGGGGATGGGGACGGTTTAGGGTACAGGTTAGTGTACGAGAACGGTTTAGAGTGAGCCTATGTGTTAGGGTACGGGTTAGTGTTTGCGTACGGGTTAGGATTAGGGGACAGGTTAGTGTAAGGCTTCGGGTAAGGGTTAGGGTTAGGGTTTGGGGATGGGGACGGTTCAGGGTACAGTTTAGGGTACGACAACGGTTTAGGGTGAGCGTACGTGTTAGGGTATGGGTTAGGGTTAGCGTACGGGTTAGGATTAGGGGGCGGGTTAACGGAAGGCTTCGGGTAAGGGTTAGTATTAGGGTTAGTGTTAGGGTTAGGGGACGGGGACGGTTTAGGGTACAGGTTAGGGTACGACAACGCTTTAGGGTGAGCGTATGTTTTAGGGCACGGGTTAGTGTTAGCGTACGGGTTAGGATTAGGGGACAGGTTAGGGTAAGGCTTCGGGTAAGGGTTAGGGTTAGGGTTAGGGGACAGGAACGGGGAAGGTTTAGGGTACAGGATAGGATTTGACAACAGTTTAGGGTGTGCGTACATGTTAGGGCAAGGGTTAGTGTTAGCGTACGGGTTAGGATTAGGGGACAGGTTAGGGTAAGGCTTCAGGTAAGGGTTAGGGTTAGGGTTAGGGGACGGGCACGGGGAAGTTTTAGGGTACAGGATAGGATATGACAACAGTTTAGAGTGTGCGTACGTGGTAGGGTAAGGTTTAGTGTTAGCGTACGGGTTAGGATTAGGGGACGGGTTAGGGTAAGGCTTCGGGTAAGGGTTAGGGTTAGGGTTAGGGTTAGGGTACGGGGACTGTTTAGGGTATAGGTTAGGGTACGACAACGGTTTAGGGTGAGCGTACATGTTAGGGTACGGGTTAGAGTTAGCGTATAGGTTAGGAATAGGGGACAGGTTAGGGTAAGGCTACGGGTAAGGGTGAGGTTTAGGGTTAAGTTTAGGGGACGGGGACGGGGACGGTTTAGGGTACAGGTTATGGTACGACAACGGTTTAGGGTGAGCGTACGTGTTAGGGTACGGGTTAGTGTTAGCGTACGGAGTAGGATTATGGGACGGGTTAGGGTAAGGCTTCGGGTAAGGGTTAGGGTTAGGGTTAGGGTTAGGGTTAGGCTACAGGGACGGTTTAGGGTACAGGTTAGGGTACGACAACGGTTTAGGGTGAGCGTATGTGTTAGGGCATGGGGTAGTTTTAGCGTATTATTTAGGATTATGGGACGGGTTAGGGTAAGGCTTCGGGTAAGGGGTAGGGTTTGGGATAGGGTTAGGGTTAGGGAACGGGGACGGGGACGGTTTAGTGTACAGGTTAAGGTACGACCACGCTTTAGGGTGAGCGTACCTGTTAGGGCATGGGTTAGTGTTAGCGTACGGGTTAGGATTAGGGGACGGGTTAGGGTAAGGCTTCGGGTAAGGGTTAGGTTTAGGGTTAGGGTTAGGGGACGGGGACGGGGACGGTTTAGGGTACAGGTTATTGTACGACAGCGGTTTAGGGTGAGCATTCGTTTTAGGGCACGGGTTAGTGTTAGCGTACGGGTTAGGATTAGGGGACGGTTTAGGGTAAGGCTTCGGGTAAGTATTAGGGTTAGGGTTAGGCTTAGGGGAAGGGGACGACTTAGGGTACAGGTTAGGGTACGACAAAGTTTTAGGGTGAGCGTACGTGTTAGGGTACGGGTTAGTGTTAGCGTATGGTTTAGAATTGGGGGCCGAGTTAGGGTAAGGCTTCGGGTAAGGGTTAGGGATAGTGTTAGGGTTAGGGTTAGGGGACGGGGATGGTTTAGGGTACAGGTTAGGGTACGAAAACGATTTAGGGTGAGCGTACGTGTTAGGGTACGGGTTAGTGTTAGCGTACGGGTTAGGATTATGGGACGGGTTAGGGTAAGGCTTCGGGTAAGTGTTAGGGTTAGGGTTAGGGTTAGAGTTAGGGTTAGGGTTAGGGTACAGGGACGGTTCAGGGTACAGGTTAGGGTACGACAATGGTTTAGGGTGAGTGTACGTGTTAGGGCAAGGGTTAGTGTTAGCATACGGGTTAGGATTAGGGGACAGATTAGGGTAAGGCTTCGGGTAAGGGTTAGGGTTAGGGTTAGGGTTAGGGTTAGGGGACGGGGACGGTTTAGGTTACAGGTTAGTATACGACAACATTTTAGGGTGAGCGTATGTGTTAGGGTACTTGTTAGTGTTAGCGTACGGGTTAGGATTGGGGACGGGTTAGGGTAAGGCTTCACGTAAGGGTTAGGGTTAGGGTTAGGGCTAGGGGACGGTGACGGTTTAGGGTACAGGTTAGGGTACGACAACGGTTTAGGGTGAGGGTACGTGTTAGGACACGGGTTAGTGTTAGCGTACGGATTAGGATTAGGGGACGGGTTAGTGTAATGCTTCGGGTAAGTGTTAGGGTTAGGGTTAGGGTTAGGGTTAGGGGACGGGGACGGTTTAGGGTACATGTTAGGGTACGACAAAGATTTAGGGTGAGCGTGCGTGTTAGGGTATGGGTTAGTGTTAGCGTACGGGTTAGGATTAAGGGTCGGGTTAGGGTAAGGCTTGGGGTAAGGTTTAGGTTTAGGGCTAGGTTTAGGGTTAGGGTTAGGGGACGGGGACGGTTTAGGGTACAAGTTAGGGTAGGACAATGGTTTAGGTTGAGTGTAGATTTTAGGGCACAGTTTACTGTTAGCGTACGGGTTAGGATTAGAGGACGGGTTATGGTAAGGCTTCGGGTAAGGGTTAGGGTTAAGGTTAGTTGACGGGGATGGTTTAGGGTACAGGTTAGTGTATGAGAATGGTTTAGGGTTAGCGTACGTGTTAGGATACGGGTTAGAGTTAGCGTATGGGTTAGGATTAGGGGACGGGTTAGTGTAAGGCTTCGGGTAAGGATTAGGGTTAGGGTTAGGGGATGGGGACGGTTTAGGGTACAGGTTAGGGTATGACAACGGTTTAGGGTGAGCGTATGTGTTAGGGCATGGGTTAGTTTTAGCGTATCGGTTAGGATTACGAGACGGGTTAGGGTAAGGCTTCGGGTAAGGCTTAGGGTTTGGGTTAGGGTTAGGGTTAGGAAACGGGGACGGGGACGGTTTAGTGTACTGGTTAGGGTACAACCACACTTTAGGGTGAGCGTACGTGTTAGGGCACGGGTTAGTGTTAGCGTACGGGTTAGGATTAGGGGACGGGTTAGGGTAAGGCTTTAGGTAAGGGTTAGGTTTAGGGTTAGGGGACGGGGACGGGGACGGGGACGGGGACGGTTTAGGGTACAGGTTAGTGTACGACAGCGGTTTAGGGTGAGCGTACGTGTTAGGGTATGGGTTAGTGTTAGCGTACGGGCTAGGATTAGGGCACGGGTTAGGGTAAGGCTTGGTGTAAGGGTTAGGGTTAGGGTTAGGGTTAGGGTTAAGGGAGTGGGACGGTTTAGGGTTCAGGTTAGGGTAGGACAATGGTTTAGGTTCAGCGTACATGTTAGGGCACAGTTTACTGTTAGCGTACGGGTTAGGATTAGAGGACGGGTTATGGTAAGGCTTCGGGTAAGGGTTAGGTTTAGGTTTAGGGTTAGGGTTAGGGTTAGGGGACGGGGACGGTTTAGGGTACATGTTAGGGTACGACAACGGTTTCGGGTGAGCGTGCGTGTTAGGGTACGGGTTAGTGTTAGCGTACGGGTTAGGATTTGGGGACGGGTTAGGGTAAGGCGTCAAGTAAGGTTTAGGGTTAAGGTTCGGGGACAGGGACGGTTTAGGGTACAGGTTAGGGTACGATAACAGTTTAGGGTGAGCGTACATGTTAGGGTACGGGTTAGTGTTAGCGTACGGGTTAGGATTATGGGACGGGTTAGGGTAAGGCGTCGGGTAAGGTTTAAGGTTAGGGTTAGGGTTAGGGTAGGGGACAGGGACGATTTAGGGTACAGGTTAGGGTACGACAAGGTTTTAGGGTGAGCGTACGTGTTAGGGTACGGGTTACTGTTAGCGTACGGGTTAGGATTACGGGACGGGTTAGGGTAAGGCTTCTGGTAAGGGTTAGGGTTAGGGTTAGGGTTAGGGGACGGGGACGGTTTAGGGTACAGGTTAGGGTACGTCAACGGTTTAGGGTGAGCGTACGTGTTAGGGTACGGGTTAGTGTTAGCGTACGGGTTAGGATTATGGGACGGGTTAGGGTAAGGCTTCGGGTAAGTGTTAGGGTTAGGGTTAGGGTTAGAGTTAGGGTTAGGGTTAGGGTACAGGGACGGTTCAGGGTACAGGTTAGGGTACGACAATGGTTTAGGGTGAGTGTACGTGTTAGGGCAAGGGTTAGTGTTAGCATACGGGTTAGGATTAGGGGACAGATTAGGGTAAGGCTTCGGGTAAGGGTTAGGGTTAGGGTTAGGCTTAGAGTTAGGGTTAGGGGACGGGGACGGTTTAGGTTACAGGTTAGTGTACGACAACAATTTAGGGTGAGCGTATGTGTTAGGGTACTTGTTAGTGTTAGCGTACGGGTTAGGATTGGGGACGGGTTAAGGTAAGGCTTCTGGTAAGGGTTAGGGTTAGGGTTAGGGTTAGGGGACGGGGAAGGTTTAGGGTACAGGTTAGGGTACGTCAACCGTTTAGGGTGAGCGTACGTGTTAGGGTACGGGTTAGTGTTAGCGTACTGGTTAGTTTTATGGGACGGGTTAGGGTAAGGCTTCGGGTAAGCGTTAGGGTTAGGGTTAGGGTTAGGGTTACGGTTAGGGTTAAGGGATGGGGACGGTTTAGGGTACAGGTTAGTGTACGACAAATGTTTAGGGTGAGCGTACGTGATAGGGTATGGGTTAGTGTTAGCGTACGTGAGAGGATCAGGGGACGTGTTAGGGTAAGGCTTCGGGTAAGGGTTATGGTTAGGGTTAGGGTTAGGGAACGGGGACGGTTTAGGGTACAGGTTAGGGTACAACAACGGTTTAGGGTGAGCATATGTGTTAGGGCATGTTTTACTGTTAGCGTACGTGTTAGGATTAGAGGACGGGTTAGGTTAAGGATTCGGGTAATTGTTAGGGTTAGGGTAAGGGTTACGGGATGGGGACGGTTTAGGGTACAGGTTAGGGTACGACAAAGTTTTAGGGTGAGCGTACGTGTTAGGACTCGGTTTAGTGTTAGCGTACGGGTTAGGATTAAGGGACGGGTTAGGGTAAGGCTTCGGTTAAGGGTTAGGGTTAGGGTTAGGTTTAGGGTTACTGTTAGGGGACGGGGACGGTTTAGGGTACAGGTTAGGGTACGACAACGGTTTAGGGTGAGCGTACGTGGTAGGGTACGGGTTAGGGTTAGCGTACGGGATAGGATTATGGGATGGGTTAGGGTAAAGCTTCGGGTAAAGTTTAGGTTTTGGTTTAGGGTTAGGGTTAGGGTTAGGGGATGGGGACGGTTTAGGGTACAGGTTGGGGTACGACAACGGTTTAGGGTGAGCGTACGTGTTAGGTTACGGGTTAGTGTTAACGTACGGGTTAGGATTAGGACACGGGTTAGGGTAAGGCTTCGGGTATGTGTTAGGGTTACGGTTAGGGACGGGGACGGTTTAGGGTACAGGTTAGGGTAGGACAACGGTTTAGGGTGAGGGTACATGTTAGGGCACAGTTTACCGTTAGCGTACAGGTTAGGATTAGAGGATGGGTTAGGGTAAGGATTCGGGTAAGTGTTAGGGTTAGGGTTAGGGTTAGGGGACGGTTTAGGGTACAGGTTAGGGTACGACAATGGTTTAGGTTGAGCGTACGTGTTAGGGCACAGGTTAGTGTTAGCGTACGGGTTAGGATTAGGGGACGGGTTAGGGTAAGGCTCCGGGTAAGGGTTAGGGTTTGGGTTAGGGTTAGGATTAGGGTTAGGGCACGGGAACGGTTTAGGGTACACGTTAGGGTACAACAATGCTTTAGGGTGAGCGTACGTGGTAGGGTATGTGTTAGTGTTAGCGAACGGGTTAGGATTAGGGGACGGGTTAGGATAAGCTTCGGGTAAGGGTTAGGTTTAGGGTTAGGTTTAGGGTTAGGGTTAGGGGATGGGGAGGGTTTAGGGTACAGGTTAGGGTACAACAACGGTTTAGGGTGAGCGTACGTGATAGGGTATGGGTTAGTGTTAGCGTACGGGTTCCGATTAGGTGATGGGTTAGGGTAAGGCTTCGGGTAAGGGTTAGGGTTAGGGTTAGGTTTAGGGTAAGTGTTAGGGCATGGAGAGGGTTTAGGGTACAGGTTAGGCTACGACAACGGTTTAGGGTGAGCGTACGTGTTAGGGTACGTGTTAGTGTTAGCGTACGGTTTAGGATTAGGGGACGGGTTAGGGTAAGCCTTCGGGTAAGTGTTTATGTTAGGGTTAGGGTTACGGTTATGTTTAGGCGACGGGGACTGTTTAGGGTACAGCTTAGGTTAAGATAACGGTTTAGGGTGAGCGAACATGTTAGGGTACGGGTTAGTGTTAGCGTACGGTTTAGGATTAGAGGACAGGTTAGGGTAAGGCTCCGGGTAAGGGTTAGGGTTAGGGTTAGGGGATGGGGACGGTTTAGGGTACATGCTAGTGTACGAGAACGGTTTAGAGTGAGCCTATGTGTTAGGGTACGGGTTAGTGTTAGCGTACGGGTTAGGATTAGGGGACAGGTTAGTGTAAGGCTTCGGGTAAGGGTTAGGGTTAGGGTTTGGGGATGGGGACGGTTCAGGGTACAGTTTAGGGTACGACAACGGTTTAGGGTGAGCGTACGTGTTAGGGTACGGGTTAGGGTTAGCGTACGGGTTAGGATTAGGGGGCGGGTTAACGGAAGGCTTCGGGTAAGGGTTAGTATTAGGGTTAGTGTTAGGGTTAGGGGACGGGGACGGTTTAGGGTACAGGTTAGGGTGCGACAACGCTTTAGGGTGAGCGTATGTGTTAGGGCATGGGTTAGTGTTAGCGTACGGGTTAGGATTAGGGGACAGGTTAGGGTAACGCTTCGGGTAAGGGTTAGGGTTAGGGTTAGGGGACGGGCACGGGGAAGGTTTAGGGTACAGGATAGGATATGACAACAGTTTAGAGTGTGCGTACGTGTTAGGGTAAGGTTTAGTGTTAGCGTACGGGTTAGGATTAGGGGACGGGTTAGGGTAAGGCTTCGGGTAAGGGTTAGGGTTAGGGTTAGGGTTAGGGTACGGGGACTGTTTAGGGTATAGGCTAGGGTACGACAACGGTTTAGGGTGAGCGTACGTGTTAGGGTATGTGTTAGTGTTAGCGTACGGGTTAGGATTGGTGACTTGTTAGGGTAAGGCTTCGGGTAAGGGTTAGGGTTAGGGTTAGGGTTAGGGGACGGGGAGGGGGACGGTTTAAGGTAGAGGTTAGTGTACGACAACTCTTTAGGGTGAGCGTATATGTTAGGGTACGGGTTAGAGTTAGCGTATAGGTTAGGAATAGGGGACGGGTTAGGGTAAGTCTACGGGTAAGGGTGAGGTTTAGGGTTAAGTTTAGGGGACGGGGACGGGGACGGTTTAGGTACAGGTTATGGTACGACAACGGTTTAGGGTGAGCGTACGTGTTAGGGTACGGGTTAGTGTTAGCGTACGGGGTAGGATTATGGGACGGGTTAGGGTAAGGCTTCGGGTAAGGGTTAGGGTTAGGGTTAGGGTTAGGGTTAGGCTACAGGGACGGTTTAGGGTACAGGTTAGGGTACGACAACGGTTTAGGGTGAGTGTATGTGTTAGGGCATGGGGTAGTTTTAGCGTATTATTTAGGATTATGGGACGGGTTAGGGTAAGGCTTCGGGTAAGGGGTAGGGTTTGGGATAGGGTTAGGGTTAGGGAACGGGGACGGGGACGGTTTAGTGTACAGGTTAGGGTATGACCACGCTTTGGGGTGAGCGTACCTGTTAGGGCACGGGTTAGTGTTAGCGTACGGGTTAGGATTAGGGGACGGGTTAGGGTAAGGCTTCGGGTAAGGGTTAGGTTTAGGGTTAGGGTTAGGGGACGGGGACGGGGACGGTTTAGGGTACAGGTTACTGTACGACAGCAGTTTAGGGTGAGCATTCGTTTTAGGGCACGGGTTAGTGTTAGCGTAATGGTTAGGATTAGGGGACGGTTTAGGGTAAGGCTTCGGGTAAGTATTAGGGTTAGGGTTAGGCTTAGGGGAAGGGGACGACTTAGGGTACAGGTTAGGGTACGACAAAGTTTTAGGGTGAGCGTACGTGTTAGTGTACGGGTTAATGTTAGCGTATGGTTTAGAATTGGGGGCCGAGTTAGGGTAAGGCTTCGGGTAAGGGTTAGGGATAGTGTTAGGGTTACGGTTAGGGGACGGGAATGGTTTAGGGTACAGGTTACGGTACGAAAACGATTTAGGGTGAGCGTACGTGTTAGGGTACGGGTTAGTGTTAGCGTACGGGTTAGGATTATGGGACGGGTTAGGGTAAGGCTTCGGGTAAGTGTTAGGGTTAGGGTTAGGGTTAGAGTTAGGGTTAGGGTTAGGGTACAGGGACGGTTCAGGGTACAGGTTAGGGTACGACAATGGTTTAGGGTGAGTGTACGTGTTAGGGCAAGGGTTAGTGTTAGCATACGGGTTAGGATTAGGGGACAGATTAGGGTAAGGCTTCGGGTAAGGGTTAGGGTTAGGGTTAGGGGAGGGTTAGGGTTAGGGTTAGGGGACGGGGACGGTTTAGGTTACAGGTTAGTGTACGACAACAGTTTAGGGTGAGCGTATGTGTTAGGGTACTTGTTAGTGTTAGCGTACGGGTTAGGATTGGGGACGTGTTAGGGTAAGGCTTCGCGTAAGGGTTAGGGTTAGGCTTAGGGCTAGGGGACGGTGACGGTTTAGGGTACAGGTTAGGGTACGACAACGGTTTAGGGTGAGGGTACGTGTTAGGACACGGGTTAGTGTTAGCGTACGGATTAGGATTAGGGGACGGGTTAGTGTAATGCTTCGGGTAAGTGTTAGGGTTAGGGTTAGGGTTAGGGTTAGGGGACGGGGACGGTTTAGGGTACATGTTAGGGTACGACAAAGATTTAGGGTGAGTGTGCGTGTTAGGGTATGGGTTAGTGTTAGCGTACGGGTTAGGATTAAGGGTCGGGTTAGGGTAAGGCTTGGGGTAAGGTTTAGGTTTAGGGCTAGGTTTAGGTTTAGGGTTAGGGGACGGAGACGGTTTAGGTTACAGGTTAGTGTACGACAACGTTTTAAGGTGAGCGTACGTGTAAGGGTACGGGATAGTGTTAGCGTACGGGTTAGGATTAGGGGACAGGTTAGGGTAAGGCTTCGGGTAAGGGTTAGGGTTAGGGTTACGGGACAGGAACGGGATGGTTTAGGGTACAGGATAGGGTATGACAACAGTTTAGGGTGAGCGTACGGGTTAGGGTAAGGGTTAGTGTTAGCGTACGGGTTAGGATTAGGGGACAGGTTAGGGTAAGGCTTTAGGTAAGGGTTAGGTTAGGGTTATGGTTAGGGGACGGGGACGGAAAGTTTTAGGGTACAGGATAGGGTACGACAACAGTTTAGAGTGAGCGTACGTGGTAGGGTAAAGGTTAGTGTTAGCGTACGGGTTAGGATTAGGGGACGGGTTAGGGTAAGGCTTCGGGTAAGGGTTAGGGTTAGGGTTAGGGTTAGGGGACAGGGACGGTTTAGGGTATAGGTTAAGGTACGACAACGGTTTAGGGTGAGCGTACATGTTAGGGTACGGGTTAGAGTTAGCGTATAGGTTAGGATTATGGGATAGGTTAGGGTAAGGCTACGGGTAAGGGTTAGGGTTAGGGTTAAGGTAGGGTTAGGGGACAGGGACAGGGACGGTTTAGGGTACAGGTTATGGTACGACAACGGTTTAGGGTGAGCGTACGTGTTAGGGTACGGGTTAGTGTTAGCGTACGGGTAGGATTAGGGGACGGGTTAGGGTAAGGCTTCGGTAAGGGTTAGGGTTAGGGTTAGGGTTAGGGTTAGGCTACAGGGACGGTTTAGGGTACAGGTTAGGGTACGACAACGGTTTAGGGTGAGCGTACGTGTTAGGGCACGGGGTAGTTTTAGCGTACGGTTTAGGATTAGGGGACGGGTTAGGGTAAGGCTTCGGGTAAGGGTTAATGTTAGGGTTAGGGTTAGGGTTAGGGGACGGGGACGGTTTAGGGTACAGGTTAGGGTACGACAAGGTTTTAGGGTGAGCGTAAGTGTTAGGGTACGGGTTAGTGTTAGCGTATTGGTTAGGATTACGGGACGGGTTAGGGTAAGGCTTCGGGAGAGGGTTAGGGTTAGGGTTAGGGTTAGGGGTTAGGGGACAGGGACGGTTTAGGGTACAGGTTAGGGTACGACAACGGTTTAGGGTGAGCGTACGTGTTAGGGTACGGGTTAGTGTTAGCGTACGGGTTAGGATTATGGGACGGGTTAGGGTAAGGCTTCGGGTAAGAGGTTAGGGTTAGGGTTAGGGTTAGGGTTAGGGTTAGGGTACGGGGACGGTTTAGGGTACAGGTTAGGGTACGACAATGGTTTAGGGTGAGTGTACGTGTTAGGGCAAGGGTTAGTGTTAGCATACGGGTTAGGATTAGGGGACAGATTAGGGTAAGGCTTCGGGTAAGGGTTAGGGTTAGGGTTAGGGTTAGGGTTAGGGTTAGGGGACGGGGATGGTTTAGGGTACAGGTTAGGGTACGACAACGGTTTAGGGTGAGCGTATGTGTTAGGGTATGGGTTAGTGTTAGCGTATGGGTTAGGATTATGGGACGGGTTAGGGTAAGGCTTCGGGTAAGGGTTAGGGTTAGGGTTAGGTTTAGGGTTAGGGATAGGGGACGGGGACGGTTTAGGGTACAGGTTAGGGTACGACAACAGTTTAGGGTGAGCGTACGTGTTAGGGAACGGGTTAGTGTTAGCATACGGGTTAGGATTAGGGGACGGGTTAGGGTAAGGCTTCGGGTAAGGGTTAGGGTTAGGGTTAGGGTTAGGGGACGGGGACGGGGACGGGGACGGTTTAGGGTACAGGTTAGTGTACGACAACAGTTTAGGGTGAGCGTATGTGTTAGGGTATGGGTTAGTGTTAGCGTACGGGTTAGGATTAGGGGACGGGTTAGGGTAAGGCTTCGGGTTAGGGTTAGGGTTAGGGCTAGGGGACGGGGACGGTTTAGGGTACAGGTTAGGGTACGACAATGGTTTAGGGTCAGCGTACGTGTTAGGACACGGGTTAGTGTTAGCGTACGGGTTAGGATTAGGGGACGGGTTAGGGTAAGGCTTCGGGTAAGGGTTAGGGTTAGGTAGGGTTAGGGTTAGGGTTAGGGGACGGGGACGGTTTAGGGTACATGTTAGGGTACGACAACGTTTTAGGGTGAGCGTGCGTGTTAAGGTACGGGTTAGTGTTAGCGTACGGGTTAGGATTAGGGGACGGGTTAGGGTAAGGCTTCAGGTAAGGGTTAGGGTTAGGGTTAGGGTTAGGGTTAGGGGACAGGGACGGTTTAGGGTACAGGTTAGGGTACGACAACGGTTTAGGGTGAGTGTACATGTTAGGGTACGGGTTAGTGTTAGCGTACAGGTTAGGATTAGGGGACGAGTTAGGGTAAGGCTTCGGGTAAGGGTTAGGGTTAGGGTTAGGGAGGGAGGTCAGGGACGGGGATGGTTTAGGGTACAGGTTAGTGTACGACAACAGTTTAGGGTGAGCGTACGTGTTAGGGTACGGGTTAGTGTTAGCGTACGGGTTAGGATTATGGGACGGGTTAGGGTAAGGCTTCGGGTAAGCTTTAGGGTTAAAAGGGTTAGGGTTAGGGTTAGGGTACAGGGACGGTTTAGGGTACAGGTTAGGGTACGACAACGGTTTAGGGTGAGCGTACATGTTAGGGCAAGGGTTAGTGTTAGCGTACGGGTTAGGATTAGGGGACGGGTTAGGGTAAGGCTTCGGGTAAGGGTTAGGGTTAGGGTTAGGGTTAGGGGACGGGGACGGTTTAGGGTACAGGTTAGTGTACAACAACGTTTTAAGGTGAGCGTACGTGTTAGGGTACGGGATAGTGTTAGCGTACGGGTTAGGATAAGGGGACATGTTAGGGTAAGGTTTCGGGTAAGGGTTAGGGTTAGGGCTAGGGTTAGGGGACGGGGACGGGACGGTTTAGGGTACTGGTTAGTGTACGAGAACGGTTTAGGGTGAGCATACGGGTTAGGGTACGGGTTAGTGTTAGCGTACGGGTTAGGATTAGGGGACGGGTTAGGGTAAGGCTTTGTGTAAGGGTTAGGTTTAGGGTTAGGTTAGGGGACGGGGACGGGGACGATTTAGGGTACAGGTTAGGGTACGACAAGGTTTTAGGGTGAGCGTACGTGTTAGGGTACGGGTTAGTGTTAGCGTACGGGTTAGGATTACGGGACGGGTTAGGGTAAGGCTTCGGGTAAGTGTTAGGTTAGGGTTAGCGTTAGGGTTAGGGTTAGGGCACGGGGACGGTTTAGGGTACAGGTTAGGGTACGACAACGGTTCAGGGTGAGCGTACGTGTTAGGGTATGGGTTAGTGTTAGCGTACATGTTAGAGTAGGAGAGGGGTTAGGTTAAGGCTTCGGGTAAGTGTTAAGATTAGGGTTAGTGATAGGGTTAGGGAACGGGGACAGTTTAGGGTACAGGTTATGGTACGACAATTGATTATGGAGATCTTACGTGTTAGGGTATGGGTTAGTGTTAGCATACGGGTTAGGATTAGGGGACGGGTTAGGGTAAGGCTTCGGGTAATGGTTAGGGTCATGGTTAGGGTTAGGTTTAGGGGACGGGGACGGTTTAGTGTACATGTAAGGGTACGACAACGGTTTAGGGTGAGCATATGTGTTAGGGTAGGGGTTAGTGTTAGCGTACGGATTAGCATTAGGGGACGGGTTAGGGTAAGGCTTCGGGTAAGTGTTAGGGTTAGGGTTAGGGTTAGGGGAAGGGGACGGGACTTAGGGTACAGTTTAGGGTATGACAACGGTTTAGGGTGAGCGCACGTATTAGGGTACGGGTTAGTGTTAGCGTACAGGTTAGGATTAGGGGACGGGTTAGGGTAAGGCTTTGGGTAAGGGTTAGGGTGAGGGTTAGGGTTAGGGTTAGGGGACGGGGACAGTTTAGTGTACAGGATAGGGTAAGATAACGGTTTAGGGTGAGCGTACGTGTTAGGGTACGGGTTAGTGTTAGCGTACGGGTTAGGATTATGGGACGGGTTAGGGTAAGGCTTCGGGTAAGTGTTAGGGTTAGGGTTAGGGTTAGAGTTAGGGTTAGGGTTAGGGTACAGGGACGGTTCAGGGTACAGGTTAGGGTACGACAATGGTTTAGGGTGAGTGTACGTGTTAGGGCAAGGGTTAGTGTTAGCATACGGGTTAGGATTAGGGGACAGATTAGGGTAAGGCTTCGGGTAAGGGTTAGGGTTAGGGTTAGGGTTAGGGTTAGTGTTAGGGTTAGGGGACGGGGACGGTTTAGGTTACAGGTTAGTGTACGACAACAGTTTAGGGTGAGCGTATGTGTTAGGGTACTTGTTAGTGTTAGCGTACGGGTTAGGATTGGGGACGTGTTAGGGTAAGGCTTCGCGTAAGGGTTAGGGTTAGGGTTAGGGCTAGGGGACGGTGACGGTTTAGGGTACAGGTTAGGGTACGACAACGGTTTAGGGTGAGGGTACGTGTTAGGACACGGGTTAGTGTTAGCGTACGGATTAGGATTAGGGGACGGGTTAGTGTAATGCTTCGGGTAAGTGTTAGGGTTAGGGTTAGGGTTAGGGTTAGGGGACGGGGACGGTTTAGGGTACATGTTAGGGTACGACAAAGATTTAGGGTGAGCGTGCGTGTTAGGGTATGGGTTAGTGTTAGCGTACGGGTTAGGATTAAGGGTCGGGTTAGGGTAAGGCTTGGGGTAAGGTTTAGGTTTAGGGCTAGGTTTAGGTTTAGGGTTAGGGGACGGAGACGGTTTAGGTTACAGGTTAGTGTACAACAACGTTTTAAGGTGAGCGTACGTGTAAGGGTACGGGATAGTGTTAGCGTACGGGTTAGGAATAGGGGACATGTTAGGGTTAGGTTTCGGGTAAGGGCTAGGGTTAGGGGACCGGGACGGGATGGTTTAGGGTACAGGTTAGTGTACGAGTACGGTTTAGGTTGAACATACGGGTTAGGTTACGAGTTAGTGTTAGCGTACGGGTTAGGATTAGGGGACGGGTTAGGGTAAGGCTTTGTGTAAGGGTTAGGTTTAGGGTTAGGGGACGGGGACGATTTAGGGTACAGCTTAGTGTACGACAAAGTTTTAGAGTGAGCGTATGTGTTAGGATACAGGTTAGTGTTAGCATACGGGTTAGAATTAGGGGACGAGTTAGGGTAAGGCTTCGGGTAAGGATTAGGGTTAGGGTTAGGGTTAGGGGACAGGGACGATTTAGGGTACAGGTTAATGTACGACAACGGTTTAGGGTGAGCGTACGTGTTAGGGCACGGGTTAGTGTTAGCGTAGCGTTTAGGATTATGGGATGGGTTAGTGTAAGGCTTCGGGTAAGGGTTAGGGTTTGGGTTAGGGTTAGGGTTAGGGTACAGGGACAGGAACGGTTTAGGGTACAGGTTAGGGTACGACAACGCTTTAGGGTGAGCGTTCGTGTTAGGGCACGGATTAGTGTTAGCGTACGGTTAGCATTAGGGGACGGGTTAGGGTAAGGCTTCGGTAAGTTTTAGGGTTATGGTTAGGGTTCGGGTTAGTGTTAGGTAATGGGGACGGTTTAGGGTACAGCTTAGTGTACGACAAATGTTTCGGGTGAGCGTACGTGTTAGGGCACGGGTTAGTGTTAGCGTGCGGATTAGGTTTAGGGGACCAGTTAGGGTAAGGCTTCGGGTAAGGTTTAAGGTTAGGGTTAGGGTTAGGGTTAGGGGACAGGGACAATTTAGGGTACAGGTTAGGGTACGACAAGGTTTTAGGGTGAGCGTACGTGTTAGGGTACGGGTTAGTGTTAGCGTACGGGTTAGGATTACGGGACGGGTTAGGGTAAGGCTTCTGGTAAGGGTTAGGGTTAGGGTTAGGGTTAGGGGACAGGGACGGTTTAGGGTACAGGTTAGGGTACGTCAACGGTTTAGGGTGAGCGTACGTGTTAGGGTACGGGTTAGTGTTAGCATACGGATTAGGATTATGGGACGGGTTAGGGTAAGGCTTCGGGTAAGTGTTAGGTTTAGGGTTAGGGTTAGAGTTAGGGTTAGGGTTAGGGTACAGGGACGGTTCAGGGTACAGGTTAGGGTACGATAATGGTTTAGGGTGAGTGTACGTGTTAGGGCAAGGGTTAGTGTTAGCATACGGGTTAGGATTAGGGGACAGATTAGGGTAAGGCTTCGGGTAAGGGTTAGGGTTAGGGTTAGGGTTAGGGTTAGGGTTAGGGGACGGGGACGGGGACGGTTTAGGGTACAGGTTAGGGTACGACAACGGTTTAGGGTGAGCGTATGTGTTAGGGCATGGGTTAGTTTTAGCGTATCGTTTAGGATTATGAGACGGGTTAGGGTAAGGCTTCGGGTAAGGCTTAGGGTTTGGGTTAGGATTAGGGTTAGGGAACGGGGACGGGGACGGTTTAGTGTACTGGTTAGGGTACAACCACACTTTAGGGTGTGCGTACGTGTTAGGCAACGGGTTAGTGTTAGCTTACGGGTTAGGATTAGGGGACGGGTTAGGGTAAGGCTTCGGGTAAGGGTTAGGTTTAGGGTTAGGGTTAGGGGACGGGGACGGGGACGGGGACGGTTTAGGGTACAGGTTAGTGTACGACAGCAGTTTAGGGTCAGCGTACGTGTTAGGGTATGGGTTAGTGTTAGCGTACGGGTTAGGATTAGGGCACGGGTTAGGGTAAGGCTTGGTGTAAGGGTTAGGGTTAGGGTTAGGGTTAGGGTTAGGGGAGGGGGACGGTTTAGGGTACAGGTTAGGGTAGGACAATGGTTTAGGTTCAGCGTACATGTTAGGGCACAGTTTACTGTTAGCGTACGGGTTAGGATTAGAGGACGGGTTATGGTAAGGCTTCGGGTAAGGGAGGATTAGGTTTAGGTTAGGGTTAGGGGACGGGGACGGTTTAGGGTACATGTTAGGGTACGACAACGTTTTAGGGTGAGCGTGCGTGTTAAGGTACGTGTTAGTGTCAGCGTACGGGTTAGGATTTGGGGACGGGTTAGGGTAAGGCGTCAGTAGGGTTAGGGTTAGGGTTAGGGGACGGGGACGGTTTAGGGTACATGTTAGGGTACGACAACGTTTTAGGGTGAGCGTGCGTGTTAAGGTACGTGTTAGTGTTAGCGTACGGGTTAGGATTTGGGGACGGGTTAGGGTAAGGCGTCAGGTAAGGGTTAGGGTTAGGGTTAAGGGTCAGGGACAGGGACGGTTTAGGGTACAGGTTAGTGTACGAGAACAGTTTAGGGTGAGTGTACATGTTAGGGTACGGGTTAGTGTTAGCGTACGGGTTAGGATTTTGGGACGAGTTAGGGTAAGGCGTCGGGTAAGGGTTAGGGTTAGGGTTAGGGTTAGGGTTAATGGTCAGGGACAGGGACGGTTTAGGGTACAGTTTAGTGTACGACAACAGTTTAGGGTGAGCGTACATGTTAGGGTACGGGTTAGTGTTAGCGTACGGGTTAGGATTATGGGACGGGTTAGGGTAAGGCTTCGGGTAAGCTTTAGGGTTAGGATAAGGGTTAGGGTTAGGGTTAGGGTAGAGGGACGGTTTAGGGTACAGGTTAGGGTACGACAACGGTTTAGGGTGAGCGTACATGTTAGGGCAAGGGTTAGTGTTAGCGTACGGGTTAGGATTAGGGGACAGGTTAGGGTAAGGCTCCGGGTATGGGTTAGGGTTAGGGTTAGGGTTAGGGTTAGGGGACGGAGACGGTTTAGGTTACAGGTTAGTGTACAACAACGTTTTAAGGTGAGCGTACGTGTAAGGGTACGGGATAGTGTTAGCGTACGGGTTAGGATAAGGGGACATGTTAGGGTAAGGTTTCGGGTAAGGGCTAGGGTTAGGGGACGGGGACGGGACGGTTTAGGGTACTGGTTAGTGTACGAGAACGGTTTAGGTTGAGCATACGGGTTAGGTTACGGGTTAGTGTTAGCGTACGGGTTAGGATTAGGGGACGGGTTAGGGTAAGGCTTTGTGTAAGGGTTAGGTTTAGGGTTAGGGGACGGGGACGATTTAGGGTACAGGTTAGGGTACGACAAGGTTTTAGGGTGAGCGTACGTGTTAGGGTACGGGTTAGTGTTAGCGTACGGGTTAGGATTACGGGACGGGTTAGGGTAAGGCTTCGGGTAAGTGTTAGAGTTAGGGTTAGCGTTAGGGTTAGGGTTAGGGCACGGGGACGGTTTAGGGTACAGGTTAGGGTACGTCAACGGTTCAGGGTGAGCGTACGTGTTAGGGTATGGGTTAGTGTTAGCGTACATGTTAGAGTAGGAGAGGGGTTAGGTTAAGGCTTCGGGTAAGTGTTAAGATTAGGGTTAGTGATAGGGTTAGGGAACGGGGACAGTTTAGGGTACAGGTTATGGTACGACAATTGATTATGGAGATCTTACGTGTTAGGGTATGGGTTAGTGTTAGCATACGGGTTAGGATTAGGGGACGGTTTAGGGTAAGGCTTCGGGTAATGGTTAGGGTCATGGTTAGGGTTAGGTTTAGGGGACGGGGACGGTTTAGTGTACATGTAAGCGTACGACAACGGTTTAGGGTGAGCATATGTGTTAGGGTAGGGGTTAGTGTTAGCGTACGGATTAGCATTAGGGGACGGGTTAGGGTAAGGCTTCGGGTAAGTGTTTGGGTTAGGGTTAGGGTTAGGGTTAGGGGACGGGGACTGTTTAGGGTACAGTTTAGGGTATGACAACGGTTTAGGGTGAGCGCACGTATTAGGGTACGGGTTAGTGTTAGCGTACAGGTTAGGATTAGGGGACGGGTTAGCGTAAGGCTTTGGGTAAGGGTTAGGGTGAGGGTTAGGGTTAGGGTTAGGGGACGGGGACAGTTTAGTGTACAGGATAGGGTAAGATAACGGTTTAGGGTGAGCGTACGTGTTAGGGTACGGGTTAGTGTTAGCGTACGGGTTAGGATTATGGGACGGGTTAGGGTAAGGCTTCGGGTAAGTGTTAGGGTTAGGGTTAGGGTTAGAGTTAGGGTTAGGGTTAGGGTACAGGGACGGTTCAGGGTACAGGTTAGGGTACGACAATGGTTTAGGGTGAGTGTACGTGTTAGGGCAAGGGTTAGTGTTAGCATACGGGTTAGGATTAGGGGACAGATTAGGGTAAGGCTTCGGGTAAGGGTTAGGGTTAGGGTTAGGGTTAGGGTTAGTGTTAGGGTTAGGGGACGGGGACGGTTTAGGTTACAGGTTAGGTACGACAACAGTTTAGGGTGAGCGTATGTGTTAGGGTACTTGTTAGTGTTAGCGTACGGGTTAGGATTGGGGACGTGTTAGGGTAAGGCTTCGCGTAAGGGTTAGGGTTAGGGTTAGGGCTAGGGGACGGTGACGGTTTAGGGTACAGGTTAGGGTACGACAACGGTTTAGGGTGAGGGTACGTGTTAGGACACGGGTTAGTGTTAGCGTACGGATTAGGATTAGGGGACGGGTTAGTGTAATGCTTCGGGTAAGTGTTAGGGTTAGGGTTAGGGTTAGGGTTAGGGGACGGGGACGGTTTAGGGTACATGTTAGGGTACGACAAAGATTTAGGGTGAGCGTGCGTGTTAGGGTATGGGTTAGTGTTAGCGTACGGGTTAGGATTAAGGGTCGGGTTAGGGTAAGGCTTGGGGTAAGGTTTAGGTTTAGGGCTAGGTTTAGGTTTAGGGTTAGGGGACGGAGACGGTTTAGGTTACAGGTTAGTGTACAACAACGTTTTAAGGTGAGCGTACGTGTAAGGGTACGGGATAGTGTTAGCGTACGGGTTAGGAATAGGGGACATGTTAGGGTTAGGTTTCGGGTAAGGGCTAGGGTTAGGGTTAGGGCTAGGGGACGGTGACGGTTTAGGGTACAGGTTAGGGTACGACAACGGTTTAGGGTGAGGGTACGTGTTAGGACACGGGTTAGTGTTAGCGTACGGATTAGGATTAGGGGACGGGTTAGTGTAATGCTTCGGGTAAGTGTTAGGGTTAGGGTTAGGGGACGGGGACGGTTTAGGGTACATGTTAGGGTACGACAAAGATTTAGGGTGAGCGTGCGTGTTAGGGTATGGGTTAGTGTTAGCGTACGGGTTAGGATTAAGGGTCGGGTTAGGGTAAGGCTTGGGGTAAGGTTTAGGTTTAGGGCTAGGTTTAGGGTTAGGGTTAGGGGACGGGGACGGTTTAGGGTACAAGTTAGGGTAGGACAATGGTTTAGGTTGAGCGTACATTTTAGGGCACAGTTTACTGTTAGCGTACGGGTTAGGATTAGAGGACGGGTTATGGTAAGGCTTCGGGTAAGGGTTAGGGTTAAGGTTAGTTGACGGGGATGGTTTAGGGTACAGGTTAGTGTATGAGAATGGCTTAGGGTGAGCGTACGTGTTAGGATACGGGTTAGAGTTAGCGTATGGGTTAGGATTAGGGGACGGGTTAGTGTAAGGCTTCGGGTAAGGATTAGGGTTAGGGTTAGGGGACAGGGACGGTTTAGGGTACAGGTTAGGGTACGACCACGCTTTAGGGTGAGCGTACCTGTTAGGGCACGGGTTAGTGTTAGCGTACGGGTTAGGATTAGGGGACGGTTTAGGGTAAGGCTTCGGGTAAGGGTTAGGTTTAGGGTTAGGGTTAGGGGACGGGGACGGGGACGGGGACGGTTTAGGGTACAGGTTAGTGTACGACAGCGGTTTAGGGTGAGCGTACGTGTTAGGGTATGGGTTAGTGTTAGCGTACGGGTTAGGATTAGGGCACGGGTTAGGGTAAGGCTTGGTGTAAGGGTTAGGGTTAGGGTTAGGGTTAGGGTTAGGGGAGTGGGACGGTTTAGGGTACAGGTTAGGGTAGGACAATGGTTTAGGTTCAGCGTACATGTTAGGGCACAGTTTACTGTTAGCGTACGGGTTAGGATTAGAGGACGGGTTATGGTAAGGCTTCGGGTAAGGGTTAGGTTTAGGTTTAGGGTTAGGGTTAGGGTTAGGGGACGGGGACGTTTTAGGGTACATGTTAGGGTGCGACAACGGTTTAGGGTGAGCGTGCGTGTTAGGGTACGGGTTAGTGTTAGCGTACGGGTTAGGATTTGGGGACGGGTTAGGGTAAGGCGTCAGGTAAGGGTTAGGGTTAGGGTTAGGGTTAGGGTTAAGGGTCGGGGACAGGGACGGTTTAGGGTACAGGTTAGTGTACGACAACAGTTTAGGGTGAGCGTACATGTTAGGGTACGGGTTAGTGTTAGCGTACGGGTTAGGATTATGGGACGGGTTAGGGTAAGGCTTCGGGTAAGCTTTAGGGTTAGGATAAGGGTTAGGGTTAGGGTTAGGGTAGAGGGACGGTTTAGGGTACAGGTTAGGGTACGACAACGGTTTAGGGTGAGCGTACGTGTTAGGGCAAGGGTTAGTCTTAGCCTACGGGTTAGGATTAGGGGACAGGTTAGGGTAAGGCTCCGGGTATGGGTTAGGGTTAGGGTTAGCGTTAGGGTTAGGGGACGGCGACGGTTTAGGTTACAGGTTAGTGTACGACAACGTTTTAAGGTGAGCGTACGTTTAAGGGTAC
Source organism: Delphinapterus leucas (assembly GCF_059928025.1). Taxonomy (NCBI): domain Eukaryota; kingdom Metazoa; phylum Chordata; class Mammalia; order Artiodactyla; family Monodontidae; genus Delphinapterus; species Delphinapterus leucas. Next base: position 21,133,731 of record NW_028322232.1, read on the forward strand.
GGGATAGTGTTAGCGTACGGGTTAGGAATAGGGGACATGTTAGGGTAAGGTTTCGGGTAAGGGCTAGGGTTAGGGGACGGGGACGGGACGGTTTAGGGTACAGGTTAGTGTACGAGAACGGTTTAGGTTGAGCATACGGGTTAGGTTACGGGTTAGTGTTAGCGTACGGGTTAGGATTAGGGGACGGGTTAGGGTAAGGCTTTGTGTAAGGGTTAGGTTTAGGGTTAGGGGACGGGGACGATTTAGGGTACAGCTTAGTGTACGACAAAGTTTTAGGGTGAGCGTATGTGTTAGGATACAGGTTAGTGTTAGCATACGGGTTAGAATTAGGGGACGAGTTAGGGTAAGGCTTCGGGTAAGGATTAGGGTTAGGGTTAGGGTTAGGGGACAGGGACGATTTAGGGTACAGGTTAATGTACGACAACGGTTTAGGGTGAGCGTACGTGTTAGGGCACGGGTTAGTGTTAGCGTAGCGTTTAGGATTATGGGATGGGTTAGTGTAAGGCTTCGGGTAAGGGTTAGGGTTTGGGTTAGGGTTAGGGTTAGGGTACGGGGACAGGAACGGTTTAGGGTACAGGTTAGGGTACGACAACGCTTTAGGGTGAGCATACGTGTTAGGGCACGGATTAGTGTTAGCGTACGGTTAGGATTAGGGGACGGGTTAGGGTAAGGCTTCGGGTAAGGTTTAGGGTTATGGTTAGGGTTCGGGTTAGTGTTAGGTAATGGGGACGGTTTAGGGTACAGCTTAGTGTACGACAAATGTTTCGGGTGAGCGTACGTGTTAGGGCACGGGTTAGTGTTAGCGTGCGGGTTAGGTTTAGGGGACCGGTTTGGGTAAGGCTTCGGGTAAGGTTTAAGGTTAGGGTTAGGGTTAGGGTTAGGGGACAGGGACGATTTAGGGTACAGGTTAGGGTACGACAAGGTTTTAGGGTGAGCGTACGTGTTAGGGTACGGGTTAGTGTTAGCGTACGGGTTAGGATTACGGGACGGGTTAGGGTAAGGCTTCGGGTAAGTGTTAGAGTTAGGGTTAGCGTTAGGGTTAGGGTTAGGGCACGGGGACGGTTTAGGGTACAGGTTAGGATACGACAACGGTTCAGGGTGAGCGTACGTGTTAGGGTACGGGTTAGTGTTAGCGTACAGGTTAGGATTAGGGGACGGGTTAGCGTAAGGCTTTGGGTAAGGGTTAGGGTGAGGGTTAGGGTTAGGGTTAGGGGACGGGGACAGTTTAGGGTACAGGATAGGGTAAGATAACGGTTTAGGGTGAGCGTACGTGTTAGGGTACGGGTTAGTGTTAGCGTACGGGTTAGGATTAGATGACGGGTTAGGGTAAGGCTTCGGGTAAGGGTTAGGGTTAGGGTTAGGTTTAGGCTTAGGGTTAGGGGACGGGGATGGTTTAGGGTACAGGTTAGGTTACGACAACGGTTTCGGGTTGCATACGTGTTAGGGTACGTGTTAGTGTTAGCGTACGGGTTATGATTAGGGGACGTGTTAGGGTAAGGCTTCGGGTAAGGGTTAAGTTTACGGTTAGGTTTAGGGTTAGGGGACGGGGACGGGGACGGTTTAGGGTACAGGTTAGGGTACAACAACGATTTAGGGTGAGTGTACGTGTTAGGGTATGGTTTAGTGTTAGCGTACGGGTTAGGATTAGGGGAGGGGTTAGTGTAAGGCTTTGGGTAAGGGTTAGGGTTAGGGTTAAGTTTAGGGGACGGGGACGGGGAGAGTTTAGGGTACAGGTTAGGGTACGACAACGGTTTATGGTGAGCGTACGTGTTTGGGTACTTGTTAGTGTTAGCGTACGGGTTAGGATTAGGGGACCGTTTAGGGTAAGGCTTTGGGTAAGGGTTTGGGTTAGGGTTAGGGTTAGGTTTAGGGGACGTGGACGGTTTAGGGTACAGGTTAGTGTACGCAAACGGTTTAGGGTGAGTGTGCGTGTTAGGGTACGGGTTAGTGTTAGCCTACGGTTTATGATTAGGGGACGGGTTAGGGTAAGGCTTTGGGTAAGGGTTAGGGTTAGGGTTAGGGGACGGGGACGGGGACGGTTTAGGGTACAGGTTAGTGTATGACAACAGTTTATGCTGAGCCTACGTGGTAGCGCACGGTTTAGTGTTAGCGTACGGGATAGGATTATGGAACGGTTTAGGGTAAGGCTTCGGGTAAGGGTTAGTGTTAGGGTTAGGTTTAGGGTAAGGGGACGGGGACGGGGACAGTTTAGAATACAGGTTAGCGTACGACAACTGTTTAGGGTGAGTGTACGGTTAGGGTACGGGTTAGTGTTAGCGTACGGTTCGGATTAGGGGATGGGTTAGGGTAAGGCTTCGGGTAAGGGTTAGGCTTATGGTTAGGGTTAGGGGACGGGGACGGGGACGGTTTAGGGTACAGGTTAGGGTACGACAACCGTTTAGGGTGAGCGTACGTGTTAGTGTACGGGTTATTGTTAGCGTACGGGTTCGGTTTAGGGGATGGTTTAGGGTAAGGCTTCAGGTAAGGTTTAGAGTTAGGGTTAGGTTTAGGGTTAGGGTTAGGGGATATGGACGGTTTAGGGTACAGATTAGGGTACGACAAAGATTTAGGGTGAGCGTACGTGTTAGTGTACGGGTTATTGTTAGCGTACGGGTTCGGATTAGGGGACGGGTTAGGGTAAGGCTTCGGGTAAGCGTTAGTGTTAGGGTTAGGGTTAGGGTTAGGGTTCGGGGAAAAGGACGGTGTACGGTACATGTTAGTGCACAACAACGGTTTAGGGTGAGCGTAAGTGTTAGGGTACGGGTTAGTGTTAGCGTATGGGTTAGGATTAGGGGACGGGTTAGGGTAAGGCTTCGGGTAAGGGTTAGGGTTAGGGTTAGGGTTAGGTTTAGAGGACGGGGACGCGGACGGTTTAGGGTACAGGTTAGTGTATGACAACGATTTAGCGTGAGCGTACGTGTTACGGTACGGGTTAGAGTTAGCGTACGGGTTAGGATTAGGGGGCAGGTTAGGGTAAGGCTTCGGGTAAGGGTTAGGATTAGGGTTAGGGTTAGGGATTAGGGGAAGGGGACAGTTTAGGGTACAGGTTAGGTTACAACAACGGTTTAGTGTGAGAGTATATGTTAGGGCACGGGTTAGTGTTAGCGTACGGGATACGATTATGGGACGTGTTAGGGTAAGGCTTCGGGTAAGGGTTAGGGTTAGGGTTAGGGTTAGGTTTAGGGTTAGGCGACCGGGATGGTTTAGGGTACAGGTTAGGGTACGACAGCGGTTTAGGGTGAGCGTACATGTCATTGTACAAGTTAGTGTTAGCTAACGGGTTAGGATTAGGGGACGGGTTAGGGTAAGGCTTCGGGTAAGGTTTAGGTTTAGAGGTAGGGTTAGGGTTATGTTTAGGGGACAGGGATTGTTTAGGGTACAGGTTAGGGTACGACAAAGGTTTAGGTTGAGCGTATGTGTTAGGGTACGGGTTAGTGTTAGCGTACGGGTTAGGATTAGGGGACGGGTTAGGGTAAGGCTTCTGGTAAGCGTTAGGTTTCGGGTTATGGTTAAGGTTAGGGTTAGGGGACGGGGAAGTTTTAGGGTACAGGTTAGCGTATGACAACGGTTTAGGGTGAGCGTACGTGTTAGGGTACGGGTTAGTGTTAGCGTACACGTTAGGATTAGGGGACGGGTTAGGGTAAGGCTTTGGGTAAGGGTTAGGGTTAGGGTTAGGATTAGGGTTAGGCTTAGGTGACGGGGATGGTTTAGGGTACAGGTTAGGGTACAACAACGTTTTAGGGTGAGCGTACGGGTTAGGGTACAGTTTAGTGTTAGCGTACGGGTTAGGATTAGGTGACGGGTTAGGGTAAGGCTTCGGGTAAGTGTTAGGGTTAAGGTTAGGGTTAGTGTTAGGGGACGGGGACAGGGACGGTTTAGGGTACAGGTTAGGGTACGACAACGGTTTAGGGTGAGCGTAGGTGTTATGGTACGGGTTAGTGTTAGCATACGGGTTAGTATTAGGGAACGGTTTACGGTAAGGCTTCCGGTAAGGGTTAGGATTAGGGTTAGGGTTAGGGTTAGGTTTAGGGGACAGGGACGGTTTGGGGTACAGGTTAGGGTCGAAACCGGTTTAGGGTGAGCGTACGTGTTAGGGTAGGGGTTAGTGTTAGCGTACGGGTTAGGGTTAGGGGACGAGTTAGGGTAAGGCTTAGGGTAAGGGTTAGGGTTAGGGTTAGGGTTAGGGTTAGGGGACTAGGACGATTTAGGGTACAGGTTAATGTACGACAAAGGTTTAGGGTGAGCATACGTGTTAGGGTACTGGTTAGTGTTAGCGTACAGGTTACGTTCAGGGGACGGGTTAGTGTAAGGCTTCAGGTAAGGGTTAGGGTTAGGGTTAGGGTTAGGGGACAGGGACGGTTTAGGGTACAGGTTAGGGTACGACAATGGTTTTGGGTGAGCGTACGTGTTAGGGTACGGGTTAGTGTTAGGGTACGGGTTAGGATTAGGGGACGGGTTAGGGTAAGGCTTCGGGTAAGGGTTAGGGTTAGTGTTAGGGTTAGGTTTAGGGCTAGTGTTAGGGGACGGGGACGGTTTAGGGTACAGGTTAGTGCACGACAACGCTTTAGGGTGAGCGTACGTGTTAGGGCACGGATTAGTGTTAGCATACGGTTAGTTTTAGGTGACGAGTTAGTGTAATGCTTCGGGTAAGGTTTACAGTTAGGGTTAGGCTTCGGGTAAGGGTTAGGGGATGGGCACGATTTAGGGTACAGGTTAGGGTACGACAATGGTTAGGGTGAGCGTACGTGTTAGGGTACGGGTTAGTGTTAGCGTACCGTTTAGATTAGGGGACGTGTTAGGGTAAGGATTCGGGTAAGGGTTAGGGTTAGGGTTAGGGATAGGGTTAGGAGACGGGGATGGTTTAGGGTACAGGTTAGGGTACGACAACGGTTTAGGGTGAGCGTACGTGTTAGGGTATGGGTTAGAGTTAGCGTACGGGTTAGTATTACGGGACGGGTTAGTGTAAGGCTCCGGTTAAGGGTTAGGGTTAGGTTTAGGGGACGGGGACGGTTTAGGGTAGAGGTTAGGGTACGACAACGGTTTAGGGTGAGCGTACGTGTTAGGGCACGGTTTACTGTTAGCGTACGGTTTAGGATTAGAGGACGGGTTAGGGTAAGGCTTCGGGTAAGGGTTAGGTTTAGGGTTAGGGTTAGGGGACGGTTTAGGGTACAGATTAGGGTATGACAACGTTTTAGGGTGAGCGTACGGATTAGGGTACAAGTTAGTGTTAGCGTACGGGTTAGGATTAGGGGACGGGTTAGGGAAAGGCTTCGGGTAAGGGTTAGTGTTAGGGTTAGGTTACTGTTAGGGTTAGGGTTAGGGACGGTTTAGGGTACAGGTTAGGGTACGACAACGGTTTCGGGTTAGCGTACGTGTTAGGGTACGGGTTAGTGTTAGCATACGGGTTAGGATTAGGGGACGTGTTAGGGTAAGGCTTCGGGTAAGTGTTACGGTTAGGGTTAGGGTTAGGGTTAGGGGACGGGGACGGGGACGGTTTAGGGTACAGGTTAGGGTACGACAACGCTTTAGGGTCAGCGTATGTGTTAGGGCACGGGTTAGTGTTAGCGTACGGTTTAGGATTAGGGGACGGGTTAGGGTAAGGCTTCGGGTAAGGGTTAGGGTTAGGGTTAGGGGTAGGTGTAGGGTACAGGTTAGAGTACGACAACCTTTTAGGGTGAGCGTACGTCTCAGGGTACGGTTTAGTGATAGCGTACGGGTTAGGATTAGGGTACGGGTTAGTGTTAAGGCTTCAGGTAAGAGTTAGGGTTAGGGTTAGGGTTAGGGGACGGGGACTGTTTAGGGTACAGTTTAGGGTATGACAGTGGTTTAGGGTGAGCGTACGTGTTAAGGTACGGGTTAGTGTTAGCGTCAGGGTTAGGAGTAGGGGACAGGTTAGGTTAAGTATTCGGGTAAGGGTTAGTGTTAGGGTTCGGGTTAGGGTTAGGGGATGGGGACGGTTTAAGGTTAGGGTTAGGGTGCGTCCACGGTTTAGGGTGAGCGTACGTTTTAGGGTACAAGTTAGTGTTAGCGTACGGGTTAGGATTAGGGGACGGGTTAGGGAAAGGCTTCGGGTAAGGGTTAGTGTTAGGGTTAGGTTTAGGTTAGGGTTAGGTGACAGGGACGGTTTAGGGTACAGGTTAGGATACGACAACGGTTTAGGCTGAGCGTACGTGTTAGGTTATGGGTTAGTGTTAACGTACGGGTTAGCATTAGGTTACGGGTTATGGGAAGGCTTCGAGTAAGGGTTAGGGTTAGGGTTAGGGTTAGGGTTAGGGTTCGGGTTAAGGGACGGGGACGGCTTAGGGTCCAGTTTAGTGTACAACAACGGTTCAGAGTGAGCGTACGTGTTAGGGTACGTGTTAGTGTTCGCGTACGGTTTAGGAATAGGGGACGGGTTAGGGTAAGGCTTCGGGTAAGGGTTAGGGTTAGGGCTAGGGTTAGGGTTAGGGGACTGTTTAGGGTACAGGTTAGTGTACGACAACGTTTTTGGGTGAGCATACGTGTTAGGGTATGGGTTAGTGTTAGCGTACGGGTTAGGATTTGGGGACAGGTTAGGGTAAGGCTTCGGGTAAGTCTAGGGTTAGGGTTAGGGTTAGGGTTAGGGGACGGGGACGGTTTAGTGTACAGGTTAGGGTACGACAACGCTTTAGGTTGAGCATACATGTTAGGGCACGGGTTAGTGTTAGTGTACGAGTTAGGATTAGGGGACGGGTTAGGGTAAGGCTTCGGGTAAGTGTTAGGGTTAGAGTTAGATTTAGGGTTAGGGGACGGGGACGGTTTAGGGTACAGGTTAGGGTACGACAACGGTTTAGGGTGATCGTACATGTTAGAGTATGGACTAGTGTTAGCGTACGAGTTAGGATTAGGGGACGGGTTAGTGTAAGGCTTCGGGCAAGGGTTAGGGTTAGGCTTAGGGATAGGTTTAGGGGACGTGGACGGGGACGGGGAAGGTTTAGGGTATAGGTTAGGATATGAGAACAGTTTAGGGTGCGCGTACGGGTTAGGGTAAGGGTTAGTTTTAGCGTATGGGTTAGGATTAGGGGACGGGTTAGGGTAAGGGGTTAGGATTAGGGGACGGGTTAGGGTAAGGCTTCAGGTAAGGGTTAGGGTTAGAGTTAGGGTTAGGTTACGGGGACGGTTTAGGGTACAGGTTAGGGTACGAAAAAGGTTTAGGGTGAGCGTACGTGTTAGGGTACGATTTAGTGTTAGGGTCAAGGGTTAGGATTAGGGAAGTGGTTAGGGTAAGGCTTGGGGGCAAGTGTAGGCTTAGGGTTAGGGTTAGGGTTAGGGGACGGGGACAGTTTAGGGTACAGGATAGTGTATGACAACGGTTTAGGGTGAGCGTACGTGTTAGGGTACAGGTTAGAGTTAGCGTACGCGTTAGGGTAAGAGGGGATGTGTTAGGGTAAGGCTTCGGGTAAGGGTTAGGGTTAGGGCTAGGACAGGGACGGTTAGCGTTAGGGTTAGGGTACGACAACGGTTTAGGGTGAGCGTACGTGTTAGGGCATGGGTTAGTTTTAGCGTATCGGTTAGGATTATGGGATGGTTTACGGTAAGGCTTCGGGTAAGAGTTAGGGTTTGGGTTAGGGTTAGGGCACGGGGACGGGGACGGTTTAGGGTACAGGTTAGGGTACGACCACGCTTTAGTGTGAGCGTACATGTTAGGGCACTTGTTAGTGTTAGCGTACGGGTTAGACTTAGGGGACTGGTTAGGGTAAGGCTCGGGTAATGGATAGGGTTAGGGTTAGGGTTAGGGTTAGGGTTAGGGGACGGGTATGGTTTAGGGTACAGGTTAGGGTATGACAATGGTTTACGGTGAGTGTACGTGTTAGGGTACGGGTTAGTGTTAGCGTACGGGTTAGGATTATGGGACGGGTTAGGGTAAGGCTTCGGGTAAGTGTTAGGGTTAGGGTTATGGTTAGGGTTAGGGTTAAGAAGGGACGGTTTAGGGTACAGGTTAGGGTACGACAACGGTTTAGGGTGAGTGTACGTGTTAGGGCAAGGGTGAGTGTTAGCGTACGGGTTAGGATTAGTGGACAGGAAAGGGTAAGGCTTCGCGTAAAGGTTACGGTTAGGGTTAGAGTTAGGCTTAGGGGACGGGGACAGTTTAGGCTTAGGTTAGGGTACGACAACGGTTTACGATGAGTGTACGTGTTAGAATACGTGTTAGTGTTAGCGTAGGATTAGGATTAGGGGACGGGTTAGGGTAAGGCTTCGGGTTAGGGTTAGGTTTAGGGTTACTGTTAGGGGACGGGGACGATTTAGGGTACAGGTTAGGGTATGATAACGGTTTAGGGTGAGCGTACGTGGTAGGGTACGGGTTAGTGTTAGCGTACGGTTTAGGATTATGGGATGGTTTAGTGTAAGGCTTCGGGTAAGGTTTAGGGTTAGGGTTAGGGTTAGGGTACGGGTTAGGGGACAGGGACGGTTTAGGGTACAGGTTAGGGTACGACAACGGTTTAGGTTGAGCGTATGTGTTAGGGTACGGGTTAGTGTTAATGTACGGGTTAGGATTAGGGTACGGGTTAGGGTAAGGCTTTGGGTAAGGGATATGATTAGGGTTAGGTTAGGGTTACGGTTAGGGAACGGGGACGGTTTAGGGTACAGGTTAGGGTACGACAACAGTTCAGGGTGAGCGTACATGTTAGGGCACAGTTTACTGTTAGCGTACAGTTTAGGATTAGGGGACCGGTTAGGGTAAGGCTTTGGGTAATTGTTAGGGTTAGGGTTAGGGTTAGGTTTAGGGGGACGGGGACGGGGACGGTTTAGGGTACAGGTTAGGGTACGACAATGGTTTAGGTTGAGCGTACGTGTTAGGGTACAGGTTAGTGTTAGCGTACGGGTTAGGATTAGGGGACGTGTTAGGGTAAGGCTCCGGGTAAGTGTTACGGTTAGGGTTAGGGTTAGGGTTAGGGTTCGGGCACGGGAACGGTTTAGGGTACAGGTTAGGGTACAACAATGCTTTAGGGTGAGCGTATGTGTTAGGGTATGTGTTAGTGTTAGCGAACGGTTTAGGATTAGGGGACGGGTTAGGGTAAGGCTTCGGTTAAGGTTTAGGGTTAGGGTTAGGTTTAGGGTTAGGGTTAGGGGATGGGGATGGTTTAGGGTACAGGTTAGGGTACAATGTACGGTTTAGGGTGAGCGTACGTGATAGGGTATGGGTTAGTGTTAGTGTACGGGTTCCGATTAGGTGATGGGTTAGGGTAAGGCTTCGGGTAAGGGTTAGGGTTAGGGTTAGGTTTAGGGTAAGTGTTAGGGGATGGGGACTGTTTAGGGTACAGGTTAGGGTATGACAGTAGTTTAGGGTGAGCGTACGTGTTAGGGTACGGGTTAGTGTTAGCGTACGGTTTAGGATTAGGGGACAGGTTAGGTTAAGTCTTCGGGTAAGTGTTAGTGTTAGGGTTCGGGTTAGGGTTAGGTTTAGGGGATGGGGACGGTTTAAGGTACAGGTTAGGTTACGTTAACGGTTTAGGGTGAGCGAACATGTTAGGGTACTGTTTAGTGTTAGCGTACGGTTTAGGATTAGAGGACGGGTTAGGGTAAGGCTCCGGGTAAGGGTTAGGGTTAGGGTTAGGGGATGGGGACGGTTTAGGGTACAGGTTAGTGTACGAGAACGGTTTAGAGTGAGCCTATGTGTTAGGGTACGGGTTAGTGTTTGCGTACGGGTTAGGATTAGGGGACAGGTTAGTGTAAGGCTTCGGGTAAGGGTTAGGGTTGGGTTAGGGTTAGGGTTTGGGGATGGGGACGGTTCAGGGTACAGTTTAGGGTACGACAACGGTTTAGGGTGAGCGTACGTGTTAGGGTATGGGTTAGGGTTAGCGTACGGGTTAGGATTAGGGGACGGGTTAATGGAAGGCTTCGGGTAAGGGTTAGGTTATTTAGGGTTAGTGTTAGGGTTAGGGTGACGGGACAGGGACGGTTTAGGGTACAGGTTAGGGTACGACAACGCTTTAGGGTGAGCGTATGTTTTAGGTTGCACGGGTTAGTGTTAGCGTACGGGTTAGGATTAGGGGACAGGTTAGGGTAAGGCTTCAGGAAAGGGTAAGGGTTAGGGTTAGGGTTAGGGTTAGGGACAGGGTTAAGGGACGGGGAAGGTTTAGGGTACAGGATAGGATTTGACAACAGTTTAGGGTGTGCGTACATGTTAGGGCAAGGGTTAGTGTTAGCGTACGGGTTAGGATTAGGGGACAGGTTAGGGTAAGGCTTCAGGTAAGGGTTAGGTTTAGGGTTAGGGTTAGGGTTAGGTGACGGGCACGGGGAAGTTTTAGGGTACAGGATAGGATATGACAACAGTTTAGAGTGTGCGTACGTGGTAGGGTAAGGTTTAGTGTTAGCGTACGGGTTAGGATTAGGGGACGGGTTAGGGTAAGGCTTCGGGTAAAGGGTTAGGGTTAGGGTTAGGGTTAGGGAACGGGGACGGGGACTGTTTAGGGTACAGGTTAGGGTACGACAACGGTTTAGGGTGAGCGTACGTGTTAGGGTACGGGTTAGTGTTAGCGTATGGGTTAGGATTAGGGGACAGGTTAGGGTAAGGCTACGGGTAAGGGTTAGGTTTAGGGTTAGGGTTAGGGACGGGGACGGGGACGGTTTAGGGTACAGGTTAGGGTACGACAACGGTTTAGGGTGAGCGTACGTGTTAGGGTACGGTTTAGTGTTAGCGTACGGGTTAGGATTAGGGGACGGGTTAGGGTAAGGCTTCGGGTAAGGGTTAGGGTAGGGTTAGGGTTAGGGTTAGGGGACAGGGACGGTTTAGGGTACAGGTTAGGGTACGACAACGGTTTAGGGTGAGCGTACGTGTTAGGGTACGGGTTAGTGTTAGCGTACGGGTTAGGATTAGGGGACGGGTTAGGGTAAGGCTTCGGGTAAGGGGTAGGGTTTGGTTAGGGTTAGGGTTAGGGTACGGGGACGGGGACGGTTTAGTGTACAGGTTAAGGTACGACAACACTTTAGGGTGAGCGTACCTGTTAGGGCATGGGTTAGTGTTAGCGTACGGGTTAGGATTAGGGGACGGGTTAGGGTAAGGCTTCGGGTAAGGGTTAGGGTTAGGGTTAGGGTTAGGGGACGGGGACAGGGACGGTTTAGGGTACAGGTTATGGTACGACAACGGTTTAGGGTGAGCGTACGTGTTAGGGCACGGGTTAGTGTTAGCGTACGGTTAGGATTAGGGGACGGGTTAGGGTAAGGCTTCGGGTAAGGATTAGTTAGGGTTAGGGTTAGGGTTAGGGTTAGGGTTAAGGGACGGGGACGACTTAGGGTACAGGTTAGGGTACGACAAAGGTTTAGGGTGAGCGTACGTGTTAGGGTACGGGTTAGTGTTAGCGTACGGTTTAGAATTAGGGGCCGAGTTAGGGTAAGGCTTCGGGTAAGGGTTAAGGTTAGGGTTAGGGTTAGGGTTAGGGTTAGGGGACAGGGATGGTTTAGGGTACAGGTTAGGGTACGAAAACGATTTAGGGTGAGCGTACGTGTTAGGGTACGGGTTAGTGTTAGCGTACGGGTTAGGATTATGGGACGGGTTAGGGTAAGGCTTCGGGTAGCTAGTGTTAGGGTTAGGGTTAGGGTTAGAGTTAGGGTTAGGGTTAGGGATAGGGGACGGGTACAGGGACGGTTTAGGGTACAGGTTAGGGTACGACAATGGTTTAGGGTGAGTGTACGTGTTAGGGTAAGGGTTAGTGTTAGCATACGGGTTAGGATTAGGGGACAGATTAGGGTAAGGCTTCGGGTAAGGGTTAGGGTTAGGGTTAGGGTTAGGGTTAGGGGACGGGGACGGTTTAGGTTACAGGTTAGTATACGACAACATTTTAGGGTGAGCGTATGTGTTAGGGTACTTGTTAGTGTTAGCGTACGGGTTAGGATTAGGGGACGGGTTAGGGTAAGGCTTCATGTAAGGGTTAGGGTTAGGGTTAGGGCTACGGGGACGGTGACGGTTTAGGGTACAGGTTAGGGTACGACAATAGTTTAGGGTGAGGGCACGTGTTAGGGTACGGGTTAGTGTTAGCGTACGGATTAGGATTAGGGGACAGGTTAGGGTAATGCTTCAGGTAAGTGTTAGGGTTAGGGTTAGGGTTAGGTTAGGGGACGGGGACGGTTTAGGGTACAGGTTAGGGTACGACAATGGTTAAGGGTGAGCGTACATGTTAGGGTACTGGTTAGTGTTAGCGTACGGGTTAGGGTTAAGGGACCGGTTAGGGTAAGGCTTCGGGTAAGGTTTAGGGTTAGGGCTAGGGTTAGGGTTAGGGTTAGGGGACGAGGACGGTTTAGGGAACAGGTTAGGGTACGAGAATGGTTTAGGGTGAGTGTAGATGTTAGGGTACAGGTTACTGTTAGCGTACGGGTTAGGATTAGAGGACGGGTTATGGTAAGGCTTTGGGTAAGTGGTTAGGGTTAAGGTTAGTGGTGACGGGGATGGTTTAGGGTACAGGTTAGTGTATGAGAATGGTTTAGGGTTAGCGTACGTGTTAGGGTACGGGTTAGAGTTAGCGTACGAGTTAGGATTAGGGGACGGGTTAGGGTAAGGCTTCGGGTAAGTGTTAGGGTTAGGATTAGGGTTAGGGTTAGGGGACTGGGACGGTTTAGGGTACAGGTTAGGGTACGACAACGGTTTACGGTGAGCGTACGTGTTAGGGCACGGGTTAGTGTTAGCGTACCGGTTAGGATTACGGGACGGGTTAGGGTAAGGCTTCGGGTAAGGGTTAGGGTTAGGGTTAGGGTTATGGTTAGGGGTAGGGGACGGGGACGGTTTAGGGTACTGGTTAGGGTACAACAACGGTTTAGGGTGAGCGTAGGTGTTAGGTTACGGTTTAGTTTTAATGTATGGGTTAGGATTAGGGGACGGGTTATGGTAAGGCTTCGGGTAAGGATTAGGGTTTTGGTTAGGGTTAGGGTTAGGGTTAGGGTTAAGGGACGGGGACGGTTTAGGGTACAGTTTAGTGTATGACAACGGTTCAGGGTGACCGTACGTGTTAGGGTACGTGTTAGTGTTCGCGTACGGGTTATGTTTAGGGGACGGGTTAGGGTAAGGCTTCGGGTAAGGGTTATGGTTAGGGTTAGGGTTAGGGAACGGGGACGGTTTAGGGTACAGGTTAGGGTACGACAACGGTTTAGGGTGAGCGTACATGTTAGGGTACGGGTTAGTGTTAGCGTACGGGTTAGGATTACAGGACGGGTTAGGGTAAGGATTCTGGTAATGGTTAGGGTTAGGGTTAGGGTTACGGGATGGGGACGGTTTAGGGTACAGGTTAGGGTACGACAAAGTTTTAGGGTGAGCGTACGTGTTAGGACTCGGTTTAGTGTTAGCGTACGGGTTAGGATTAAGGGACGGGTTAGGGTAAGGCTTCGGTTAAGGGTTAGGGTTAGGGTTAGGTTTAGGGTTACTGTTAGGGGACGGGGACGATTTAGGGTACAGGTTAGGGTACGACAACGGTTTAGGGTGAGCGTACGTGGTAGGGTACGGGTTAGGGTTAGCGTACGGGATAGGATTATGGGATGGGTTAGGGTAAAACTTCGGGTAAAGGTTAGGTTTTGGTTTAGGGTTAGGGTTAGGGTTAGGGGACAGGGACGGTTTAGGGTACAGGTTGGGGTACGACAACGGTTTAGGGTGAGCGTACGTGTTAGGGTACGGGTTAGTGTTAACGTACGGGTTAGGATTAGGACACGGGTTAGGGTAAGGCTTCGGGTATGTGTTAGGGTTACGGTTAGGGACGGGGACGGTTTAGGGTACAGGTTAGGGTAGGACAACGGTTTAGGGTGAGGGTACATGTTAGGGCACAGTTTACTGTTAGCGTACAGGTTAGGATTAGAGGACGGGTTAGGGTAAGGATTCGGGTAAGTGTTAGTGTTAGGGTTAGGGTTAGGGGACGGTTTAGGGTACAGGTTAGGGTACGACAATGGTTTAGGTTGAGCGTACGTGTTAGGGCACAGGTTAGTGTTAGCGTACGGGTTAGGATTAGGGGACGGGTTAGGGTAAGGCTCCGGGTAAGGGTTAGGGTTTGGGTTAGGGTTAGGGTTAGGGTTAGGGCACGGGAACGGTTTAGGGTACACGTTAGGGTACAACAATGCTTTAGGGTGAGCGTACGTGGTAGGGTATGTGTTAGTGTTAGCGAACGGGTTAGGATTAGGGGACGGGTTAGGATAAGCTTCGGCTAAGGGTTAGGGTTAGGGTTAGGTTTAGGGTTAGGGTTAGGGGATGGGGAGGGTTTAGGGTACAGGTTAGGGTACAATAACGGTTTAGGGTGAGCGTACGTGATAGGGTATGGGTTAGTGTTAGCGTACGGGTTCCGATTAGGTGATGGGTTAGGGTAAGGCTTCGGGTAAGGGTTAGGGTTAGGGTTAGGTTTAGGGTAAGTGTTAGGGCATGGGGAGGGTTTAGGGTACAGGTTAGGCTACGGCAACAGTTTAGGGTGAGCCTACGTGTTAGGGTACGGGTTAGTGTTAGCGTACGTTTTAGGATTAGGGGACGGGTTAGGGTAAGCCTTCGGGTAAGTGTTAGTGTTAGGGTTAGGGTTACGGTTATGTTTAGGCGACGGGGACTGTTTAGGGTACAGCTTAGGTTAAGATAACGGTTTAGGGTGAGCGAACATGTTAGGGTACGGGTTAGTGATAGCGTACGGTTTAGGATTAGAGGACGGGTTAGGGTAAGGCTCCGGGTAAGGGTTAGGGTTAGGGTTAGGGGATGGGGACGGTTTAGGGTACAGGTTAGTGTACGAGAACGGTTTAGAGTGAGCCTATGTGTTAGGGTACGGGTTAGTGTTAGCGTACGGGTTAGGATTAGGGGACAGGTTAGTGTAAGGCTTCGGGTAAGGGTTAGGGTTAAGGTTTGGGGATGGGGACGGTTCAGGGTACAGTTTAGGGTACGACAACGGTTTAGGGTGAGCGTACGTGTTAGGGTATGGGTTAGGGTTAGCGTACGGGTTAGGATTAGGGGGCGGGTTAACGGAAGGCTTCGGGTAAGTGTTAGTATTAGGGTTAGTGTTAGGGTTAGGGGACGGGGACGGTTTAGGGTACAGGTTAGGGTACGACAACGCTTTAGGGTGAGCGTATGTGTTAGGGCACAGGTTAGTGTTAGCGTACGGGTTAGGATTAGGGGACAGGTTAGGGTAAGGCTTCGGGTAAGGGTTAGGGTTAGGGTTAGGGGACAGGAACGGGGAAGGTTTAGGGTACAGGATAGGATTTGACAACAGTTTAGGGTGTGCGTACGTGTTAGGGTAAGGGTTAGTGTTTGCGTACGGGTTAGGATTAGGGGACAGGTTAGGGTAAGGCTTCAGGTAAGGGTTAGGGTTAGGGTTAGGGGACGGGCACGGGGAAGTTTTAGGGTACAGGATAGGATATGACAACAGTTTAGAGTGTGCGTACGTGGTAGGGTAAGGTTTAGTGTTAGCGTACGGGTTAGGATTAGGGGACGGGTTAGGGTAAGGCTTCGGGTAAGGGTTAGGGTTAGGGTTAGGGTTAGGGTACGGGGACTGTTTAGGGTATAGGTTAGGGTATGACAACGGTTTAGGGTGAGCGTACATGTTAGGGTACGGGTTAGAGTTAGCGTATAGGTTAGGAATAGGGGACAGGTTAGGGTAAGGCTACGGGTAAGGGTGAGGTTTAGGGTTAAGTTTAGGGGACGGGGACGGGGACGGTTTAGGGTACAGGTTATGGTACGACAACGGTTTAGGGTGAGCGTACGTGTTAGGGTACGGGTTAGTGTTAGCGTACGGAGTAGGATTATGGGACGGGTTAGGGTAAGGCTTCGGGTAAGGGTTAGGGTTAGGGTTAGGGTTAGGGTTAGGCTACAGGGACGGTTTAGGGTACAGGTTAGGGTACGACAATGGTTTAGGGTGAGCGTATGTGTTAGGGCATGGGGTAGTTTTAGCGTATTATTTAGGATTATGGGACGGGTTAGGGTAAGGCTTCGGGTAAGGGGTAGGGTTTGGGATAGGGTTAGGGTTAGGGAACGGGGACGGGGACGGTTTAGTGTACAGGTTAAGGTACGACCACGCTTTAGGGTGAGCGTACCTGTTAGGGCATGGGTTAGTGTTAGCGTACGGGTTAGGATTAGGGGACGGGTTAGGGTAAGGCTTCGGGTAAGGGTTAGGTTTAGGGTTAGGGTTAGGGGACGGGGACGGGGACGGTTTAGGGTACAGGTTATTGTACGACAGCGGTTTAGGGTGAGCATTCGTTTTAGGGCACGGGTTAGTGTTAGCGTACGGGTTAGGATTAGGGGACGGTTTAGGGTAAGGCTTCGGGTAAGTATTAGGGTTAGGGTTAGGCTTAGGGGAAGGGGACGACTTAGGGTACAGGTTAGGGTACGACAAAGTTTTAGGGTGAGCGTACGTGTTAGGGTACGGGTTAGTGTTAGCGTATGGTTTAGAATTGGGGGCCGAGTTAGGGTAAGGCTTCGGGTAAGGGTTAGGGATAGTGTTAGGGTTAGGGTTAGGGGACGGGGATGGTTTAGGGTACAGGTTAGGGTACGAAAACGATTTAGGGTGAGCGTACGTGTTAGGGTACGGGTTAGTGTTAGCGTACGGGTTAGGATTATGGGACGGGTTAGGGTAAGGCTTCGGGTAAGTGTTAGGGTTAGGGTTAGGGTTAGAGTTAGGGTTAGGGTTAGGGTACAGGGACGGTTCAGGGTACAGGTTAGGGTACGACAATGGTTTAGGGTGAGTGTACGTGTTAGGGCAAGGGTTAGTGTTAGCATACGGGTTAGGATTAGGGGACAGATTAGGGTAAGGCTTCGGGTAAGGGTTAGGGTTAGGGTTAGGGTTAGGGTTAGGGGACGGGGACGGTTTAGGTTACAGGTTAGTATACGACAACATTTTAGGGTGAGCGTATGTGTTAGGGTACTTGTTAGTGTTAGCGTACGGGTTAGGATTGGGGACGGGTTAGGGTAAGGCTTCACGTAAGGGTTAGGGTTAGGGTTAGGGCTAGGGGACGGTGACGGTTTAGGGTACAGGTTAGGGTACGACAACGGTTTAGGGTGAGGGTACGTGTTAGGACACGGGTTAGTGTTAGCGTACGGATTAGGATTAGGGGACGGGTTAGTGTAATGCTTCGGGTAAGTGTTAGGGTTAGGGTTAGGGTTAGGGTTAGGGGACGGGGACGGTTTAGGGTACATGTTAGGGTACGACAAAGATTTAGGGTGAGCGTGCGTGTTAGGGTATGGGTTAGTGTTAGCGTACGGGTTAGGATTAAGGGTCGGGTTAGGGTAAGGCTTGGGGTAAGGTTTAGGTTTAGGGCTAGGTTTAGGGTTAGGGTTAGGGGACGGGGACGGTTTAGGGTACAAGTTAGGGTAGGACAATGGTTTAGGTTGAGTGTAGATTTTAGGGCACAGTTTACTGTTAGCGTACGGGTTAGGATTAGAGGACGGGTTATGGTAAGGCTTCGGGTAAGGGTTAGGGTTAAGGTTAGTTGACGGGGATGGTTTAGGGTACAGGTTAGTGTATGAGAATGGTTTAGGGTTAGCGTACGTGTTAGGATACGGGTTAGAGTTAGCGTATGGGTTAGGATTAGGGGACGGGTTAGTGTAAGGCTTCGGGTAAGGATTAGGGTTAGGGTTAGGGGATGGGGACGGTTTAGGGTACAGGTTAGGGTATGACAACGGTTTAGGGTGAGCGTATGTGTTAGGGCATGGGTTAGTTTTAGCGTATCGGTTAGGATTATGAGACGGGTTAGGGTAAGGCTTCGGGTAAGGCTTAGGGTTTGGGTTAGGGTTAGGGTTAGGAAACGGGGACGGGGACGGTTTAGTGTACTGGTTAGGGTACAACCACACTTTAGGGTGAGCGTACGTGTTAGGGCACGGGTTAGTGTTAGCGTACGGGTTAGGATTAGGGGACGGGTTAGGGTAAGGCTTCGGGTAAGGGTTAGGTTTAGGGTTAGGGGACGGGGACGGGGACGGGGACGGGGACGGTTTAGGGTACAGGTTAGTGTACGACAGCGGTTTAGGGTGAGCGTACGTGTTAGGGTATGGGTTAGTGTTAGCGTACGGGCTAGGATTAGGGCACGGGTTAGGGTAAGGCTTGGTGTAAGGGTTAGGGTTAGGGTTAGGGTTAGGGTTAAGGGAGTGGGACGGTTTAGGGTTCAGGTTAGGGTAGGACAATGGTTTAGGTTCAGCGTACATGTTAGGGCACAGTTTACTGTTAGCGTACGGGTTAGGATTAGAGGACGGGTTATGGTAAGGCTTCGGGTAAGGGTTAGGTTTAGGTTTAGGGTTAGGGTTAGGGTTAGGGGACGGGGACGGTTTAGGGTACATGTTAGGGTACGACAACGGTTTCGGGTGAGCGTGCGTGTTAGGGTACGGGTTAGTGTTAGCGTACGGGTTAGGATTTGGGGACGGGTTAGGGTAAGGCGTCAAGTAAGGTTTAGGGTTAAGGTTCGGGGACAGGGACGGTTTAGGGTACAGGTTAGGGTACGATAACAGTTTAGGGTGAGCGTACATGTTAGGGTACGGGTTAGTGTTAGCGTACGGGTTAGGATTATGGGACGGGTTAGGGTAAGGCGTCGGGTAAGGTTTAAGGTTAGGGTTAGGGTTAGGGTAAGGGGACAGGGACGATTTAGGGTACAGGTTAGGGTACGACAAGGTTTTAGGGTGAGCGTACGTGTTAGGGTACGGGTTACTGTTAGCGTACGGGTTAGGATTACGGGACGGGTTAGGGTAAGGCTTCTGGTAAGGGTTAGGGTTAGGGTTAGGGTTAGGGGACGGGGACGGTTTAGGGTACAGGTTAGGGTACGTCAACGGTTTAGGGTGAGCGTACGTGTTAGGGTACGGGTTAGTGTTAGCGTACGGGTTAGGATTATGGGACGGGTTAGGGTAAGGCTTCGGGTAAGTGTTAGGGTTAGGGTTAGGGTTAGAGTTAGGGTTAGGGTTAGGGTACAGGGACGGTTCAGGGTACAGGTTAGGGTACGACAATGGTTTAGGGTGAGTGTACGTGTTAGAGCAAGGGTTAGTGTTAGCATACGGGTTAGGATTAGGGGACAGATTAGGGTAAGGCTTCGGGTAAGGGTTAGGGTTAGGGTTAGGCTTAGAGTTAGGGTTAGGGGATGGGGACGGTTTAGGTTACAGGTTAGTGTACGACAACAATTTAGGGTGAGCGTATGTGTTAGGGTACTTGTTAGTGTTAGCGTACGGGTTAGGTTTGGGGACGGGTTAAGGTAAGGCTTCTGGTAAGGGTTAGGGTTAGGGTTAGGGTTAGGGGACGGGGAAGGTTTAGGGTACAGGTTAGGGTACGTCAACGGTTTAGGGTGAGCGTACGTGTTAGGGTACGGGTTAGTGTTAGCGTACTGGTTAGTTTTAGGGGACGGGTTAGGGTAAGGCTTCGGGTAAGCGTTAGGGTTAGGGTTAGGGTTAGGGTTACGGTTAGGGTTAAGGGACGGGGACGGTTTAGGGTACAGGTTAGTGTACGACAAATGTTTAGGGTGAGCGTACGTGATAGGGTATGGGTTAGTGTTAGCGTACGTGAGAGGATCAGGGGACGGGTTAGGGTAAGGCTTCGGGTAAGGGTTATGGTTAGGGTTAGGGTTAGGGAACGGGGACGGTTTAGGGTACAGGTTAGGGTACAACAACTGTTTAGGGTGAGCGTATGTGTTAGGGCACGGTTTACTGTTAGCGTACGTGTTAGGATTAGAGGACGGGTTAGGTTAAGGATTCGGGTAATTGTTAGGGTTAGGGTAAGGGTTACGGGATGGGGACGGTTTAGGGTACAGGTTAGGGTACGACAAAGTTTTAGGGTGAGCGTACGTGTTAGGACTCGGTTTAGTGTTAGCGTACGGGTTAGGATTAAGGGACAGGTTAGGGTAAGGCTTCGGTTAAGGGTTAGGGTTAGGGTTAGGTTTAGGGTTACTGTTAGGGGACGGGGACGGTTTAGGGTACAGGTTAGGGTACGACAACGGTTTAGGGTGAGCGTACGTGGTAGGGTACGGGTTAGGGTTAGCGTACGGGATAGGATTATGGGATGGGTTAGGGTAAAGCTTCGGGTAAAGTTTAGGTTTTGGTTTAGGGTTAGGGTTAGGGTTAGGGGACGGGGACGGTTTAGGGTACAGGTTGGGGTACGACAACGGTTTAGGGTGAGCGTACGTGTTAGGTTACGGGTTAGTGTTAACGTACGGGTTAGGATTAGGAGACGGGTTAGGGTAAGGCTTCGGGTATGGGTTAGGGTTACGGTTAGGGACGGGGACGGGGACGGGACGGGGACGGTTTAGGGTACAGGTTAGGGTAGGACAACGGTTTAGGGTGAGGGTACATGTTAGGGTACAGGTTAGTGTTAGCGTACAGGCTAGGATTAGAGGACGGGTTAGGGTAAGGATTCGGGTAAGGGTTAGGGTTAGGGTTAGGGTTAGGGTTAAGGGAGGGGACGGTTTAGGGTACAGGTTAGGGTACGACAATGGTTTAGGGTGAGCGTACATGTTAGGGCACAGGTTAGTGTTAGCGTACGGGTTAGGATTAGGGGACGGGTTAGGGTAAGGCTTCGGGTAAGGGTTAGGGTTAGGGTTAGGGTTAGGGTTAGGGTTAGGGGACGGGGACGGTTTAGGGTACATGTTAGGGTACGACAATGGTTTAGGGTGAGCGTACGTGTTAGGGTATGGGTTAGTGTTAGCGTACGGGTTAGGATTAGGGGACGGGTTAGGGTAAGGCTTCGGGTAAGTAAGGTTTAGGGTTAGGGTTAGGGTTAGGGGACGGGGACGGTTTAGGGTACAGGTTAGGGTACGACAACAGTTTAGGGTGAGCGTACATGTTAGGGTACGGGTTAGTGTTAGCGTACGGGTTAGGATTAGGGGACGGGTTAGGGTAAGGCGTCGGGTAAGGGTTAAGGTTAGGGTTAGGGTTAGGGTAAGGTTCGGGCACGGGGACGATTTAGGGTACAGGTTAGGGTACGACAACGGTTTAGGGTGAGCGTACGTGTTAGGGTACGGGTTAGTGTTAGCGTACGGGTTAGGATTAGGGTACGGGTTAGGGAAAGGCTTCGGGTAAGGGTTAGGGTTAGGGTTAGGTTTACTGTTAGGGTTAGGGGACAGGGACGGTTTAGGGTACAGGTTAGGGTACGACAACGTTTTAGGGTGAGCGTACGTGGTAGGGTACGGGTTAGTGTTAGCGTACGGGTTATGATTATGGGACGGGTTAGGGTAAGGCTTCGGGTAAGGGTTAGGGTTAGGTTAGGGTTAGGGTTAGGGTTAGGGGACGGGGACGGTTTAGGGTACAGGTTAGGGTACGACAATGGTTTAGGGTGAGTGTACGTGTTAGGGCACGGGTTAGTGTTAGCGTACGGGTTAGGATTAGGGGACGGGTTAGGGTAAGGCTTCGGGTAAGGGTTAGGGTTAGGGTTAGGGTTAGAGTTAGGGTTAGGGTTAGGGGACAGGGACGGTTTAGGGTACAGGTTAGGGTACGACAACGGTTTAGGGTGAGCGTACGTGTTAGGGTACTTGTTAGTGTTAGCGTACGGGTTAGGATTAGGGGACAGGTTAGGGTAAGGCTTCGGGTAAGGGTTAGGGTTAGGGTTAGGGTTAGGGTTAAGGGTTAGGGACGGGGACGGTTTAGGGTACAGGTTAGGGTACGACAACAGTTTAGGGTGAGCGTACGTGTTAGGGTACGGGTTAGTGTTAGCGTACGGGTTAGGTTAGGGGACGGGTTAGGGTAAGGCTTCGGGTAAGGGTTAGGGTTAGGTAGGTTAGGGTTAGGGTTAGGGGTAGGCGGGGACGGTTTAGGGTACAGGTTAGGGTACGACAACGGTTTAGGGTGAGCGTACGTGTTAGGGTACGGGTTAGTGTTAGCGTACTGGTTAGGATTAGGGGACGGGTTAGGGTAAGGCTTCGGGTAAGCGTAGGGTTAGGGTTAGGGTTAGGGTTACGGTTAGGGTTACGGGGACGGGGACGGTTTAGGGTACAGGTTAGGGTACGACAACTGTTTAGGGTGAGCGTACGTGTTAGGGTACGGTTTAATGTTAGCGTACGTGTTAGGATTAGGGGACGGGTTATGTTAAGGCTTCGGGAAAGGATTAGGGTTAGGGTTAGGTTTAGGGTTAGGGTTATGGTTAGGGTTAGGGTTAGGGGACGGGGACGGTTTAGGGTACAGGTTAGGGTACAACAATTGTTTAGGGTGACCGTATGTGTTAGGGTATGGTTTACTGTTAGCGTACGGGTTAGGATTAGGGGACGGGTTAGGTTAAGGATTCGGGTAATTGTTAGGGTTAGGGTAAGGGTTAGGGTTAGGGTTAGGTTTACGGGATGGGGACGGTTTAGGGTACAGGTTAGGGTACGACAAAGTTTTAGGGTGAGCGTACGTGTTAGGACTCGGTTTAGTGTTAGCGTACGGGTTAGGATTAAGGGACAGGTTAGGGTAAGGCTTCGGTTAAGGGTTAGGGTTAGGGTTAGGTTTAGGGTTACTGTTAGGGGACGGGGACGGTTTAGGGTACAGGTTAGGGTACGACAACGGTTTAGGGTGAGCGTACGTGGTAGGGTACGGGTTAGGGTTAGCGTACGGGATAGGATTATGGGATGGGTTAGGGTAAAGCTTCGGGTAAAGTTTAGGTTTTGGTTTAGGGTTAGGGTTAGGGTTATTGGGATGGGGACGGTTTAGGGTACAGGTTGGGGTACGACAACGGTTTAGGGTGAGCGTACGTGTTAGGTTACGGGTTAGTGTTAACGTACGGGTTAGGATTAGGACACGGGTTAGGGTAAGGCTTCGGGTATGTGTTAGGGTTACGGTTAGGGTTTTTTTTTTTTTTTTTGACGGGGACGGTTTAGGGTACAGGTTAGGGTAGGACAACGGTTTAGGGTGAGGGTACATGTTAGGGCACAGTTTACCGTTAGCGTACAGGTTAGGATTAGAGGATGGGTTAGGGTAAGGATTCGGGTAAGTTTGGTTAGGGTTAGGGTTAGGGTTAGGGTACTTGGTTTTTTAGGGTACAGGTTAGGGTATGATAATGGTTTAGGTTGAGCGTACGTGTTAGGGCACAGGTTAGTGTTAGCGTACGGGTTAGGATTAGGGGACGGGTTAGGGTAAGGTTTTGGGTAAGGGTTAGGGTTTGGGTTAGGGTTAGGATTAGGGTTAGGGTACGGGAACGGTTTAGGGTACACGTTAGGGTACAATAATGCTTTAGGGTGAGCGTACGTGGTAGGGTATGTGTTAGTGTTAGTGAACGGGTTAGGATTAGGGGACGGGTTAGGATAAGCTTCGGGTAAGGGTTAGGTTTAGGGTTAGGTTTAGGGTTAGGGTTAGGGGATGGGGAGGGTTTAGGGTACAGGTTAGGGTACAATAACGGTTTAGGGTGAGCGTACGTGATAGGGTATGGGTTAGTGTTAGCGTACGGGTTCCGATTAGGTGATGGGTTAGGGTAAGGCTTCGGGTAAGGGTTAGGGTTAGGGTTAGGTTTAGGGTAAGTGTTAGGGTATTTTGTTGGTTTAGGGTACAGGTTATGTTTAGGTTGATGGTTTTGGGTGAGTGTACGTGTTAGGGTACGTGTTAGTGTTAGCGTACGGTTTAGGATTAGGGGACAGGTTAGGGTAAGCCTTCGGGTAAGTGTTAGTGTTAGGGTTAGGGTTACGGTTATGTTTAGGCGACGGGGACTGTTTAGGGTACAGCTTAGGTTAAGATAACGGTTTAGGGTGAGTGAACATGTTAGGGTACGGGTTAGTGTTAGCGTACGGTTTAGGATTAGAGGACAGGTTAGGGTAAGGCTCCGGGTAAGGGTTAGGGTTAGGGTTAAGTTTAGGGGATGGGGACGGGGAGAGTTTAGGGTACATGTTAGTGTATATTGAGAACGGTTTATGAGTGAGCTTACTGTGTTAGGGTACGGGTTAGTGTTAGCGTACGGGTTAGGATTAGGGGACAGGTTAGTGTAAGGCTTCGGGTAAGGGTTTGGGTTAGGGTTAGGGTTAGGTTTAGGGGATGTGGACGGTTCAGGGTACAGTTTAGGGTACGAAAACGGTTTAGGGTGAGTGTACGTGTTAGGGTACGGGTTAGTGTTAGCCTACGGTTTATGATTAGGGGACGGGTTAGGGTAAGGCTTTGGGTAAGGGTTAGGGTTAGGGTTAGGGGACGGGGACGGTTTATGTTACAGGTTAGTCTATGATAACGTTTTAAGGTGAGTGTACGTGTAAGGGTACGGGATAGTGTTAGTGTACGGGTTAGGAAAAGGGGACATGTTAGGGTAAGGTTTCGGGTAATGGTTAGGGGTTAGGGGATTGGGATTGGGAAGAGTTTAGGGTATAGGTTGGGGTATGATAATGGTTTAGGGTGAGTGTACGTATTAGGGTACGGGTTAGTGTTAGCGTACAGATTAGGATTAGGGGACGGGTTAGTGTAAGGCTTTGGGTAAGGTTTAGGGTGAGGGTTAGGGTTAGGGGATGGGGAGAGTTTAGGGTACAGGTTAGGGTAAGATAACGGTTTAGGGTGAGTGTACGTGTTAGGGTACGGGTTAGTGTTAGCGTACGGGTTAGGATTAGATGACGGGTTAGGGTAAGGCTTCGGGTAAGGGTTAGGGTTAGGGTTAGGGTTAGGGTTAGGGGATGGGGATGGGGATGTATTAGGGTACAGTTTAGGGTATGATAATTGTTTAAGGTGAGTGTATGGGTTAGGGTACGGGTTAGTGTTAGCGTACGGGTTCGGATTAGGGTATGTGTTAGGGTAATGCTTCAGGTAATGGTGAGGGTTAGGGTTAGGGTTAGGGTTAGGGTACGGGTACGGTTTAGTGTACAGGTTAGTGTATGATTATAGTTTAGTGTGCGTGTACGTGTTAGGGTAAGGGTTAGTTTTAGCCTACGGCTTAGGATTAGGGGATGAGTTAGGGTAAGGTTTCGGGTAAGTGTTAGGGTTAGGGTTAGGGTTAGGTGACGGAGACGGTTTAGGGTACAGGTTAGGCTACGACAATGGTTTAGGGTGAGCGTACGTGTTAGGGTACGGGTTAGTGTTAGCGTATGGGTTAGGATTAGGGGACGGGTTAGTGTAAGGCTTTGGGTAAGGTTTAGGGTTAGGGTTAGGGTTAGGGTTATGGTTAGGGGACCGGGACGGTTTAGGGTACAGGTTAGGGTACGGCAAAGTTTTAGGGTGAGCGTACATATTAGGGTACGTGTTAGTGTTAGCGTACGGGTTAGGATTAGGGGACGGGTTAGGGTAAGGCTCCGGGTAAGGGTTAGGGTTTGGGTTAGGGTTAGGGTTAGGGTTAGGGCACGGGAACGGTTTAGGGTACACGTTAGGGTACAACAATGCTTTAGGGGGAGCGTACGTGGTAGGGTATGTGTTAGTGTTAGCGAACGGGTTAGGATTAGGGGACGGGTTAGGATAAGCTTCGGGTAAGGGTTAGGTTTAGGGTTAGGTTTAGGGTTAGGGTTAGGGGATGGGGAGGGTTTAGGGTACAGGTTAGGGTACAACAACGGTTTAGGGTGAGCGTACGTGATAGGGTATGGGTTAGTGTTAGCGTACGGGTTCCGATTAGGTGATGGGTTAGGGTAAGGCTTCGGGTAAGGGTTAGGGTTAGGGTTAGGTTTAGGGTAAGTGTTAGGGCATGGGGAGGGTTTAGGGTACAGGTTAGGCTACGACAACGGTTTAGGGTGAGCGTACGTGTTAGGGTATGGGTTAGTGTTAGCGTACGGTTTAGGATTAGGGGACGGGTTAGGGTAAGCCTTCGGGTAAGTGTTAGTGTTAGGGTTAGGGTTACGGTTATGTTTAGGCGACGGGGACTGTTTAGGGTACAGCTTAGGTTAAGATAACGGTTTAGGGTGAGCGAACATGTTAGGGTACGGGTTAGTGTTAGCGTAAGGTTTAGGATTATAGGACGGGTTAGGGTAAGGCTCCGGGTAAGGGTTAGGGTTAGGGTTAGGGGATGGGGACGGTTTAGGGTACAGGTTAGTGTACGAGAACGGTTTAGAGTGAGCCTATGTGTTAGGGTACGGGTTAGTGTTAGCGTACTGGTTAGGATTAGGGGACAGGTTAGTGTAAGGCTTCGGGTAAGGGTTAGGGTTAGGGTTGGGGATGGTGACGGGTCAGGGTACAGTTTAGGGTACGACAACGGTTTAGGGTGAGCGTACGTGTTAGGGTACGGGTTAGGGTTAGCGTACGGGTTAGGATTAGGTGGCGGGTTAACGGAAGGCTTCGGGTAAGGGTTAGTATTAGGGTTAGTGTTAGGGTTAGGGGACGGGGACGGTTTAGGGTACAGGTTAGGGTACGACAACGCTTTAGGGTGAGCGTATGTGTTAGGGCATGGGTTAGTGTTAGCGTACGGGTTAGGATTAAGGGACAGGTTAGGGTAAGGCTTCGGGTAAGGGTTAGGGTTAGGGTTAGGGGACAGGAACGGGGAAGGTTTAGGGTACAGGATAGGATTTGACAACAGTTTAGGGTGTGCGTACGTGTTAGGGTAAGGGTTAGTGTTAGCGTATGGGTTAGGATTAGGGGACAGGTTAGGGTAAGGCTTCGGGTAAGGGTTAGGGTTAGGGTTAGGGGACGGGCACGGGGAAGGTTTAGGGTACAGGATAGGATATGACAACAGTTTAGAGTGTGCGTACGTGTTAGGGTAAGGTTTAGTGTTAGCGTACGGGTTAGGATTAGGGGACGGGTTAGGGTAAGGCTTCGGGTAAGGGTTAGGGTTAGGGTTAGGGTTAGGGTACGGGGACTGTTTAGGGTATAGGCTAGGGTACGACAACGGTTTAGGGTGAGCGTACGTGTTAGGGTATGTGTTAGTGTTAGCGTACGGGTTAGGATTGGGGACTTGTTAGGGTAAGGCTTCGGGTAAGGGTTAGGGTTAGGGTTAGGGTTAGGGGACGGGGACGGGGACGGTTTATGGTAGAGGTTAGTGTACGACAACTCTTTAGGGTGAGCGTATATGTTTGGGTACGGGTTAGAGTTAGCGTATAGGTTAGGAATAGGGGACGGGTTAGGGTAAGGCTACGGGTAAGGGTGAGGTTTAGGGTTAAGTTTAGGGGACGGGGACGGGGACGGTTTAGGTACAGGTTATGGTACGACAACGGTTTAGGGTGAGCGTACGTGTTAGGGTACGGGTTAGTGTTAGCGTATGATGTAGAATTGGGGGCCGAGTTAGGGTAAGGCTTCGGGTAAGGGTTAGGGATAGTGTTAGGGTTCGGGATAGGGGACGGGGATGGTTTAGGGTACAGGTTAGGGTACGAAAACGATTTAGGGTGAGCGTACGTGTTAGGGTACGGGTTAGTGTTAGCGTACGGGTTAGGATTATGGGACGGGTTAGGGTAAGGCTTCGGGTAAGTGTTAGGGTTAGGGTTAGGGTTAGAGTTAGGGTTAGGGTTAGGGTACAGGGATGGTTCAGGGTACAGTTTAGGGTGCGACAATGGTTTAGGGTGAGTGTACGTGTTAGGGCAAGGGTTAGTGTTAGCATACGGGTTAGGATTAGGGGACAGATTAGGGTAAGGCTTCGGGTAAGGGTTAGGGTTAGGGTTAGGGTTAGGGTTAGGGTTAGGGTTAGGGGACGGGGACGGTTTAGTTTACAGGTTAGTGTACGACAACAGTTTAGGGTGAGCGTATGTGTTAGGGCATGGGTTAGTGTTAGCGTACGGGTTAGGATTGGGGACGGGTTAGGGTAAGGCTTCGCGTAAGGGTTAGGGTTAGGGTTAGGGCTAGGGGACGGTGACGGTTTAGGGTACAGGTTAGGGTACGACAACGTTTTAGGGTGAGGGTACGTGTTAGGACACGGGTTAGTGTTAGCGTACGGATTAGGATTAGGGGACGGGTTAGTGTAAGGCTTCGGGTAAGTGTTAGGGTTAGGGTTAGGGTTAGGGTTAGGGGACGGGGACGGTTTAGGGTACATGTTAGGGTACGACAAAGATTTAGGGTGAGCGTGCGTGTTAGGGTATGGGTTAGTGTTAGCGTACGGGTTAGGATTAAGGGTCGGGTTAGGGTAAGGCTTGGGGTAAGGTTTAGGTTTAGGGCTAGGTTTAGGGTTAGGGTTAGGGGACGGAGACGGTTTAGGTTACAGGTTAGTGTACGACAACGTTTTAAGGTGAGCGTACGTGTAAGGGTACGGGATAGTGTTAGCGTACGGGTTAGGAATAAGGGACATGTTAGGGTAAGGTTTCGGGTAAGGGCTAGGGTTAGGGGACCAGGACGGGATGGTTTAGGGTACAGGTTAGTGTACGAGTACGGTTTAGGTTGAGCATACGGGTTAGGTTACGGGTTAGTGTTAGCGTACGGGTTAGGATTAGGGGACGGGTTAGGGTAAGGCTTTGTGTAAGGGTTAGGTTTAGGGTTAGGGGACGGGGACGATTTAGGGTACAGCTTAGTGTACGACAAAGTTTTAGGGTGAGCGTATGTGTTAGGATACAGGTTAGTGTTAGCATACGGGTTAGAATTAGGGGACGAGTTAGGGTAAGGCTTCGGGTAAGGATTAGGGTTAGGGTTAGGGTTAGGGGACAGGGACGATTTAGGGTACAGGTTAATGTACGACAACGGTTTAGGGTGAGCGTACGTGTTAGGGCACGGGTTAGTGTTAGCGTAGCGTTTAGGATTATGGGATGGGTTAGTGTAAGGCTTCGGGTAAGGGTTAGGGTTTGGGTTAGGGTTAGGGTTAGGGTACAGGGACAGGAACGGTTTAGTGTACAGGTTAGCGTACGACAACGCTTTAGGGTGAGCGTACGTGTTAGGGCACGGATTAGTGTTAGCGTACGGTTAGCATTAGGGGACGGGTTAGGGTAAGGCTTCGGGTAAGGTTTAGGGCTATGGTTAGGGTTCGGGTTAGTGTTAGGTAATGGGGACGGTTTAGGGTACAGCTTAGTGTACGACAAATGTTTCGGGTGAGCGTACGTGTTAGGGCCCGGGTTAGTGTTAGCGTGCGGGTTAGGTTTAGGGGACCGGTTAGGGTAAGGCTTCGGGTAAGGTTTAAGGTTAGGGTTAGGGTTAGGGTGAGGGGACAGGGACGATTTAGGGTACAGGTTAGGGTACGACAAGGTTTTAGGGTGAGCGTACGTGTTAGGGTACGGGTTAGTGTTAGCGTACAGGTTAGGATTACGGGACGGGTTAGGGTAAGGCTTCTGGTAAGGGTTAGGGTTAGGGTTAGGGTTAGGGGACAGGGACGGTTTAGGGTACAGGTTAGGGTACGTCAACGGTTTAGGGTGAGCGTACGTGTTAGGGTACGGGTTAGTGTTAGCGTACGGGTTAGGATTATGGGACGGGTTAGGGTAAGGCTTCGGGTAAGTGTTAGGGTTAGGGTTAGGGTTAGAGTTAGGGTTAGGGTTAGGGTACAGGGATGGTTCAGGGTACAGGTTAGGGTACGACAATGGTTTAGGGTGAGTGTACGTGTTAGGGCAAGGGTTAGTGTTAGCATACGGGTTAGGATTAGGGGACAGATTAGGGTAAGGCTTCGGGTAAGGGTTAGGGTTAGGGTTAGGGTTAGGGTTAGGGTTAGGGGACGGGGACGGTTTAGGTTACAGGTTAGTGTACGACAACAGTTTAGGGTGAGCGTATGTGTTATGGTACTTGTTAGTGTTAGTGTACGGGTTAGGATTGGGGACGGGTTAGGGTAAGGCTTCGCGTAAGGGTTAGGGTTAGGGTTAGGGCTAGGGGACGGTGACGGTTTAGGGTACAGGTTAGGGTACGACAACGGTTTAGGGTGAGGGTACGTGTTAGGACACGGGTTAGTGTTAGCGTACGGATTAGGATTAGGGGACGGGTTAGTGTAATGCTTCGGGTAAGTGTTAGGGTTAGGGTTAGGGTTAGGGTTAGGGGACGGGGACGGTTTAGGGTACATGTTAGGGTACGACAAAGATTTAGGGTGAGCGTGCGTGTTAGGGTATGGGTTAGTGTTAGCGTACGGGTTAGGATTAAGGGTCGGGTTAGGGTAAGGCTTGGGGTAAGGTTTAGGTTTAGGGCTAGGTTTAGGGTTAGGGTTAGGGGACGGGGACGGTTTAGGGTACAAGTTAGGGTAGGACAATGGTTTAGGTTGAGCGTACATTTTAGGGCACAGTTTACTGTTAGCGTACGGGTTAGGATTAGAGGACGGGTTATGGTAAGGCTTCGGGTAAGGGTTAGGGTTAAGGTTAGTTGACGGGGATGGTTTAGGGTACAGGTTAGTGTATGAGAATGGCTTAGGGTGAGCGTACGTGTTAGGATACGGGTTAGAGTTAGCGTATGGGTTAGGATTAGGGGACGGGTTAGTGTAAGGCTTCGGGTAAGGATTAGGGTTAGGGTTAGGGGACGGGGACGGTTTAGGGTACAGGTTAGGGTACGACCACGCTTTAGGGTGAGCGTACCTGTTAGGGCACGGGTTAGTGTTAGCGTACGGGTTAGGATTAGGGGACGGTTTAGGGTAAGGCTTCGGGTAAGGGTTAGGTTTAGGGTTAGGGTTAGGGGACGGGGACGGGGACGGGGACGGTTTAGGGTACAGGTTAGTGTACGACAGCGGTTTAGGGTGAGCATACGTGTTAGGGTATGGGTTAGTGTTAGCGTACGGGTTAGGATTAGGGCACGGGTTAGGGTAAGGCTTGGTGTAAGGGTTAGGGTTAGGGTTAGGGTTAGGGTTAGGGGAGTGGGACGGTTTAGGGTACAGGTTAGGGTAGGACAATGGTTTAGGTTCAGCGTACATGTTAGGGCACAGTTTACTGTTAGCGTACGGGTTAGGATTAGACGACGGGTTATGGTAAGGCTTCGGGTAAGGGTTAGGTTTAGGTTTAGGGTTAGGGTTAGGGTTAGGGGACGGGGACGTTTTAGGGTACATGTTAGGGTACGACAACGGTTTAGGGTGAGCGTGCGTGTTAGGGTACGGATTAGTGTTAGCGTACGGGTTAGGATTTGGGGACGGGTTAGGGTAAGGCGTCAGGTAAGGGTTAGGGTTAGGGTTAGGGTTAGGGTTAAGGGTCGGGGACAGGGACGGTTTAGGGTACAGGTTAGTGTACGACAACAGTTTAGGGTGAGCGTACATGTTAGGGTACGGGTTAGTGTTAGCGTACGGGTTAGGATTATGGGACGGGTTAGGGTAAGGCTTCGGGTAAGCTTTAGGGTTAGGATAAGGGTTAGGGTTAGGGTTAGGGTAGAGGGACGGTTTAGGGTACAGGTTAGGGTACGACAACGGTTTAGGGTGAGCGTACGTGTTAGGGCAAGGGTTAGTCTTAGCGTACGGGTTAGGATTAGGGGACAGGTTAGGGTAAGGCTCCGGGTATGGGTTAGGGTTAGGGTTAGCGTTAGGGTTAGGGGACGGCGACGGTTTAGGTTACAGGTTAGTGTACGACAACGTTTTAAGGTGAGCGTACGTTTAAGGGTACGGGATAGTGTTAGCGTACGGGTTAGGAATAGGGGACATGTTAGGGTAAGGTTTCGGGTAAGGGCTAGGGTTAGGGGACGGGGACGGGACGGTTTAGGGTACAGGTTAGTGTACGAGAACGGTTTAGGTTGAGCATACGGGTTAGGTTACGGGTTAGTGTTAGCGTACGGGTTAGGATTAGGGGACGGGTTAGGGTAAGGCTTTGTGTAAGGGTTAGGTTTAGGGTTAGGGGACGGGGACGATTTAGGGTACAGCTTAGTGTACGACAAAGTTTTAGGGTGAGCGTATGTGTTAGGATACAGGTTAGTGTTAGCATACGGGTTAGAATTAGGGGACGAGTTAGGGTAAGGCTTCGGGTAAGGATTAGGGTTAGGGTTAGGGTTAGGGGACAGGGACGATTTAGGGTACAGGTTAATGTACGACAACGGTTTAGGGTGAGCGTACGTGTTAGGGCACGGGTTAGTGTTAGCGTAGCGTTTAGGATTATGGGATGGGTTAGTGTAAGGCTTCGGGTAAGGGTTAGGGTTTGGGTTAGGGTTAGGGTTAGGGTACGGGGACAGGAACGGTTTAGGGTACAGGTTAGGGTACGACAACGCTTTAGGGTGAGCATACGTGTTAGGGCACGGATTAGTGTTAGCGTACGGTTAGGATTAGGGGACGGGTTAGGGTAAGGCTTCGGGTAAGGTTTAGGGTTATGGTTAGGGTTCGGGTTAGTGTTAGGTAATGGGGACGGTTTAGGGTACAGCTTAGTGTACGACAAATGTTTCGGGTGAGCGTACGTGTTAGGGCACGGGTTAGTGTTAGCGTGCGGGTTAGGTTTAGGGGACCGGTTTGGGTAAGGCTTCGGGTAAGGTTTAAGGTTAGGGTTAGGGTTAGGGTTAGGGGACAGGGACGATTTAGGGTACAGGTTAGGGTACGACAAGGTTTTAGGGTGAGCGTACGTGTTAGGGTACGGGTTAGTGTTAGCGTACGGGTTAGGATTACGGGACGGGTTAGGGTAAGGCTTCGGGTAAGTGTTAGAGTTAGGGTTAGCGTTAGGGTTAGGGTTAGGGCACGGGGACGGTTTAGGGTACAGGTTAGGATACGACAACGGTTCAGGGTGAGCGTACGTGTTAGGGTACGGGTTAGTGTTAGCGTACAGGTTAGGATTAGGGGACGGGTTAGCGTAAGGCTTTGGGTAAGGGTTAGGGTGAGGGTTAGGGTTAGGGTTAGGGGACGGGGACAGTTTAGGGTACAGGATAGGGTAAGATAATGGTTTAGGGTGAGCGTACGTGTTAGGGTACGGGTTAGTGTTAGCGTACGGGTTAGGATTAGATGACGGGTTAGGGTAAGGCTTCGGGTAAGGGTTAGGGTTAGGGTTAGGTTTAGGCTTAGGGTTAGGGGACGGGGATGGTTTAGGGTACAGGTTAGGTTACGACAACGGTTTCGGGTTGCATACGTGTTAGGGTACGTGTTAGTGTTAGCGTACGGGTTATGATTAGGGGACGTGTTAGGGTAAGGCTTCTGGTAAGGGTTAGGGTTAGGGTTAGGGTTAGGGGACAGGGACGGTTTAGGGTACAGGTTAGGGTACGTCAACGGTTTAGGGTGAGCGTACGTGTTAGGGTACGGGTTAGTGTTAGCGTACGGGTTAGGATTATGGGACGGGTTAGGGTAAGGCTTCGGGTAAGTGTTAGGGTTAGGGTTAGGGTTAGAGTTAGGGTTAGGGTTAGGGTACAGGGACGGTTCAGGGTACAGGTTAGGGTACGACAATGGTTTAGGGTGAGTGTACGTGTTAGGGCAAGGGTTAGTGTTAGCATACGGGTTAGGATTAGGGGACAGATTAGGGTAAGGCTTCGGGTAAGGGTTAGGGTTAGGGTTAGGGTTAGGGGATGGGGACGGTTTAGGTTACAGGTTAGTGTACGACAACAGTTTAGGGTGAGCGTATGTGTTATGGTACTTGTTAGTGTTAGTGTACGGGTTAGGATTGGGGACGGGTTAGGGTAAGGCTTCGCGTAAGGGTTAGGGTTAGGGTTAGGGCTAGGGGACGGTGACGGTTTAGGGTACAGGTTAGGGTACGACAACGGTTTAGGGTGAGGGTACGTGTTAGGACACGGGTTAGTGTTAGCGTACGGATTAGGATTAGGGGACGGGTTAGTGTAATGCTTCGGGTAAGTGTTAGGGTTAGGGTTAGGGTTAGGGTTAGGGGACGGGGACGGTTTAGGGTACATGTTAGGGTACGACAAAGATTTAGGGTGAGCGTGCGTGTTAGGGTATGGGTTAGTGTTAGCGTACGGGTTAGGATTAAGGGTCGGGTTAGGGTAAGGCTTGGGGTAAGGTTTAGGTTTAGGGCTAGGTTTAGGGTTAGGGTTAGGGGACGGGGACGGTTTAGGGTACAAGTTAGGGTAGGACAATGGTTTAGGTTGAGCGTACATTTTAGGGCACAGTTTACTGTTAGCGTACGGGTTAGGATTAGAGGACGGGTTATGGTAAGGCTTCGGGTAAGGGTTAGGGTTAAGGTTAGTTGACGGGGATGGTTTAGGGTACAGGTTAGTGTATGAGAATGGCTTAGGGTGAGCGTACGTGTTAGGATACGGGTTAGAGTTAGCGTATGGGTTAGGATTAGGGGACGGGTTAGTGTAAGGCTTCGGGTAAGGATTAGGGTTAGGGTTAGGGGACAGGGACGGTTTAGGGTACAGGTTAGGGTACGACCACGCTTTAGGGTGAGCGTACCTGTTAGGGCACGGGTTAGTGTTAGCGTACGGGTTAGGATTAGGGGACGGTTTAGGGTAAGGCTTCGGGTAAGGGTTAGGTTTAGGGTTAGGGTTAGGGGACGGGGACGGGGACGGGGACGGTTTAGGGTACAGGTTAGTGTACGACAGCGGTTTAGGGTGAGCGTACGTGTTAGGGTATGGGTTAGTGTTAGCGTACGGGTTAGGATTAGGGCACGGGTTAGGGTAAGGCTTGGTGTAAGGGTTAGGGTTAGGGTTAGGGTTAGGGTTAGGGGAGTGGGACGGTTTAGGGTACAGGTTAGGGTAGGACAATGGTTTAGGTTCAGCGTACATGTTAGGGCACAGTTTACTGTTAGCGTACGGGTTAGGATTAGAGGACGGGTTATGGTAAGGCTTCGGGTAAGGGTTAGGTTTAGGTTTAGGGTTAGGGTTAGGGTTAGGGGACGGGGACGTTTTAGGGTACATGTTAGGGTACGACAACGGTTTAGGGTGAGCGTGCGTGTTAGGGTACGGGTTAGTGTTAGCGTACGGGTTAGGATTTGGGGACGGGTTAGGGTAAGGCGTCAGGTAAGGGTTAGGGTTAGGGTTAGGGTTAGGGTTAAGGGTCGGGGACAGGGACGGTTTAGGGTACAGGTTAGTGTACGACAACAGTTTAGGGTGAGCGTACATGTTAGGGTACGGGTTAGTGTTAGCGTACGGGTTAGGATTATGGGACGGGTTAGGGTAAGGCTTCGGGTAAGCTTTAGGGTTAGGATAAGGGTTAGGGTTAGGGTTAGGGTAGAGGGACGGTTTAGGGTACAGGTTAGGGTACGACAACGGTTTAGGGTGAGCGTACGTGTTAGGGCAAGGGTTAGTCTTAGCCTACGGGTTAGGATTAGGGGACAGGTTAGGGTAAGGCTCCGGGTATGGGTTAGGGTTAGGGTTAGCGTTAGGGTTAGGGGACGGCGACGGTTTAGGTTACAGGTTAGTGTACGACAACGTTTTAAGGTGAGCGTACGTTTAAGGGTACGGGATAGTGTTAGCGTACGGGTTAGGAATAGGGGACATGTTAGGGTAAGGTTTCGGGTAAGGGCTAGGGTTAGGGGACGGGGACGGGACGGTTTAGGGTACAGGTTAGTGTACGAGAACGGTTTAGGTTGAGCATACGGGTTAGGTTACGGGTTAGTGTTAGCGTACGGGTTAGGATTAGGGGACGGGTTAGGGTAAGGCTTTGTGTAAGGGTTAGGTTTAGGGTTAGGGGACGGGGACGATTTAGGGTACAGCTTAGTGTACGACAAAGTTTTAGGGTGAGCGTATGTGTTAGGATACAGGTTAGTGTTAGCATACGGGTTAGAATTAGGGGACGAGTTAGGGTAAGGCTTCGGGTAAGGATTAGGGTTAGGGTTAGGGTTAGGGGACAGGGACGATTTAGGGTACAGGTTAATGTACGACAACGGTTTAGGGTGAGCGTACGTGTTAGGGCACGGGTTAGTGTTAGCGTAGCGTTTAGGATTATGGGATGGGTTAGTGTAAGGCTTCGGGTAAGGGTTAGGGTTTGGGTTAGGGTTAGGGTTAGGGTACGGGGACAGGAACGGTTTAGGGTACAGGTTAGGGTACGACAACGCTTTAGGGTGAGCATACGTGTTAGGGCACGGATTAGTGTTAGCGTACGGTTAGGATTAGGGGACGGGTTAGGGTAAGGCTTCGGGTAAGGTTTAGGGTTATGGTTAGGGTTCGGGTTAGTGTTAGGTAATGGGGACGGTTTAGGGTACAGCTTAGTGTACGACAAATGTTTCGGGTGAGCGTACGTGTTAGGGCACGGGTTAGTGTTAGCGTGCGGGTTAGGTTTAGGGGACCGGTTTGGGTAAGGCTTCGGGTAAGGTTTAAGGTTAGGGTTAGGGTTAGGGTTAGGGGACAGGGACGATTTAGGGTACAGGTTAGGGTACGACAAGGTTTTAGGGTGAGCGTACGTGTTAGGGTACGGGTTAGTGTTAGCGTACGGGTTAGGATTACGGGACGGGTTAGGGTAAGGCTTCGGGTAAGTGTTAGAGTTAGGGTTAGCGTTAGGGTTAGGGTTAGGGCACGGGGACGGTTTAGGGTACAGGTTAGGATACGACAACGGTTCAGGGTGAGCGTACGTGTTAGGGTACGGGTTAGTGTTAGCGTACAGGTTAGGATTAGGGGACGGGTTAGCGTAAGGCTTTGGGTAAGGGTTAGGGTGAGGGTTAGGGTTAGGGTTAGGGGACGGGGACAGTTTAGGGTACAGGATAGGGTAAGATAACGGTTTAGGGTGAGCGTACGTGTTAGGGTACGGGTTAGTGTTAGCGTACGGGTTAGGATTAGATGACGGGTTAGGGTAAGGCTTCGGGTAAGGGTTAGGGTTAGGGTTAGGTTTAGGCTTAGGGTTAGGGGACGGGGATGGTTTAGGGTACAGGTTAGGTTACGACAACGGTTTCGGGTTGCATACGTGTTAGGGTACGTGTTAGTGTTAGCGTACGGGTTATGATTAGGGGACGTGTTAGGGTAAGGCTTCGGGTAAGGGTTAAGTTTACGGTTAGGTTTAGGGTTAGGGACGGGGACGGGGACGGTTTAGGGTACAGGTTAGGGTACAACAACGATTTAGGGTGAGTGTACGTGTTAGGGTATGGTTTAGTGTTAGCGTACGGGTTAGGATTAGGGGAGGGGTTAGTGTAAGGCTTTGGGTAAGGGTTAGGGTTAGGGTTAAGTTTAGGGGACGGGGACGGGGAGAGTTTAGGGTACAGGTTAGGGTACGACAACGGTTTATGGTGAGCGTACGTGTTTGGGTACTTGTTAGTGTTAGCGTACGGGTTAGGATTAGGGGACCGTTTAGGGTAAGGCTTTGGGTAAGGGTTTGGGTTAGGGTTAGGGTTAGGTTTAGGGGACGTGGACGGTTTAGGGTACAGGTTAGTGTACGCAAACGGTTTAGGGTGAGTGTGCGTGTTAGGGTACGGGTTAGTGTTAGCCTACGGTTTATGATTAGGGGACGGGTTAGGGTAAGGCTTTGGGTAAGGGTTAGGGTTAGGGTTAGGGGACGGGGACGGGGACGGTTTAGGGTACAGGTTAGGGTGCGACAACGGTTTAGGTTGAGGGTACATATTATGGTATGGGTTAGTGTTAGCGAACGGGTTAGGATTAGGGGACGGGTTAGCATAAGGCTTCGGGTAAGGGTTAGGGTTAGGGTTAGGGTTAGGGTTAGGGTTAAGTGATGGGGACCGTTTAGGGTACAGTTTAGTGTACGACAACGGTTCAGGGTGAGCGTACCTGTTAGGGTACGTTTTAGTGTTAGCATAAGGTTTAGGATTAGGTGAAGGGTTAGGGTAAGGCTTCGGGTAAGGGTTACGGTTAGGGTTAGGGTTAGGTTTAGGGGACGGGGATGGTTTAGGGTTAGGGTTAGGGGTAGGGGACGGGGACCGTTTAGGGTACAGGTTAGGGTACGAAAATGGTTTAGGGTGAGCGTACATGTTAGGGTACGGTTTAATGTTAGCGTACGGGTTAGGATTAGGGGACGGGTTAGGGTAAGGCTTCGGGTAAGGGTTAGGGTTAGGGATAGGGTTAGGGGACGAGGACCGTTTAGGGTACAGGTTAGGGCATGACAATGGTTGAGGGTGAGCGTACATGTTAGGGTACGGGTTAGTGTTAGCGTACGGGTTAGGATTAGGGGACGGGTTAGGGTAAGGCTTTGGGTAAGGGTTAGTGTTAGGGTTAGGTTTAGGGTTAGGGGGACGGGGACAGTTTAGGGTACAGGTTAGGGTACGACAACGGTTTAGGGTGAGCGTACGTGTTAGGGTAAGGTTTAGTGTTAGCGTGCGTGTTAGGATTAGGGGACGGTTTAGGGTAAGGTTTCGGGTAAGGGTTAGGGTTAGGGTTACGGTTAGGGTTAGGGAACGGGGACCGTTTAGGGTACAGGCTAGTGTACGACAACGGTTTAGGGTGAGCGTACGTGTTAGGGTACGGGTTAGTGTGAGCATACGGGTTAGGATTAGGGGACAGTTTACGGTAAGGCTTCAGGTAAGTGTTAGGGTTAGGGTTAGGGTTAGGGGACGGGGACGGGGACGGTTTAGGGTACAGGTTAGGGTACGACAACGGTTTAGGGTGAGCGTACGTGTTAGGGTACACGTTAGTGTTAGCGTACACGTTAGGATTAGGGGACAGGTTAGGGTAAGGCTTCGGGTAAGGGTTAAATTTAGGGTTAGGGATAGGGTTAGGGTTAGGGGACGGGGATGGTTTAGGGTACAGGTTAGGGTATGACAATGGTTTAGGGTAAGCGTACGTGTTAGGGCAAGGATTAGTGTTAGCGTACGGGTTAGGATTAGGGGATAGGTTAGGATAAGGCTCCGGGTAAGGGTTAGGGTTAGGGTTAGGGTTAGGTTTAGGGGCGGGGACGGTTTAGGGTACAGCTTAGGGTACGACAAAGGTTTAGGGTGAGCGTACGTGTTAGGGTATGGGTTAGTGTTAGCGTACAGGTTAGGATTAGGGGACAGGTTAGGGTAAGGCTTCAGGTAAGGCTTAGGTTTAGGGTTAGGGGACGGGGACGGGGACGGTTTAGGGTACAGGTTAGGGTACGACAACGGTTTAGGGTGAGCGTACGTGTTACGGTACGGGTTAGTGTTAGCGTACGGGTTAGGATTTGGGCACGGGTTAGGGTAAGGCTTCCGGTAAGTGTTAGGGTTACAGTTAGGTTTAGGGTTAGGGTTAGGGGATGGGGACGGTTTAGGGTACAGGTTAGGGTACGACAATGGTTTAGGGTGAGCGTACGTGTTAGGGCACGGGTTAGTGTTAGCGTACGGGTTAGGATTAGGGGACGGGTTAGGGTAAGGCTTCGGGTAAGATTTAGGGTTAGGGTTAGGGTTAGGGGTTAGGGTTAGGGTTAGGGTTAGGGTTAGGGTTAGGGGACGGAGATGGGGACTGTTTAGGTTACAGGTTAGGGTACGACAACGGTTTAGGGTGAGCGTACGTGTTAGGGTAGGGGTTAGTGTTAGCGTACGGGTTAGGATTAGGGGACGGGTTAGGGTAAGGCTTCAGGTAAGGGTTAGTGTTAGGGTTAGGGTTAGGTTTAGGGGACGGGGACGGTTTAGGGTACAGGTTAGGGTACGTGAACGGTTTAGGTTGAGCGTACGTGTTAGGGTACGGGTTAGTGTTTGCGTACCGGTTAGGATTAGGGGACGGGACAGTGTAAGGCTTTGGGTAAGGGTTAGGATTAGGGTTAGGGTTAGGGTTAGTGAGCGGGGAGTGTTTTCGGTAAAGGTTAGGGTATGACAACAGTTTAGGGTGAGCGTACGGGTTAGGGTACGGGTTAATATTAGCGTACGGGTTAGGATTAGGGAACAGGTTAGGGTAAGGCTTCGAGCAAGTATTAGGGTTAGGGTTAGGGTTAGGGTTAGGGGACAGGAACGGTTTAGGGTACAGGTTAGTGTACGACAACAGTTTCGGTTGAGCGTACATTTTGGGGTACGGTTTAGTGTTAGCGTACAGGTTAGGATTAGGGGACGGGTTAGGGTAAGGCTTCGGGTAAGGGTTAGTGTTAGTGTTAGGGTTAGGGTTAGGGTTAGGGTTAGGGTTAGGGTTGGGGTTAGGGTTAGGTTTAGGGTTAGGGTTAGGGTTACGGTTAAGTGACGGGGACGGTTTAGGGTACAGTTTAGAGTACGAAAACGGTTTATGGTGAGCGTGGGTACATGTTAGTGTTAGCGTACGGGTTAGGATTAGGGGTCGGTTTAGGGTATGGCGTCGGGTAAGGGTTAGGGTTAGTTTTAGGGTTAGGGTTAGTGTTAGGGGACGGGAACGTTTTAGGGTACAGGTTATGGTACGACAGTGGTTTAGGTTGAGCTTACGTGTTATCGTACGGTTTAGTGTTAGCGTACGGTTTAGGATTAGGGGACAGATTATGGTAAGGCTTCGGGAAAGGGTTAGAGTTAGGGTTAGGGTTAGGGTTAGGGTTAGGGTTAAGGGACCGGGACGATTTAGGGTACAGGTTAGGGTACGACAGCGGTTTAGGGTGAGCGTAAGTGTTAGGGTACGGGTTAGTGTTAGGGTATGGTTTAGGATTAGGGGATGGTTTACGTTAAGGCTTAGGGTACGGTTTAGGGTTAGGGTTAGGGTTAGGTTTAGGGACGGGGACGGAGACGGTTTATGGTACAGTTTAGGGTACGACAACGGTTTACGGTGAGCGTATGTGTTAGGGTACGGGTTAGTGTTAGCGTATAGGCTAGGATTAGGGGACGGGTTAGGGTAAGGCTTCGGGTAAACTTTAGTGTTAGGGTTAGGGTTAGGGTTAGGGTTAGGGGACGGGGACGGGGATGGTTTAGCGTACAGTTTAGTGTACAACAAGGGTTTAGTGTGAGTGTACGTGTTAGGGTAGCTGTTAGTGTTAGCGTTCAGTTTAGGATTAGGGGACGGGTTACGGTAAGGCGTCGCGTAAGGGTTAGGGATAGGTTTAGGGTTAGGGTTAGGGTTAGGGGACGGGGAAGGTTTAGGGTACAGTTTAGAGTACAACAAAGTTTTAGGGTAAGCGTACATGTTAGGGTACGGGTTAGTGTTAGCGTACGGGTTGGGATTAGGGGACGGGTTAGGGTAAGGTTTCGGGTAAGGGTTAGGGTTAGGAATAGGGTTAGGGTTAGGGGACGGGTACGGTTTAGGGAACAGATTAGGGTACGACAACGGTTTCGGGTGAGCGTACGTTTTAGGGTATGGGTTAGTGTTAGCGTACGGGTTAGGATTATGGGACTGGTTAGGTTAGGCTTCGGGTAAGTGTTAGGGTTAGGGATAGGGGACGGGGACGGTTTATGGTACAGGTTAGGGTACGACAACTGTTTAGGGTGAGCGTACATGTTAGGGTATGGGTTAGTGTTAGCGTACTGGTTAGGATTAGGGTACGGTTTTGGGTAAGGCTTCGGGTAAGAGTTAGGGTTAGGGTTAGCGTTAGGGGACGGGGATGGTTTAGGGTACAGGTTAGGGTACGACAACATTTTATGGGGAGCGTAGGTGTTAAGGAACCAGTTAGTGTTAGCGTATGGGTTAGGATTAGCGGATGGGTTAGGGTAAGGCTTCGGGTAAGGGTTAGGTTTAGGGTTAGGTGACGGGAACGGTTTAGGGTACAGGTTAGGGTACGACAATGCTATAGGGTGAGCATACGTGTTAGGGTACGGGCTAGTGTTAGCGTACGGGTTAGGATTAGGGTACGGGTTAGTGTAAGGCTTCGGGTAAGGGTTAGGTTTAGGGTTAGGGTTACGGGACGGTGACAGTTTAGGGTACAGGTTAGGGTACGACCACGGTTTAGGATGAGCGTACATGTTATGGTACGTGTTAGTGTTAGCGTACGAGTTAGGAATAGGGTACGGGGTAGGGTAAGGCTTCGGGTAAGTGTTAGGTTTAGGGTTAGAGTTAGGGCTAGGGTTAGGGGACGGGGACGGTTTAGGGTACAGGTTAGGGTACGACAGCGGTTTAGGGTGAGCGTAGTGTTAGGGTATGGGTTTGTGTTAGAATACAGGTTAGGATTAGGGGACGGGTTAGGGTATGGCTTCGGGTAAGGGTTAGGATTAGGGCTAGGGTTAGGGTTAGGGGATGGGGGACCGTGACGGTTTAGGGTACAGGTTAGGGTACTACAACGGTTTAGGGTGAGCGTACCTTTTAGGGTATGGGTTAGTGTTAGCGTATGGGTTAGGATTAGGGGATGGGTTAGGGTAAGGCTTCGGGTAAGTTTTAGGGTTAGGGTTAGGGTTAGGGGACGGGGACGGTTTAGGGTACAGTTTAGGGTATGACATCTGTTTAGGGTGAGCGTACATGTTTGGGTATGGGTTAGTGTTAGCGTACTGGTTAGGATTAGGGTACGGGTTTGGGTAAGGCTTCGGGTAAGGGTTAGGGTTAGCGTTAGGGATGGGGGACGGTGTAGGGTACAGGTTGGTTACGACAACGGTTTAGGGTGAGCGTACGTGTTAGGGTACGGGTTAGTGTTAGCGTACATGTTAGGATTAGGGTACGTGATAATGTAAGGCTTCGGGTAAGGGTTAGGTTTAGGGTTAGGGTTAGGGATAGGGGACGGGGACAGTTTATGCTACAGATTAGGGTACGACAACGGTTTAGGGTGAGCGTACGTGTTAGGGTACGGGTTAGTGTTAGCGTATTGGTTAGGATTAGGGAACGGGGTTAGGGTAAGGCTTCGGGTAAGGTTTAGTGTTAGGGTTAAGGTTAGGGTTAGGGTTAGGGGACGGGGACGGGGACGGTTTAGTGTACAGTTTAGTGTACGACAAGGGTTTAGGGTGAGTGTACGTGTTAGGGTACCTGTTAGTGTTAGCGTACGGTTTAGGATTAGGGGACGGGTTACGGTAAGGCGTCGCGTAAGGGTTAGGGATAGGTTTAGGGTTAGGGTTAGGGTTAGGGGACGGGGAAGGTTTAGGGTACAGTTTAGGGTACGACAAAGTTTTAGGGTAAGCGTACGTGTTAGGGTACGGGCTAGTGTTAGCATAGGGGTTGGCATTAGGGGACGGGTTAGGGTAAGGTTTCGGGTAAGGTTTAGGTTTACGTTAAGGGTTAGGGTTAGGAGACGGGGACGGTTTAGGGTACAGATTAGGGTACGACCACGGTTTAGGGTGAGCGTACGTGTTAGGGTACGTGTTAGTGTTAGCCTACGGTTTAGGATTAGGGGACGGGGTAGGGAAAGGCTTTGGGTAAGGGTTAGGGTTAGGGTTAGGGGATGGAGACCCTTTAGGGTACAGGTTAGGGTACAACAATAGTTTAGGGTGAGCGTAGGTGTTAGGGTACCTGTTAGTGTTAGCGTACGGGTTAGGATTAAGGGACGGGTTAGAGTAAGGCTTCTGGTAAGGGTTAGGGTTAGGGTTAGGGTTAGGGCAAGGGTTAGGGGACAGGGACGGTTTAGGGTACAGGTTAGGGTAGGACAATGGTTTAGGTTCAGCGTACATGTTAGGGCACAGTTTACTGTTAGCGTACGGGTTAGGATTAGAGGACGGGTTATGGTAAGGCTTCGGGTAAGGGTTAGGTTTAGGTTTAGGGTTAGGGTTAGGGTTAGGGGATGGGGACGGTTTAGGGTACATGTTAGGGTACGACAACGGTTTAGGGTGAGCGTGCGTGTTAGGGTACGGGTTAGTGTTAGCGTACGGGTTAGGATTTGGGGACGGGTTAGGGTAAGGCGTCAGGTAAGGGTTAGGGTTAGGGTTAGGGTTAGGGTTAAGGGTCGGGGACAGGGACGGTTTAGGGTACAGGTTAGGGTACGACAACAGTTTAGGGTGAGCGTACATGTTAGGGTACGGGTTAGTGTTAGCGTACGGGTTAGGATTATGGGACGGGTTAGGGTAAGGCGTCGGGTAAGCTTTAGTGTTAGGATAAGGGTTAGGGTTAGGGTTAGGGTTAATGGTCAGGGACAGGGACGGTTTAGGGTACAGTTTAGGGTACGACAACCGTTTAGGGTGAGCGTACATGTTAGGGTACGGGTTAGTGTTAGCGTACGGGTTAGGATTATGGGATGGGTTAGGGTAAGGCTTCGGGTAAGCTTTAGGGTTAGGATAAGGGTTAGGGTTAGGGTTAGGGTAGAGGGACGGTTTAGGGTACAGGTTAGGGTACGACAACGGTTTAGGGTGAGCGTACGTGTTAGGGCAAGGGTTAGTGTTAGCGTTCGGGTTAGGATTAGGGGACAGGTTAGGGTAAGGCTCCGGGTAAGGGTTAGGGTTAGGGTTAGGGTTAGGGTTAGGGTTAGGGTTAGGGGACGGAGACGGTTTAGGTTACAGGTTAGTGTACGACAACGTTTTAAGGTGAGCGTACCTGTAAGGGTAGGGGATAGTGTTAGCGTACGGGTTAGGAATAGGGGACATGTTAGGGTAAGGTTTCGGGTAAGGGCTAGAGTTAGGGGACGGGGACGGGACGGTTTAGGGTACAGGTTAGTGTACGAGAACGGTTTAGGTTGAGCATACGGGTTAGGTTACGGGTTAGTGTTAGCGTACGGGTTAGGATTAGGGGACGGGTTAGGGTAAGGCTTTGTGTAAGGGTTAGGTTTAGGGTTAGGGGATGGGGACGATTTTGGGTACAGCTTAGTGTACGACAAAGTTTTAGGGTGGGCGTATGTGTTAGGATACAGGTTAGTGTTAGCATACGGGTTAGAATTAGGGGACAAGTTAGGGTAAGGCTTCAGGTAAGGATTAGGGTTAGGGTTAGGGGACAGGGACGATTTATGGTACAGGTTAGGGTACGACAAGGTTTTAGGGTGAGCGTACGTGTTAGGGTACGGGTTAGTGTTAGCGTACGGGTTAGGATTACGGGACGGGTTAGGGTAAGGCTTCTGGTAAGGGTTAGGGTTAGGGTTAGGGTCAGGGGACGGGGACGGTTTAGGGTACAGGTTAGGGTACGTCAACGGTTTAGGGTGAGCGTACGTGTTAGGGTACGGGTTAGTGTTAGCGTACGGGTTAGGATTATGGGACGGGTTAGGGTAAGGCTTCGGGTAAGCGTTCGGGTTAGGGTTAGGGTTAGGGTTACGGTTAGGGTTAAGGGACGGGGACGGTTTAGGGTACAGGTTAGTGTACGACAAATGTTTAGGGTGAGCGTACGTGATAGGGTATGGGTTAGTGTTAGCGTACGTGATAGGATCAGGGGACGGGTTAGGGTAAGGCTTCGGGTAAGGGTTATGGTTAGGGTTAGGTTTAGGAAACGGGGACGGTTTAGGGTACAGGTTAGGGTACGACAACGGTTTAGGTTGAGCGTATGTGTTAGGGCACGGTTTACTGTTAGCGTACGTGTTAGGATTAGAGGACGGGTTAGGTTAAGGATTCGGGTAATTGTTAGGGTTAGGGTAAGGGTTACGGGATGGGGATGGTTTAGGGTACAGGTTAGGGTACGACAAAGTTTTAGGGTGAGCGTACGTTTTAGGACTCGGTTTAGTGTTAGCGTACGGGTTAGGATTAAGGGACGGGTTAGGGTAAGGCTTCG
This sequence comes from Delphinapterus leucas, assembly GCF_059928025.1. NCBI lineage: Eukaryota > Metazoa > Chordata > Mammalia > Artiodactyla > Monodontidae > Delphinapterus > Delphinapterus leucas. The sequence goes on from NW_028322232.1 coordinate 21,178,549, forward strand.
GTTAAGGGTTAGGGTTAGGGTTAGGTTTAGGGTTACTGTTAGGGGACGGGGACGGTTTAGGGTACAGTTTAGGGTACGACAACGGTTTAGGGTGAGCGTACGTGGTAGGGTACGGGTTAGGGTTAGCGTACGGGATAGATGTATTATGGGATGGGTTAGGGTAAAGCTTCGGGTAAAGGTTAGGTTTTGGTTTAGGGTTAGGGTTAGGGTTAGGGGACGGGGACGGTTTAGGGTACAGGTTGGGGTACGGCAACGGTTTAGGGTGAGCGTACGTGTTAGGGTACGGGTTAGTGTTAACGTACGGGTTAGGATTAGGACACGGGTTAGGGTAAGGCTTCGGGTATGTGTTAGGGTTACGGTTAGGGACGGGGACGGTTTAGGGTACAGGTTAGGGTAGGACAACGGTTTAGGGTGAGGGTACATGTTAGGGCACAGTTTACTGTTAGCGTACAGGTTAGGATTAGAAGGACGGGTTAGGGTAAGGATTCGGGTAAGTGTTAGGGTTAGGGTTAGGGTTAGGGGATGGTTTAGGGTACAGGTTAGGGTACGACAGTGGTTTAGGTTGAGCGTACGTGTTAGGGCACAGGTTAGTGTTAGCGTACGGGTTAGGATTAGGGGACGGGTTAGGGTAAGGCTCCGGGTAAGGGTTAGGGTTTGGGTTAGGGTTAGGGTTAGGGTTAGGGGATGGGGAGGGTTTAGGGTACAGGTTAGGGTACAACAATAGTTTAGGGTGAGCGTAGGTGTTAGGGTACCTGTTAGTGTTAGCGTACGGGTTAGGATTAAGGGACGGGTTAGAGTAAGGCTTCTGGTAAGGGTTAGGGTTAGGGTTAGGGTTAGGGCAAGGGTTAGGGGACAGGGACGGTTTAGGGTACAGGTTAGGGTAGGACAATGGTTTAGGTTCAGCGTACATGTTAGGGCACAGTTTACTGTTAGCGTACGGGTTAGGATTAGAGGACGGGTTATGGTAAGGCTTCGGGTAAGGGTTAGGTTTAGGTTTAGGGTTAGGGTTAGGGTTAGGGGATGGGGACGGTTTAGGGTACATGTTAGGGTACGACAACGGTTTAGGGTGAGCGTGCGTGTTAGGGTACGGGTTAGTGTTAGCGTACGGGTTAGGATTTGGGGACGGGTTAGGGTAAGGCGTCAGGTAAGGGTTAGGGTTAGGGTTAGGGTTAGGGTTAAGGGTCGGGGACAGGGACGGTTTAGGGTACAGGTTAGGGTACGACAACAGTTTAGGGTGAGCGTACATGTTAGGGTACGGGTTAGTGTTAGCGTACGGGTTAGGATTATGGGACGGGTTAGGGTAAGGCGTCGGGTAAGCTTTAGTGTTAGGATAAGGGTTAGGGTTAGGGTTAGGGTTAATGGTCAGGGACAGGGACGGTTTAGGGTACAGTTTAGGGTACGACAACCGTTTAGGGTGAGCGTACATGTTAGGGTACGGGTTAGTGTTAGCGTACGGGTTAGGATTATGGGATGGGTTAGGGTAAGGCTTCGGGTAAGCTTTAGGGTTAGGATAAGGGTTAGGGTTAGGGTTAGGGTAGAGGGACGGTTTAGGGTACAGGTTAGGGTACGACAACGGTTTAGGGTGAGCGTACGTGTTAGGGCAAGGGTTAGTGTTAGCGTTCGGGTTAGGATTAGGGGACAGGTTAGGGTAAGGCTCCGGGTAAGGGTTAGGGTTAGGGTTAGGGTTAGGGTTAGGGTTAGGGTTAGGGGACGGAGACGGTTTAGGTTACAGGTTAGTGTACGACAACGTTTTAAGGTGAGCGTACCTGTAAGGGTAGGGGATAGTGTTAGCGTACGGGTTAGGAATAGGGGACATGTTAGGGTAAGGTTTCGGGTAAGGGCTAGAGTTAGGGGACGGGGACGGGACGGTTTAGGGTACAGGTTAGTGTACGAGAACGGTTTAGGTTGAGCATACGGGTTAGGTTACGGGTTAGTGTTAGCGTACGGGTTAGGATTAGGGGACGGGTTAGGGTAAGGCTTTGTGTAAGGGTTAGGTTTAGGGTTAGGGGATGGGGACGATTTTGGGTACAGCTTAGTGTACGACAAAGTTTTAGGGTGGGCGTATGTGTTAGGATACAGGTTAGTGTTAGCATACGGGTTAGAATTAGGGGACAAGTTAGGGTAAGGCTTCAGGTAAGGATTAGGGTTAGGGTTAGGGGACAGGGACGATTTATGGTACAGGTTAGGGTACGACAAGGTTTTAGGGTGAGCGTACGTGTTAGGGTACGGGTTAGTGTTAGCGTACGGGTTAGGATTACGGGACGGGTTAGGGTAAGGCTTCTGGTAAGGGTTAGGGTTAGGGTTAGGGTCAGGGGACGGGGACGGTTTAGGGTACAGGTTAGGGTACGTCAACGGTTTAGGGTGAGCGTACGTGTTAGGGTACGGGTTAGTGTTAGCGTACGGGTTAGGATTATGGGACGGGTTAGGGTAAGGCTTCGGGTAAGCGTTCGGGTTAGGGTTAGGGTTAGGGTTACGGTTAGGGTTAAGGGACGGGGACGGTTTAGGGTACAGGTTAGTGTACGACAAATGTTTAGGGTGAGCGTACGTGATAGGGTATGGGTTAGTGTTAGCGTACGTGATAGGATCAGGGGACGGGTTAGGGTAAGGCTTCGGGTAAGGGTTATGGTTAGGGTTAGGTTTAGGAAACGGGGACGGTTTAGGGTACAGGTTAGGGTACGACAACGGTTTAGGTTGAGCGTATGTGTTAGGGCACGGTTTACTGTTAGCGTACGTGTTAGGATTAGAGGACGGGTTAGGTTAAGGATTCGGGTAATTGTTAGGGTTAGGGTAAGGGTTACGGGATGGGGATGGTTTAGGGTACAGGTTAGGGTACGACAAAGTTTTAGGGTGAGCGTACGTTTTAGGACTCGGTTTAGTGTTAGCGTACGGGTTAGGATTAAGGGACGGGTTAGGGTAAGGCTTCGGTTAAGGGTTAGGGTTAGGGTTAGGTTTAGGGTTACTGTTAGGGGACGGGGACGGTTTAGGGTACAGTTTAGGGTACGACAACGGTTTAGGGTGAGCGTACGTGGTAGGGTACGGGTTAGGGTTAGCGTACGGGATAGGATTATGGGATGGGTTAGGGTAAAGCTTCGGGTAAAGGTTAGGTTTTGGTTTAGGGTTAGGGTTAGGGTTAGGGGACGGGGACGGTTTAGGGTACAGGTTGGGGTACGGCAACGGTTTAGGGTGAGCGTACGTGTTAGGGTACGGGTTAGTGTTAACGTACGGGTTAGGATTAGGACACGGGTTAGGGTAAGGCTTCGGGTATGTGTTAGGGTTACGGTTAGGGACGGGGACGGTTTAGGGTACAGGTTAGGGTAGGACAACGGTTTAGGGTGAGGGTACATGTTAGGGCACAGTTTACTGTTAGCGTACAGGTTAGGATTAGAAGGACGGGTTAGGGTAAGGATTCGGGTAAGTGTTAGGGTTAGGGTTAGGGTTAGGGGATGGTTTAGGGTACAGGTTAGGGTACGACAGTGGTTTAGGTTGAGCGTACGTGTTAGGGCACAGGTTAGTGTTAGCGTACGGGTTAGGATTAGGGGACGGGTTAGGGTAAGGCTCCGGGTAAGGGTTAGGGTTTGGGTTAGGGTTAGGGTTAGGGTTAGGGGATGGGGAGGGTTTAGGGTACAGGTTAGGGTACAACAACGGTTTAGGGTGAGCGTACGTGATAGGGTATGGGTTAGTGTTAGCGTACGGGTTCCGATTAGGTGATGGGTTAGGGTAAGGCTTCGGGTAAGGGTTAGGGTTAGGGTTAGGTTTAGGGTAAGTGTTAGGGCATGGGGAGGGTTTAGGGAACAGGTTAGGCTACGACAACGGTTTAGGGTGAGGGTACGTGTTAGGACACGGGTTAGTGTTAGCGTACGGATTAGGATTAGGGGACGGGTTAGTGTAATGCTTCGGGTAAGTGTTAGGGTTAGGGTTAGGGTTAGGGTTAGGGGACGGGGACGGTTTAGGGTACATGTTAGGGTACGACAAAGATTTAGGGTGAGCGTGCGTGTTAGGGTATGGGTTAGTGTTAGCGTACGGGTTAGGATTAAGGGTCGGGTTAGGGTAAGGCTTGGGTTAAGGTTTAGGTTTAGGGCTAGGTTTAGGGTTAGGGTTAGGGGACGGGGACGGTTTAGGGTACAAGTTAGGGTAGGACAATGGTTTAGGTTGAGCGTACATTTTAGGGCACAGTTTACTGTTAGCGTACGGGTTAGGATTAGAGGACGGGTTATGGTAAGGCTTCGGGTAAGGGTTAGGGTTAAGGTTAGTTGACGGGGATGGTTTAGGGTACAGGTTAGTGTATGAGCATGGTTTAGGGTGAGCGTACGTGTTAGGATATGGGTTAGAGTTAGCGTATGGGTTAGGATTAGGGGACGGGTTAGTGTAAGGCTTCGGGTAAGGATTAGGGTTAGGGTTAGGGGACGGGGACGGTTTAGGGTACAGGTTAGGGTACGACAACGGTTTAGGGTGAGCGTATGTGTTAGGGCATGGGTTAGTTTTAGCGTATCGGTTAGGATTATGAGACGGGTTAGGGTAAGGCTTCGGGTAAGGCTTAGGGTTTGGGTTAGGGTTAGGGTTAGGGAACGGGGACGGGGACGGTTTAGTGTACTGGTTAGGGTACAACCACACTTTAGGGTGAGCGTACGTGTTAGGGCACGGGTTAGTGTTAGCGTACGGGTTAGGATTAGGGGACGGGTTAGGGTAAGGCTTCGGGTAAGGGTTAGGTTTAGGGTTAGGGTTACGGGACGGGGACGGGGACGGGGACGGTTTAGGGTACAGGTTAGTGTATGACTGCGGTTTAGGGTGAGCGTACATGTTAGGGTATGGGTTAGTGTTAGCGTACGGGTTAGGATTAGGGCACGGGTTAGGGTAAGGCTTGGTGTAAGTGTTAGGGTTAGGGTTAGGGTTAGGCTTAGGGGAGGGGGACGGTTTAGGGTACAGGTTAGGGTAAGACAATGGTTTAGGTTCAGCCTACATGTTAGGGCACAGTTTACTGTTAGCGTACGGGTTAGGATTAGAGGACGGGTTATGGTAAGGCTTCGGGTAAGGGTTAGGTTTAGGGTTAGGGATAGGGTTAGGGTTAGGGGAGGGGGACGGTTTAGGGTACAGGTTAGGGTAGGACAATGGTTTAGGTTCAGCGTACATGTTAGGGCACAGTTTACTGTTAGCGTACGGGTTAGGATTAGAGGACGGGTTATGGTAAGGCTTCGGGTAAGGGTTAGGTTTAGGTTTAGGGTTAGGGTTAGGGTTAGGGGACGGGGACGGTTTAAGGTACATGTTAGGGTACGACAACGTTTTAGGGTGAGCATGCGAGTTAGGGTATGGGTTAGTGTTAGCGTACGGGTTAGGATTTGGGGACGGGTTAGGGTAAGGCGTCAGGTAAGGGTTAGGTTTAGGGTTAGGGTTAGGGTTAAGGGTCGGGGACAGGGACGGTTTAGGGTACAGGTTAGTGTACGACAACGGTTTAGGGTGAGCGTACATGTTAGGGTACGGGTTAGTGTTAGCGTATGGGTTAGGATTATGGGACGGGTTAGGGTAAGGCGTCGGGTAAGGGTTAGGGTTAGGGTTAGGGTTAGGGTTAATGGTCAGGGACAGGGACGGTTTAGGGTACAGTTTAGTGTACGACAACAGTTTAGGGTGAGCGTACATGTTAGGGTACGGGTTAGTGTTAGCGTACGGGTTAGGATTATGGGACGGGTTAGGGTAAGGCTTCGGGTAAGCTTTAGGGTTAGGATAAGGGTTAGGGTTAGGGTTAGGGTAGAGGGACGGTTTAGGGTACAGGTTAGGGTACGACAACGGTTTAGGGTGAGCGTACGTGTTAGGGCAAGGGTTAGTGTTAGCGTAGGGGTTAGGATTAGGGGACAGGTTAGGGTAAGGCTCCGGGTATGGGTTAGGGTTAGGGTTAGCGTTAGGGTTAGGGGACTGAGACGGTTTAGGTTACAGGTTAGTGTACGACAACGTTTTAAGGTGAGCGTACGTGTAAGGGTACGGGATAATGTTAGCGTACGGGTTAGGAATAGGGGACATGTTAGGGTAAGGTTTCGGGTAAGGGCTAGGGTTAGGGGACGGGGACGGGACGGTTTAGGGTACAGGTTAGTGTACGAGAACGGTTTAGGTTGAGCATACGGGTTAGGTTACGGGTTAGTGTTAGCGTACGGGTTAGGATTAGGGGACGGGTTAGGGTAAGGCTTTGGGTAATGTTTAGGGTTAGGGTTAGGGTTAGGGTTAGGGGACAGGGACGGTTTAGTGTACAGGTTAGTGTATGACAACGGTTTAGGGTGAGCGTACGTGTTAGGGTACGGCTTAGAGTAGCGTACGGGTTAGGATTAGAGGACGGGTTAAAGTAAGGCTTCGGGTAAGGGTTAGGGTTAGGGTTAGGGGACGGGGACGGTTTAGGTTACAGGTTAGTGTACGAGAACGGTTTAGGGTGAGCGTACGTGTTAGGGTATGGCTTAGAGTTAGCGTACGGGTTAGGATTAGGGGACAGGTTAGGGGAAGGCTTCGGGTAAGGTTTAGGGTTAGGGTTAGGGTTAGGGGACAGGGACGGTTTAGGGTACAGTTTAGGGTACGACAGCGGTTTAGGGTGAGCGTACGTGTTAGGGCACGGGTTAGGGTTAGCGTACGGTTTAGGATTAGGGGACGGGTTAGGGGAAGGCTTCGGGTAAGGGTTCGGTTTAGGGTTAGTGTTAGGGTTAGGGTTAGGGTACAGGGACGGTTTAGGGTACAGGTTAGGGTAAGACAACGGTTTAGGGTGAGTGTACATGTTAGGGCAAGGGTTAGTGTTAGCCTAAGTGTTAGGATTAGGGGACAGGTTAGGGTAAGGCTTCGGGTAAGGTTTAGGGTTAGGGTTCGGGTTAGGGTTAGGAGACGGGAACGGGGATGGGGATGGTTTAGGGTACAGGTTAGGGTACGACAATGATTTATGGTGAGCCTACGTGTTAGGGCACGGGTTAGTGTTAGCGTACGGGTTATGATTATGGGACGGGTTAGGGTAAGGCTTCGGGTAAGGGTTAGGATTAGGGTTAGGTTTAGGGTTAGGGTTAGGGGATGGGGCGGTTTAGGGTACAGGTTAGGGTACAACAACGGTTTAGGGTGAGCGTACGTGTTAGGGCACGGGTTAGTGTTAGCGTACGGGTTAGGATTAGGTGATGGGTTAGGGTAAGGCTTTGGGTAAGGGTAAGGTTTAGGGTTAGTGTTACGGTTAGGGGACGGGAACGGTTTACGGTACAGGTTAGGGTAGGACAACGGTTTAGGGTGAGTGTACGTGTTAGGGTACGGGTTAGTGTTAGCATACGGGTCAGGATTAGGGGATGGGTTAGGGTAAGCCCTTGGGTAAGGGTTAGTGTTAGGTTTAGGTTTAGGGTTAGGGGATGGGGACAGGGACGGTTTAGGGTATAGGTTAGGGTACGACAAAGGTTTAGGGTGACCGTACGTGTTAGGGCACGGGTTAGTGTTAGCGTACGGGTTAGGATTAGGTGACATGTTAGGGTAAGGCTTTGGGTAAGGGTTAGGGTTAGGGTTAGTGTTAGGGTTAGGGTAGGGGACGGGGACGGTTTAGGGTACAGGTTAGGGGACGACAACGTTTTAGGGTGGGTGTACGTGTTAGGGTACGGGTTAGTGTTAGCGTACGGAATCGGATTAGGGGACGGGTTAGGGTAATGTTTCGGGTAAGGGTTAGGGTTAGGGTTAGGGTTACAGTTAGGGGACGTTTTAGGGTACAGGTTAGGGTACGACAACGGTTTAGGTGAGCGTACGTTTTAGGGCACGGGTTAGTGTTAGCCTACGGGTTCGGATTGGGGACGGGATAGTGTAAGGCTTCGGGTAAAGGTTAGGGTAAGGGTAAGTGTTAGGGTTAGGTTTAGGGTTAGGGGATGGGGAAGCTTAGAGAACAGGTTAGGGTACGACAACAGTTTAGGGTGAGCGTACGTGTTAGGGTACGGGTTAGTGTTAGCCTACGGGTTAGGATTAGGGGACGGGTTAGGGTAAGGCTTCGGGTAAGGGTTAGGGTTAAGGTTAGGGTTAGGGTTAGGGTTAGGGTTAGGGGATGGACACGGTTTACGGTACAGTTTAGGGTGAGCGTACGTGTTAGGCTATGTGTTAGTGTCAGCGTATGGTTTAGGATTAGGGGACGGTTTAGTGTAAGGCTTCGGGTAAGGTTTAGTGGTAGGGTTAGGCTTAGGGTTAGGGTTAGGGCACGGGGACGGTTTAGGGTACAGGTTAGGGTACGACAATGGTTTAGGTTGAGCGTATGTTTTAGGGCACGGTTTAGTGTTAGTGTACGGGTTAGGATTAGGGGACGGTTTAGTGTTAGGCTCCGGGTAAGGGTTAGTGTTAGGGTTAGGGTTACGGTTAAGGTTAGGGGACAGGGACGGTTTAGGGTACAGGTTAGGGTACGACAACGGTTTAGTGTGAGCGTACGTGTTAGGTTACGATTTAATATTAGCGTACGGGTTAGGATTAGGAGACGGGTTATGTTAAGGCTTCGGGAAAGGATCAGGGTTAGGGTTAGGGTTAGGGTTAGGGTTAAGGGACGGGGAAGGTTTAGGGTACAGTTTAGGGTACGACAATGGTTCAGGGTGACCGTACGTTTTAGGGTATGTTTATTGTTAGCGTACGTGTTAGGATTAGGGGACGGGTTAGGGTAAGGCTTCGGGTAAGGGTTAGGTTTAGGGTTAGGGTTAGGGTTAGGGTTAGGGTTAGGGCACGGGGACGGTTTAGGGTACGGGTTAGGGTACGACAACTGTTTAGGTTGAGCGTATGTTTTAGGGCACGGGTTAGTGTTAGTGTACGGGTTAGGATTAGGGGACGGGTTAGGGTAAGGCTTTGGGTAAGGGTTAGGATTAGGGTGAGGTTCCAGGTTAGGTTTAGGGGACGGGGACGGTTTAGGGTACAGGTTAGGGTACGACAACGGTTCAGGGTGAGCGTACGTGTTAGGGCACGGGTTAGTGTGAGCGTACGGGTTAGGATTAGGGGACGGTTAGGGTAAGGCTTCGGGGAATGGTTAGGGTTAGGGTTAGGGTTAGGTTTAGGGGACGGGGACGGGGACGGTTTAGGGTACAGGTTAGGTTAGGACAATGGTTTAGGGTGAGCGTACGTGTTAGGGTACGGGTTAGTGTTAGCATACGGGTTAGGATTAGGGGACGTGTTAGGGTAAGGCTTCGGGTAAGTGTTACGGTTAGGGTTAGGTTTAGGGTTAGGGGACGGGGACGGGGACGGTTTAGGGTACAGGTTAGGGTACGACAACGGTTTAGTGTGAGCGTACATGTTGGGGTATGCGTTACTGTTAGTGCACGGCTTAGGATTAGGGGACGGGTTAGTGTTAGGCTTCGGGTAAGCGTTAGTGACAGGGTTAGGGTTACGGTTAGGGTTAGGGGACAGGGGACGGTTTAGGGTACAGGTTAGGGTACGACAACGGTTTAGTGTGAGCGTACGTTTTAGGTTACAATTTAATGTTAGTGTACGGGTTAGGATTAGGGGACGGGTTATGTTAAGGCTTCGGGTAAGGATTAGGGTTAGGGTTAGGGTTAGGGTTAGGGTTAAGGGACGGGGACGGTTTAGGGTACAGTTTAGGGTACGACAATGGTTCAGGGTGACCGTACGTTTTAGGGTACGTGTTATTGTTAGCGTACGGGTTAGGATTAGGGGACGGGTAAGGGTAAGGCTTCGGGTAAGGGTTAGGTTTAGGGTTAGGGTTAGGGTTAGGTATAGGGGACGGACACGGTTTAGGGTACAGGTTAGTGTACGAAAACGGTTTAGGGTGAGCGTACGTGTTAGGCTACGTGTTAGTGTCAGCGTACGGTTTAGGATTAGGGGACGGGTTAGTGTAAGGCTTCGGGTAAGGTTTAGGGTTAGGGTTAGGGTTAGGGTTAGGGTTAGGGCACGGGGATGGTTGAGGGTACAGTTTAGGGTACGACAATTGTTTAGGGTGAGCATACGTGTTAGGGTACGGCTTAGTGTTAGCATATGGTTTAGGATTAGGGGACAGGTTATGGTAAGGCTTCGGGTAAGGGTTAGGGTTAGGGTTAGGGTTAGGGGACGGGGACGGTTTAGGGTACAGGTTAGGGTACGACAACGTTTTAGAGTGAGCGTACGTGTTAGGGTACGGTTTAGTGTTAGCGTACGGGTTAGGATTAGGGGACGGGTTAGGGTAAGGCTTCGGGTAAGTGTTAGCGTTAGGGTTAGGGGACGGGGACGGGGACGGTTTAGGGCAAAGGTTAGGGTACAACAACGTTTTAGGGTGAGCGTACGTGTTAGGGTACGGGTTAGTGTTAGCATACGGGTTAGGATTAGGGGATGGGTTAGGGTAAGGCTTCGGGTAAGCGTTAGGGTTAGGGTTAGGGTTAGGGTTAGGGGATGGGGACAGTTTAGGGTACGACAATGGTTTAGGTTGAGCGTACATGTTGGGGTATGGGTAATTGTTAGCGCACGGCTTAGGATTAGGGGACGGGTTAGTGTTAGGCTTCGGGTAAGGGTTAGTGTTAGGGTTAGGGTTAGGGGCCAGGGACGGTTTAGGGTACAGGTTGGGAACGACAACGGTTTAGTGTGAGCGTACGTGTTAGGTTACAGTTTAGTGTTAGCGTACAGTTTAGGATTAGGGGACGGGTTATGGTAAGGCTTCGGGTAAGGATTAGGGTTAGGGTTAGGGTTAGGGTTAGTGTTAGGGTTAAGGGACGGGGACGGTTTAGGGTACAGTTTAGGGTACGACAATGGTTCAGGGTGACCGTAAGTGTTAGGGTACGTGTTAGTGTTAGCGTACGGGTTAAGATTAGGGGACGGGTTAGGGTAAGGCTTCGGGTAAGGGTTAAGGTTAGGGTTAGGGTTAGGGTTAGGTTTAGGGGACGGACACGGTTTAGGGTACAGGTTAGGGTACGACAACCGTTTAGGTTGAGCGTACGTGTTAGGGTATAGGTTAGTGTTACCGTACGGGTTAGAATTAGGGGACGGGTTAAGAGTAAGGCTAGAGGGTAAGCTTAGGGTTAGGGTTAGGGTTAGGGATAGGGGACGGGTACGGGGACGGTTTAGGGTATAGTTTAGGGTACGACAACGGTTTAGGGTGAGAGTACGTGTTAGGGTACGGGTTAGTGTTATCATACGGGTTAGGAGTCGGGGACCGATTAGGGTAAGGCTTTGGGTAAGGGTTAGGGTTAGGGTTTGGTTAGGGTTAGGGTTATGGGACGGGGACGGGGACGGGGTCGGATTAGGGTACAGTTTAGTGTACGACAATGTTTTAGGGTGAGCGTCCGTGTTAGGGTACGCGTTAGTGTCAGCGTACGGTTTAGGATTAGGGGACAGGTTAGGGTAAGGCTTCACGTAAGGGTTAGGGTTAGGGTTAGGTTAGGGGACGGGGACGGTTTAGGGTATAGGTTAGGGTACGACAATGGTTAAGGGTGAGCGTACATGTTAGGGTACTGGTTAGTGTTAGCGTACGGGTTAGGGTTAGGGGACCGGTTAGTGTAAGGCTTCGGGTAAAAGCTAGGGTTAGGGTTAGGGTTAGGGTTAGGGTTAGGGGACGAGGATGGTTTAGGGAACAGTTTAGGGTACGAGAACGGTTTAGGGTGAGCGTACATGTTAGGGTACGGGTTAGTGTTAGCGTATGGTTTAGGATTGGGGGACGGGTTAGGGTAAAGCTTTGCGTAATGCTTAGGGTTAGCGTTAGGGTTAGGGTTAGGGGACAGGGACAGTTTAGTGTACAGGTTAGTGTACGACAACGGTTTAGGGTGAGCGTACGTGTTAGGGCATGGGTTAGTGTTAGCGTACGATTTAGGTTTAGTTGACGTGTTAGGGTAAGGCTTTGGGTAAGTGTTAGGGTTAGGGTTAGGGTTAGGGTTAGGGGACGGGGACGGTTTAGGTTACAAGTTAGGGTACGACAATGGTTTACGGTAAGCGTGCGTGTTAGTGTACGGGTTAGGGTTAGCGTACGGGTTAGGATTAGGGTACGGGTTAGGGTAAGGCTTCGGGTAAGGGTTAGTGTTAGGGTTAGGGTTATGGTTAGGGGTAGGGGACAGGGACGGTTTAGGGTACAGGTTAGTGTACGACAACGGTTTAGGTTGAGCGTACGTGTTAGGTTACGGTTTAGTGTTAATGTATGGGTTAGGATTAGGGGATGGGTTATGGTAAGGCTTCGGGTAAGGATTAGGGTTTTGGTTAGGGTTAGGGTTAGGGTTAAGGGACGGGGACGGTTTAGGGTACAGTTTAGTGTACGACAACGGTTCAGGGTGACCGTACGTGTTAGGGTACGTGTTAGTGTTTTCGTACGGGTTATGTTTAGGGGACGGGTTAGGGTAAGGCTTCGGGTAAGGGTTAGGGTTAGGTTTAGGTTTAGGGGACGGACACGGTTCAGGGTACAGGTTAGGGTACGACAACGGTTTAGGGTGAGTGTACGTGTTAGGGTACGGGTTAGTGTTACAGTACGGGTTAGGATTGGGGACGGGTTAGGGTAAGGCTTCGGGTAAGCTTCAGGGTTAGGCTTAGCGTTATGGTTAGGGGACGGGGACGGGGACGGTTTAGGGTACATGTTAGGTTACGACAACGCTTTAGGGTGATCGTACGTGTTAGGGTATGTGTTAGTGTCAGCGTACAGTTTAGGATTAGGGGACGGGTTAGGGTAAGGCTTCGGGTAAGGGTTAGGGTTAGGGTTAGGGTTAGGGTTAGGGTTAGGGGATGGGGACGGTTTAGGGTACAGGTTAGGGCACGACAAAAGTTTAGGTTGAGCGTACGTGTTAGGGTACGGGTTAGTGTTAGCATACGGGTTAGGATTAGGGGACCGGTTAGGGTAAGGTTTCGGGTAAAACTAGTGTTAGGGTTAGGGTTAGGGTTAGGGCTAGGGTTATTAGATGGGGACGGTTTAGGGTACATGTTATTGTATGACAACGGTTTAAGGTGAGCGTACGTGTTAGTGTACGGGTTAGTGTTAGTGTACGGGTTAGGATTAGAGGATGGGTTAAGGTAAGGCTTCGGATAAGGGTAAGGGTTAGGTTAGGGTTAGGGTTAGGGGACGGGGATTGGGATGGTTTAGGGTACAGGTTAGGGTAGGACAACGGTTTAGGGTGAGCGTACATGTTAGGGTACAGCTTACAGTTAGCGTACAGGTTAGGATTAGAGGACGGGTTAGGGTAAGGATTAGGGTTAGGGTTAGGGTTAGGGGACGGTTTAGGGTACAGGTTAGGGTACGACAATGGTTTAGGGTGAGCGTACGTGTTAGGGTACGGGTTTGGGTTAGCGTACGGGTTAGGGTTAGGGGACAGGATAGGGTAAGGCTTCGGGTAAGGGTTACGGTTAGGGCTAGGGTTAGGGTTAGTGTTAGGTACAGGGACAGTTTAGGGTACAGGTTAGGGTACAACAACGGTTTAGGGTGAGCGTATGTGTTAGTGTATGGGTTAGTGTTAGCGTATGGGTTAGGATTAGGGGACAGGTTAGGGTAAGGCTTCGGGTAAGTCTTAGGGTTAGGCTTAGGGTTAGGGGACGGGGATGGGGACGCTTTAGTGTACAGGTTAGGGTATGACAATGCTTTATGGTGAGCGTACGTGTTAGGGCACGTGTTAGTGTTAGTGTACGGGTTATGATTATGGGACGGGTTAGGGTAAGGCTTCGGGTAAGGGTTAGGATTAGGGTTAGGTTAGGGTTAAGGTTACGGGACGGGGACGGTTTAGCGTACAGGTTAAGGTACGACAACAGTTTAGTGTGAGCGTACGTGTTAGGGTATGGGTTAGTTTTAGCGTACGGCTTAGGATTAGGGGACGAGTTAGGGTAAGGTTTCGGGTAAGAGTTAGGGTTTGGGTTAGGGTTAGGGGAAGGGGATGGGGACGGTTTAGGGTACAGGTTAGGGTACGACAAAGGTTTAGGGTGAGCTTACATGTTAGGATAATTGTTAGTGTAAACGTACGGGTTAGGATTAGTGGATGGGTTAGGGTAAGGCTTTGAGTAAGGGTTAAGTTTAGGGTTAGGGTTTTGGTTAGGGTTAGGGGACGGGGATGGGACGGTTTAGGGTACAGGTTAGGGTAGGACAACGGTTTAGGGTGAGGGTACATGTTAGGGCACAGTTTACCGTTAGCGTACAGGTTAGGGTTAGAGGACGGGTTAGGGTAAGGCTTCGGGTAAGGGTTAGGGTTAGGGTTAGGGTTAGGGGATGGTTTAGGGTACAGGTTAGGGTACGACAATGGTTTAGGTTGAGCGTACGTGTTAGGGTACAGGTTAGTGTTAGCGTACGGGTTAGGATTATGGGACAGGTTAGGGTAAGGCTCCGGGTAAGGGTTACGGTTTTGGTTAGGGTTAGGGTTAGGGGTAGGGGACGGGGACGGTTTAGGGTACACGTTAGGGTACAACACTGCTTTAGGGTGAGCGTACGTGGTAGGGTATGGGTTAGTGTTAGCGAACGGGTTAGGATTATGGGACAGGTTAGGTTAAGCTTCGGGTAAGGGTTAGGGTTAGGGTTAGGTTTAGGGTAAGTGTGAGGGCATGGGGACGGTTTAGGGTACAGGTTAGGGTATGACAACGGTTTAGGGTGAGCGTACGTATTAGGGTACGGGTTAGTGTTAGCGTACGGTTTAGGATTAGGGGACGGGTTAGGGTAAGGCTTCGGGTAAGTGTTAGTGTTAGGGTTAAGGTTACGGTTATGTTTAGGCGACGGGGACTGTTTAGGGTACAGGTTAAGGTAAGATAACGGTTTAGTGTGAGCGTACGTGTTAGGGCACGGGTTAGTGTTAGCGTACGGTTTAGGATTATAGGATGGGTTACGGTAAGGCTCCGGGTAAGAGTTAGGGTTTGGGTTAGGGTTAGGGGACGGGGACGGGGACGGTTTAGGGTACAGGTTAGGGTACGAGAAAAGTTTAGAGTGAGCCTATATGTTAGGGTACGGGTTAGTGTTAGCGTACGGGTTAGGATTAGTGGACAGGTTAGGGTAAGGCTTCGGGTAAGGGTTAAGTTTAGGGTTAGGGTTTGGTTAGGGTTAGGGGACAGGAACGGGGAAGGTTTAGGGTACAGGATAGGATTTGACAACAGTTTAGGGTGTGCGTACGTGTTAGGGTAAGGGTTAGTGTTAGCGTACGGGTTAGGATTAGGGGACAGGTTAGGGTAAGGCTTCGGGTAAGGGTTAGGGTTAGGGTTAGGGGACGGGCACGGGGAAGGTTTAGGGTACAGGATAGGATATGACAACAGTTTAGAGTGTGCGTACGTGTTAGGGTAAGGTTTAGTGTTAGCGTACGGGTTAGGATTAGGGGACGGGTTAGGGTAAGGCTTCGGGTAAGGGTTAGGGTTAGGGTTAGGGTTAGGGTACGGGGACTGTTTAGGGTATAGGTTAGGGTACGACAACGGTTTAGGGTGAGCATACGTGTTAGGGTATGTGTTAGTGTTAGCGTACGGGTTAGGATTGGGGACTTGTTAGGGTAAGGCTTCGGGTAAGGGTTAGGGTTAGGGTTAGGGTTAGGGGACGGGGACGGGGACGGTTTAGGGTAGAGGTTAGTGTACGACAACTCTTTACGGTGAGCGTACATGTTAGGGTACGGGTTAGAGTTAGCGTATAGGTTAGGAATAGGGGACGGGTTAGGGTAAGGCTACGGGTAAGGGTGAGGTTTAGGGTTAAGTTTAGGGGATGGGGACGGTTTAGGGTACAGGTTATGGTACGACAACGGTTTAGGGTGAGCATACGTGTTAGGGTACGGGTTAGTGTTAGCGTACGGGGTAGGATTATGGGACGGGTTAGGGTAAGGCGTCGGGTAAGGGTTAGGGTTAGGGTTAGGGTTAGGGTTAATGGTCAGGGACAGGGACGGTTTAGGGTACAGTTTAGGGTACGACAACCGTTTAGGGTGAGCGTACATGTTAGGGTACGGGTTAGTGTTAGCGTACGGGTTAGGATTATGGGACGGGTTAGGGTAAGGCTTCGGGTAAGCTTTAGGGTTAGGATAAGGGTTAGGGTTAGGGTTAGGGTAGAGGGACGGTTTAGGGTACAGGTTAGGGTACGACAACGGTTTAGGGTGAGCGCACGTGTTAGGGCAAGGTTTAGTGTTAGCGTACGGGTTAGGATTAGGGGACAGGTTAGGGTAAGGCTCCGGGTAAAGGTTAGGGTTAGTGTTAGGGTTAGGGTTAGGGTTAGGGGACGGAGACGGTTTATGTTACAGGTTAGTGTACGACAACGTTTTAAGGTGAGCGTACGTGTAAGGGTACGGGATAGTGTTAGCGTACGGGTTAGGAATAGGGGACATGTTAGGGTAAGGTTTCAGGTAAGGGCTAGGGTTAGGGGACGGGGACGGGACGGTTTAGGGTACAGGTTAGGGTATGACAACGGTTTAGGGTGAGCGCACGTATTAGGCTACGGGTTAGTGTTAGCGTACAGTTTAGGATTAGGGGACAGGTGAGCGTAAGGCTTTGGGTAAGGGTTAGGGTTGGGGTTAGGCTTAGGGTTAGGGGACGGGGACAGTTTAGGGTACAGGTTAGGGTAAGATAACGGTGTAGGGTGAGCGTACGTGTTAGGACATGGGTTAGTGTT
Organism: Delphinapterus leucas; assembly: GCF_059928025.1. Lineage (NCBI taxonomy): Eukaryota > Metazoa > Chordata > Mammalia > Artiodactyla > Monodontidae > Delphinapterus > Delphinapterus leucas. Next base: position 21,195,011 of record NW_028322232.1, read on the forward strand.
AGCGTACGGGTTAGGATTAGGTGACGGCTTAGGGTAAGGCGTTGGGTAAGGGTTAGGGTTAGGGTTAGGGTTAGAGTTAGGGTTAGGGGACGGGGACGGGGACGGTTTAGGGTACTGTTTAGGGTACGACTAAGTTTTAGGGTGATTGTACGTGTTAGGGTACGGGTTAGTGTTAGCGTACGGGTTAGGATTAGGGGATGGTTTAGGGTAAGGCGTCAGGTAAGTGTTAGGGTTAGGGTTAGGTGATGGGGACGTTTTAGGGTACAGGTTAGTGTATGAGAATGGTTTAGGGTGAGCGTACGTGTTAGGGTACGGGTTAGAGTTAGCGTATGTGTTAGGATTAGGGGACGGGTTAGGGTAAGGCTTCGGGTAAGGATTAGGGTTAGGGTTAGGGGACGGGGACGGTTTAGGGTACAGGTTAGGGTACGACAACGGTTTAGGGTGAGCGTATGTGTTAGGGCATGGGGTAGTTTTAGCGTATTATTTAGGATTATGGGACGGGTTAGGGTAAGGCTTCGGGTAAGGGGTAGGGTTTGGGATAGGGTTAGGGTTAGGGAACGGGGACGGGGACGGTTTAATGTACAGGTTAGGGTACGACCACGATTTAGGGTGAGCATACCTGTTAGGGCACGGGTTAGTGTTAGCGTACGTGTTAGGATTAGGGGACGGGTTAGGGTAAGGCTTCGGGTAAGGGTTAGGTTTAGGGTTAGGGTTAGGTGACGGGGACGGGGACGGTTTAGGGTACAGGTTAGTGTACGACAGCGGTTTAGGGTGAGCATTCGTTTTAGGGCACAGGTTAGTAGCGTACGGGTTAGGATTAGGGGACAGATTAGGGTAAGGCTTCGGGTAAGGGTTAGGGTTAGGGTTAGGGTTAGGGGACGGGGACGGTTTAGGTTACAGGTTAGTGTACGACAACAGTTTAGGTTGAGCGTATGTGTTAGGGTACTTGTTAGTGTTAGCGTACGGGTTAGGATTGGGGACGGGTTAGGGTAAGGCTTCGCGTAAGGGTTAGGGTTAGGGTTAGGGCTAGGGGACGGTGACGGTTTAGGGTACAGGTTAGGGTACGACAACGGTTTAGGGTGAGGGTACGTGTTAGGACACGGGTTAGTGTTAGCGTACGGATTAGGATTAGGGGACGGGTTAGTGTAATGCTTCGGGTAAGTGTTAGGGTTAGGGTTAGGGTTAGGGTTAGGGGACGGGGACGGTTTAGGGTACATGTTAGGGTACGACAAAGATTTAGGGTGAGCGTACGTGTTAGGGTATGGGTTAGTGTTAGCGGGTTAGGATTAAGGGTCGGGTTAGGGTAAGGCTTGGGGTAAGGTTTAGGTTTAGGGCTAGGTTTAGGGTTAGGGGACGGGGACGGGGACGGTTTAGGTTACAAGTTAGGGTAGGACAATGGTTTAGGTTGAGCGTACATTTTAGGGCAGAGTTTGTTAGCGTACGGGTTAGGATTAGAGGACGGGTTATGGTAAGGCTTCAGGTAAGGGTTAGGGTTAAGGTTAGTTGACGGGGATGGTTTAGGGTACAGGTTAGTGTATGAGAATGGTTTAGGGTGAGCGTACGTGTTAGGATACGGGTTAGAGTTAGCGTATGGGTTAGGATTAGGGGACGGGTTAGTGTAAGGCTTCGAGTAAGGATTAGGGTGAGGGTTAGGGGACGGTTAGGGTACAGGTTAGGGTACGACAACGGTTTAGGGTAAGCGTATGTGTTAGGGCATGGGTTAGTTTTAGCGTATCGGTTAGGATTATGAGACGGGTTAGGGTAAGGCTTCGGGTAAGGCTTAGGGTTTGGGTTAGGGTTAGGGTTAGGGAACGGGGACGGGGACGGGTTAGTGTACAGGTTAGGGTACGACCACACTTTAGGGTGAGCGTACGTGTTAGGGCACGGGTTAGTGTTAGCGTACGGGTTAGGATTAGGGGACGGGTTAGCGTAAGGCTTCGGGTAAGGGTTAGATTTAGGGTTAGGGTTAGGGGACGGGAACGGGGACGGGGACGGTTTAGGGTACAGGTTAGTGTACGACAGCGGTTTAGGGTGAGCGTACGTGTTAGGGTATGGGTTAGTGTTAGCGTACGGGTTAGGATTAGGGCACGGGTTAGGGTAAGGCTTGGTGTAAGGGTTAGGGTTAGGGTTAGGGTTAGGGTTAGGGGAGGGGGACGGTTTAGGGTACAGGTTAGGGTAGGACAATGGTTTAGGTTCAGCGTACATGTTAGGGCACAGTTTACTGTTAGCATACGGGTTAGGATTAGAGGACGGGTTATGGTAAGGCTTCGGGTAAGGGTTAGGTTTAGGTTTAGGGTTAGGGTTAGGGTTAGGGGACGGGGACGGTTTAGGGTACATGTTAGGGTACGACAACGGTTTAGGGTGAGCGTGCGTGTTAGGGTACGGGTTAGTGTTAGCGTACGGGTTAGGATTATGGGCCGGTTAGGGTAAGGCTTTGGGTAAGCTTTAGATTTAGGATAAGGGTTAGGGTTAGGGTTAGGGTAGAGGGACGGTTTAGGGTACAGGTTAGGGTACGACAACGGTTTAAGGTGAGCGTACGTGTTAGGGCAAGTGTTCGTGTTAGCGTACGGGTTAGGGTTAGGGGACAGGTTAGGGTAAGGCTCCGGGTAAGGGTTAGGGTTAGTGTTAGGGTTAGGGTTAGGGTTAACAGACGGTTTAGGTTACAGGTTAGTGTACGACAACGTTTTAAGGTGAGCGTACGTGTAAGGGTACGGGATAGTGTTAGCGTACGGGTTAGGAATAGGGGACATGTTAGGGTAAGGTTTCGGGTAAGGGCTAGGGTTAGGGAACGGGGACGGGACGGTTTAGGGCACAGGTTACTGTACGAGAACGGTTTAGGTTGAGCATACGGGTTAGGTTACGGGTTAGTGTTAGCATACGGTTTAGGATTAGGGGACGGTTGGTTTGTGTAAGGGTTAGGTTTAGGGTTAGGGGACGGGGACGATTTAGAGTACAGCTTAGTGTACGACAAAGTTTTAGGGTGAGCGTACGTGTTAGGATACAGGTTAGTGTTAGCGTAGGGGTTAGAATTAGGGGACGAGTTAGGGTAAGGCTTCGGGTAAGGATTAGGGTTAGGTTTAGGGTTAGGGCACAGGGACGATTTAGGGTACAGGTTAATGTACGACAACGGTTTAGGCTGAGCGTACGTGTTAGGGCACGGGTTAGTGTTAGCGTAGCGTTTAGGATTATGGGATGGGTTAGTGTAAGGCTTCGGGTAAGGGTTAGGGTTTGGGTTAGGGTTAGGGTTAGGGTACGGGGACAGGAGCAGTTTAGGGTACAGGTTAGGGTACGACAATGCTTTAGGGTGAGCGTACGTGTTAGGGCACGGATTAGTGTTAGCGTACGGTTAGGATTAGGGGACGGGTTAGGGTAAGGCTTCGGGTAAGGTTTAGGGTTATGGTTAGGGTTCGGGTTAGTGTTAGGTATGGGGACGGTTTAGGGTACAGCTTAGTGTACGACAAATGTTTCGGGTGAGCGTACGTGTTAGGGCACGGGTTAGTGTTAGCGTACGGGTTAGGTTTAGGGGACCGGTTAGGGTAAGGCTTCGGGTAAGGTTTAAGGTTAGGGTTAGGGTTAGGGTTAGGGGACAGGGACGATTTAGGGTACAGGTTAGGGTACGACAAGGTTTTAGGGTGAGCGTACGTGTTAGGGTACGGGTTAGTGTTAGCGTACGGGTTAGGATTATGGGACGGGTTAGGGTAAGGCTTCTGGTAAGGATTAGGGTTTTTGTTAGGGTAGGGTAAGGTTTAGGGTTAGGGGACGGGGACGGTTTAGGGTACAGGTTAGGGTACGTCAACGGTTTAGGGTGAGCGTACGTGTTAGGGTACGGGTTAGTGTTAGCGTACTGGTTAGTTTAGGGGACGGGTTAGGGTAAGGCTTCGGGTAAGGGTTAGGGTTAGGGTTAGGGTTAGGATTACGGTTAGGGTTAAGGGACGGGGACGGTTTAGGGTACAGGTTAGTTTACGACAAATGTTTACGGTGAGCGTACGTGATAGGGTATGGGTTAGTGTTAGCGTACGTGATAGGATCAGGGGAAGGGTTAGGGTAAGGCTTCGGGTAAGGGTTATGGTTAGGATTAGGGTTAGGTTAGGGGATGGGGAGGGTTTAGGGTACAGGTAGGGTTAGGCTTAGCGTTATGGTTAGGGGACGGGAACGGGGACGGTTTAGGGTACAGGTTAGGGTACGACAACGGTTTAGGGTGAGCGTATGTGTTAGGGCACGGGTTACTGTTAGCGTACGTGTTAGGATTAGAGGACGGGTTAGGTTAAGGGTTCGGGTAAGGGTTAGGTTAGGGTTAGGGTAAGGGTTACGGGATGGGGACGGTTTAGGGTACAGGTTAGGGTACGACAAAGTTTTAGGGTGAGCGTACGTGTTAGGACTCGGGTTAGTGTTAGCGTACGGGTTAGGATTAAGGGACGGGTTAGGGTAAGGCTTCGGTTAAGAGGGTTAGGGTTAGGGTTAGGGTTAGGGTTAGGCTTGTTAGGGGACGGGGACGGTTTAGGGTACAGGTTAGGGTACGACAACGGTTTAGGGTGAGCGTACGTGGTAGGGTACGGGTTAGGGTTAGCGTACGGGATAGGATTATGGGACGGGTTAGGGTAAGGCTTCGGGTAAAGTTTAGGTTTTGGTTAGGGTTAGGGTTAGGGTTAGGGGACAGGGACGGTTTAGGGTACAGGTTAGGGTACGACAACGGTTTAGGGTGAGCGTACGTGTTAGGGTACGGGTTAGAGTTAACGTACGGGTTAGGATTAGAGGACGGGTTAAGGTAAGGCTTCAGGTAAGGGTTAGGGTTACGGTTAGGGACGGGGACGGTTTAGGGTACAGGTTAGGGTGCGAGAACGGTTTACGGTGAGCGTACATGTTAGGGTACGGCTTAGAGTTAGCGTACGGGTTAGGATTAGGGGACTGGTTAGTGTAAGGCTTCGGTAAGGGTTAGGGTTAGGTTTAGGATTAGGGTTAGGGGACGGGGACGGTTTATGGTAAAGGTTAGGGTACGACAACGGTTTAGGGTGAGCGTACGTATTAGGGTACAGGTTAGGGTTAGCGTACGGGTTAGGATTAGGGGACGGGTTAGGGTAAGGCTTCGGGTAAGGGTTCGGTTTACGGTTAGGGTTAGGGTTAGGGTTAGGGTACAGGGACGGTTTAGGGTACAGGTTAGGGTAAGACAACGGTTTAGGGTGAGTGTACATGTTAGGACACGGGTTAGTGTTAGCGTAAGGGTTAGGATTAGGGGACAGGTTAAGGTAAGGCTTCGGGTAAGGGTTAGGGTTAGGTTAAGGGACGGGGACGGGGATGGGGATGGTTTAGGGTACAGGTTAGGGTATGACAATGATTTATGGTGAGCCTACGTGTTAGGGCACGGGTTAGTGTTAGCGTACGGGTTATGATTATGGGACGGGTTAGGGTAAGGCTTCGGGTTAGGGTTAGGGTTAGGGTTAGGTTTAGGGTTAGGGTTAGGGGATGGGGCGGTTTACGGTACAGGTTAGGGTACGACCACAGTTTAGTGTGAGCGTACGTGTTAGGGTAAGGGTTAGTTTTAGCCTACGGCTTAGGATTAGGGGACGAGTTAGGGTAAGGTTTCGGGTAAGTGTAAGTGTTAGGGTTAGGGTTAGGGCTAAGGGTCGGGGACAGGGACGGTTTAGGGTACATGTTAGGGTACGACAACGGTTTAGGGTGAGTGTATGTGTTAGGTTTCGGGTTAGTGTTAGTGTACGGATTAGGATTAGGGGATGGGTTAAGGTAAGGCTTCGGGTAAGGGTAAGGGTTAGGGTTAGGGTTAGGGTTAAGGGACTGGGATTGGGATGGTTTAGGGTACAGGTTAGGGTACGACAACCGTTTAGGGTGAGCGTACATGTTAGGGTACAGGTTAGTGTTAGCGTACAGGTTAGGATTATAGGACGGGTTAGGGTAAGGCTTCGGGTAAGTTTTAGGGTTAGGATAAGGGTTAGGGTTAGGGTTAGGGTAGAGGACGGTTTAGAGTACAGGTTAGGGTACAACAATGGTTTAGGGTGAGCGTACGAGTTAGGGAAGGGTTAGTGTTAGCGTACGGGTTAGGATTAGGGGACGGGTTAGGGTAAGGCTTCGGGTAAAGGTTAGGGTTAGGGTTAGGGTTAGGGTTAGGGTTAGGGGACGGGAACGGTTTAGGGTACAGGTTAGGGTACAACAACGGTTTAAGGTGAGCGTACGTGTTAGGGTACGGGATAGTGTTAGCGAACGAGTTAGGATTAGGGGACGGGTTAGGGTAAGTTTCGGGTAAGGGTTAGGGTTAGGGTTAGGTTTAGAGTTAGGGTTAGGGGATGTGGAGGGTTTAGGGTACAGGTTAGGGTACAACAAGGGTTTAGGGTGAGCGTACGTGGTAGGGTATTGGTTAGTGTTAGCGTACGGGTTCGGTTTATGGGATGGGTTAGGGTAAGGCTTTGGGTAAGGGTTAGGGTTAGGGTTAGGTTTAGGGTTAGGGTTAGGGGATGGGGAGGGTTTAGGGTACAGGTTAGGGTATGACAACCGTTTAGGGTGAGCGTACGTGTTAGGGTACGGGTTAGTGTTAGCGTACGGGTTAGTATTAGGGGACGGGATAGGGTAAGGCTTCGGGTAAGGGTTAGGGTTAGGGTTAGGGTTAGGGGACGGATACGGTTTAGGGTACAGGTTAGGGTACGACAACGCTTTAGGGTGAGCGTACATGTTAGAGTACGGGTTAGGGTTAGTGTACGATTTAGGATTAGGGAACGGGTTAGGGTAAGGCTTCGGGTAAGGATTACGGTTAGCATTAGGTTAGGGGACGGGGACGGTTTAGGGTACAGGTTAGGGTACGACAATGGTTAAGGGTGAGCGTACATGTTAGGGTACTGGTTAGTGTTAGCGTACGGGTTAGGGTTAGGGGACCGGTTAGTGTAAGGCTTCGGGTAAAAGCTAGGGTTAGGGTTAGGGTTAGGGTTAGGGTTAGGGTTAGGGGACGAGGACGGTTTAGGGAACAGGTTAGGGTACGAGAACGGTTTAGGGTGAGCGTACATGTTAGGGTACGGGTTAGTGTTAGCGTACGGGTTAGGATTGGGGGACGGGTTAGGGTAAGGCTTTGCGTAATGGTTAGGGTTAGGGTTAGGGGACAGGGACAGTTTAGGGTACAGGTTAGTGTACGACAACGGTTTAGGGTGAGCGTATGTGTTAGGGCATGGGTTAGTGTTAGCGTACGATTTAGGTTTAGTTGACGTGTTAGGGTAAGGCTTTGGGTAAGTGTTAGGGTTAGCGTTAGGGTTAGGGATAGGGGACGGGGACGGTTTAGGTTACAAGTAAGGGTACGACAACGGTTTAGGGTGAGCGTACGTGTTAGTGTATGGGTTAGTGTTAGCGTACGGGTTAGGATTAGGGCACGGGTTAGGGTAAGGCTTCAGGTAAGGGTTAGTGTTAGGGTTAGGGTTATGGTTAGGGGTAGGGGACAGGGACGGTTTAGGGTACAGGTTAGTGTACGACAACGGTTTAGGGTGAGCGTACGTGTTAGGTTACGGTTTAGTGTTAATGTATGGGTTAGGATTAGGGGACGGGTTATGGTAAGGCTTCGGGTAAGGATTAGGGTTTTGGTTAGGGTTAGGGTTAGGGTTAGGGTTAAGGGACGGGGACGGTTTAGGGTACAGTTTAGTGTACGACAACGGTTCAGGGTGACCGTACGTGTTAGGGTACGTGTTAGTGTTCGCGTACGGGTTATGTTTAGGGGACGGGTTAGGGTAAGGCTTCGGGTAAGGGTTAGGGTTAGGTTTAGGTTTAGTGTTAGGTTTAGGGGACGGACACGGTTCAGGGTACAGGTTAGGGTACGCCAACGGTTTAGGGTGAGCGTACGTGTTAGGGCATGGCTTAGAGTTAGCGTACGGGTTAGGATTAGGGGACGGGTTAAAGGTTTAGGGTTAGGGTTAGGGGACGGGCACGGGGTTGAGGGTGCAGTTTAGGGTAGGACAGCGGTTTAGGGTGAGCGTACGTGTTAGGGTACGGGTTAGTGTTAGCGAACGGGTTAGGATTAGGGTACGGGTTAGGGTAAGCTTCGGGTAAGGGTTAGGGTTAGGGTTAGGGTTAGGGCACGGGAACAGTTTAGGGTACAGGTTAGGGTACAAAAACGGTTTAAGGTGAGCGTACGTGGTAGGGTATGGGTTAGTGTTAGCGAATGGTTTAGGATTAGGGTACGGGTTAGGGTAAGCTTCGGGTAAGGGTTAGGGTTAGGGTTAGGTTTAGGGTTAGGGTTAGGGGATGTGGAGGGTTTAGGGTATAGGTTAGGGTACAACAACGGTTTAGGGTGAGCGTACGTGGTAGGGTATGGGTTAGTGTTAGCGTACAGGTTAGGTTTATGTGATGGGTTACGGTAAGGCTTCGCGTAAGTGTTAGGGTTAGGGTTAGGTTTAGGGTTAGGGTTAGGGGATGGGGAGGGTTTAGGGTACAGGTTAGGGTACGACAACCGTTTAGGTTGAGCGTACGTGTTAGGGTACGGGTTTGTGTTAGCGTACGGGTTAGGATTACGGGACGGGATAGGGTAAGGCTTCGGGAAAGGTAAGGGTTAGCGTTAGGGTTAGGGTTAGGGTTAAGGGACGGACACGGTTTAGGGTACAGGTTAGGGTACGACAACGCTTTAGGGTGAGCGTACATGTTAGGGTACGGGTTAGTGTTAGCGTACGATTTAGGATTAGGGGACGGGTTACTGTAAGGCTTCGGGTAAGGGTTAGATTTAGGGTTAGGGTTATGGTTAGGTTTAGGGGACGGACACGGTTTAGGGTACAGGTTAGAGTACGACAACAGTTTAGGGTGAGCGTACGTGTTAGGGCACGGGTTAGTGTGAGCGTACGGTTTAGGATTAGGGGACGGTTAGGGTAAGGCTTCGGGTAAGGTTTAGGGTTAGGGTTAGGGTTAGGGTTAGGTTTAGGGCACGGGGACGGTTTAGGGTACAGGTTAGGGTACGACAACGGTTTAGGTTGAGCGTATGTTTTAGGGCACGGGTTAGTGTTAGTGTACGGGTTAGGATTAGGGGACGTGTTAGGGTAAGGCTTTGGGTAAGGGATAGGATTAGGGTGAGGTTAAGGTTAGGTTTAGGGGACGGGGACGGTTTAGGGTACAGGTTAGGGTACGACAACAGTTCAGGGTGAGCGTACGTGTTAGGGCACGGGTTAGTGTGAGCGTACGGTTTAGGATTAGGGGACGGTTAGGGTAAGGCTTCGGGGAATGGTTACGGTTAGGGTTAGGGTTAGGTTTAGGGGACGGGGACGGGGACGGTTTAGGGTACAGGTTAGGGTAGGACAATGGTTTAGGGTGAGCGTACGTGTTAGGGTACGGGTTAGTGTTAGCATACGGGTTAGGATTAGGGGACGTGTTAGGGTAAGGCTTCGGGTAAGTGTTACGGTTAGGGTTAGGGTTAGGGTTAGGGGACGGGGACGGGGACGGTTTAGGGTACAGGTTAGGGTACGACAACGCTTTAGGGTGAGCGTATGTGTTAGGGCACGGGTTAGTGTTAGCGTAAGGTTTAGGATTAGGGGACGGGTTAGGGTAAGGCTTCGGGTAAGGGTTAGGGTTAGGGTTAGGGGACGGTGTAGGGTACAGGTTAGAGTACGACAACCTTTTAGGGTGAGCGTACGTCTCAGGGTACGGTTTAGTGATAGCATACGGGTTAGGATTAGGGTACGGGTTAGTGTAAGGCTTCAGGTAAGAGTTAGGGTTCGGGTTAGGGTTAGGGGATGGGGACGGTTTAAGGTACAGGTTAGGGTACGTCCACGGTTTAGGGTGAGCGTACGTGTTAGGGTACTGTTTAGTGTTAGCGTACGGGTTAGGATTAGGGGACGGGTTAGGTTAAGGCTTCGGGTAAGGGTTAGGGTTAGGGTTAGGGGACGGGGATGGTTTAGGGTACAGGTAAGGGTACAACTACGGTTTAGGGTGAGCGTACGTGTTAGGGTACGGGTTAGTGTTAGCGTACGGGTTAGCATTAGGGGACGGGTTAGTGTAAGGCTTTGGGTAAGGGTTAGGGTTAGGGTTAGGGGACGGGGACGGTTTAGGGTACAGGTTAGGGTACGACAAAGTTTTAGGGTGAGCGTACGTGTTAGGGGACGGGTTAGTGTTAGCGTACGGGTTAGGATTAGGGGACGGGTTAGGGTAAGGCTTCGGGTAAGGGTTAGGGTTGGGGTTAGGGTTAGGGTTATGGGATGGGGACAGTTTAGAGTACAACAACGGTTTAGGTTGAGCGTACATGTTGGGGTATGGGTTACTGTTAGCGCACGGCTTAGGATTAGGGGACGGGTTAGTGTTAGGCTTCGGGTAAGGGTTAGTGATAGGGTTACGGTTACGGTTAGGGTTAGGGGACAGGGACGGTTTAGTGTACAGGTTAGGGTACGACAACGGTTTAGTGTGAGCGTACGTGTTAGGTTACAATTTAATGTTAGTGTACGGGTTAGGTTTAGGAGACGGGTTATGTTAAGGCTTCAGGAAAGGATTAGGGTTAGGGTTAGGGTTAGGGTTAGGGTTAGGGTTAAGGGACAGGTACGGTTTAGGGTACAGTTTAGGGTACGACAATGGTTCAGGGTGACCGTACGTTTTAGGGTATGTGTTATTGTTAGCGTACGGGTTAGGATTAGGGGACGGGTAAGGGTAAGGCTTCGGGTAAGGGTTAGGTTTAGGGTTAGGGTTAGGGTTAGGTATAGGGGACGGACACGGTTTAGGGTACAGGTTAGTGTACGAAAACGGTTTAGGGTGAGCGTACGTGTTAGGCTACGTGTTAGTGTCAGCGTACGGTTTAGGATTAGGGGACGGGTTAGTGTAAGGCTTCGGGTAAGTTTTAGGGTTAGGGTTAGGGTTAGGGCACGGGGATGGTTGAGGGTACAGTTTAGTGTACGACAATTGTTTAGGGTGAGCATACGTGTTAGGGTACGGCTTAGTGTTAGCATATGGGTTAGGATTAGGGGACAGGTTATGGTAAGGCTTCGGGTAAGGGTTAGTTTTAGGGTTAGGGTTAGGGGACGGGGACGGTTTAGGGTACATTTTAGGGTACGACAACGGTTTAGAGTGAGCGTACGTGTTAGGGTACGGTTTAGTGTTAGCGTACGGGTTAGGATTAGGGGACGTGTTAGGGTAAGGCTTTGGGTAAGGGTTAGCGTTAGGGTTAGGGGACGGGGACGGGGACGGTTTAGGGCAAAGGTTAGGGTACAACAACGTTTTAGGGTGAGCGTACGTGTTAGGGTACGGGTTAGTGTTAGCATACGGGTTAGGATTAGGGGACGGGTTAGGGTAAGGCTTCGGGTAAGTGTTAGGGTTAGGGTTAGGGTTAGGGCATGGGGAGAGTTTAGGGTACGACAACGGTTTAGGTTGAGCGTACATGTTGGGGTATGGGTTATTGTTAGCGCACGGCTTAGGATTAGGGGACGGGTTAGTGTTAGGCTTCGGGTACGGGTTAGTGTTAGGGTTAGGGTTAGGGGCCAGGGACGGTTTAGGGTACAGGTTAGGGTACGACAACGGTTTAGTGTGAGCGTACGTGTTAGGTTACGGTTTAGTGTTAGCGTACGGGTTAGGATTAGGGGACGGGTTATGGTAAGGCTTCGGGTAAGGATTAGGGTTAGTGTTAGTGTTAGGGTTAGGGTTAGGGTTAAGGGACGGGGACGGTTTAGGGTACAGTTTAGGGTACGACAATGGTTCAGGGTGACCGTAAGTGTTAGGGTACGTGTTAGTGTTAGCGTACGGGTTAGAATTAGGGGACGGGTTAGGGTGAGGCTTCGGGTAAGGGTTAAGGTTAGGGTTAGGGTTAGGGTTAGGTTTAGGGGACGGACACGGTTTAGGGTACAGGTTAGGGTACGACAACCGTTTAGGGTGAGCGTACGTGTTAGGGTATGGGTTAGTGTTACCATACGGGTTAGAATTAAGGGACGGGTTACGGTAAGGCTTCGGGTAAGCTTCAGGGTTAGGCTTAGGGTTAGGGATAGGGGACGGGGACGGGGATGGTTTAGGGTATAGGTTAGGGTACGACAATGGTTTAGGGTGAGAGTACGTGTTAGGGTACGGTTTAGGGTTAGCATACGGGTTAGGATTAGGGGACCGATTAGGGTTAGGCTTTGGGTAAGGGTTAGGGTTAGGGTTTGGGTTAGGGTTAGGGTTAAGGGACGCGGACGGGGATGGGGACGGATTAGGGTACAGTTTAGTGTACGACAAAGTTTTAGGGTGAGCGTCTGTGTTAGGGTACGTGTTAGTGTCAGCGTACGGTTTAGGATTAGGGGACAGGTTAGGGTAAGGCTTCACGTAAGGGTTAGGTTTAGGGTTAGGTTAGGGGACGGGGACGGTTTAGGGTATAGTTTAGGGTACGACGATGGTTAAGGGTGAGCGTACATGTTAGGGTACTGGTTAGTGTTAGCGTACGGGTTAGGGTTAGGGGACCGGTTAGTGTAAGGCTTCGGGTAAACGCTAGGGTTAGTGTTAGGGTTAGGGTTAGGGTTAGGGGACGAGGACGGTTTAGGGAACAGGTTAGGGTACGAGAACGGTTTAGGGTGAGCGTACATGTTAGGATACAGGTTAGTGTTAGCGTATGGGTTAGGATTGGGGGACGGGTTAGGGTAAGGCTTTGCGTAATGGTTAGGGTTAGGGTTTGGGTTAGGGTTAGGGGACAGGGACAGTTTAGTGTACAGGTTAGTGTACGACAACGGTTTAGGGTGAGCGTACGTGTTAGGGCATGGGTTAGTGTTAGCGTACGATTTAGGTTTAGTTGACGTGTTAGGGTAAGGCTTTGGGTAAGTGTTAGGGTTAGGGTTAGGGTTAGGGTTAGGGGACTGGGACGGTTTAGGTTACAAGTTAGGGTACGACAACGGTTTACGGTGAGCGTACGTGTTAGTGTACGGGTTAGTGTTAGCGTACGGGTTAGGATTAGGGGACGGGTTAGGGTAAGGCTTCGGGTAAGGGTTAGTGTTAGGGTTAGGGTTATGTTTAGGGGTAGGGGACAGGGACGGTTTAGGGTACAGGTTAGTGTACGACAACGGTTTAGGGTGAGCGTACGTGTTAGGTTACGGTTTAGTTTTAATGTATGGGTTAGGATTAGGGGACGGGTTATGGTAAGGCTTCGGGTAAGGATTAGGGTTTTTGTTAGGGTTAGGGTTAGGGTTAGGGTTAAGGGACGGGGACGGTTTAGGGTACAGTTTAGTGTATGACAACGGTTCAGGGTGACCGTACGTGTTAGGGTATGTGTTAGTGTTCGCGTACGGGTTATGTTTAGGGGACGGGTTAGGGTAAGGCTTCGGGTAAGGGTTAGGGTTAGGTTTAGGTTTAGTGTTAGGTTTAGGGGACGGACACGGTTCAGGGTACAGGTTAGGGTACGACAACGGTTTAGGGTGAGCGTACGTGGTAGGGTATGGGTTAGTGTTAGCGTACGGTTTCGGTTTATGTGATGGGTTAGGGTAAGGCTTCGCGTAAGTGTTAGGGTTAGGGTTAGGTTTAGGGTTAGGGTTAGGGGATGGGGAGGGTTTAGGGTACAGGTAGGGTTAGGCTTAGCGTTATGGTTAGGGGACGGGGACGGGGACGGTTTAGGGTACAGGTTAGGTTACGACAACGACTTAGGGTGATCGTACGTGTTAGGGTACGTGTTAGTGTCAGCGTACAGTTTAGGATTAGGGGACGGGTTAGGGTAAGGCTTCGGGTAAGGGTTAGGGTTAGGGTTAGGGTTAGGGTTAGGGTTAGGGGATGGGGACGGTTTAGGGTACAGGTTAGGGCACGACAAAAGTTTAGGTTGAGCGTACGTGTTAGGGTACGGGTTAGTGTTAGCATACGGGTTCGGATTAGGGGACCGGTTAGGGTAAGGCTTCGGGTAAAAGCTAGGGTTAGGGTTAGGGTTAGGGTTAGGGTTAGGCTTATTAGACGGGGACGGTTTAGGGTACAGGTTAGGGTACGACAACGGTTTAGGGTGAGCGTACGTGTTAGGGTACGGGTTAGTGTTAGCGTATGAGTTAGGATTAAGGGACGGGTTAGGCTAAGGCTTTGGGTAATGGTTAGGGTTAGGGTTAGGTTTAGGGTTAGGGCACAGGGACGGTTTAGTGTACAGGTTAGTATATGTCAACGGTTTAGGGTGAGCGTACGTGTTAGGGTATGGCTTAGAGTTAGCGTACGGGTTAGGATTAGAGGACGGGTTAAGGTAAGGCTTCAGGTAAGGGTTAGGTTTAGGGTTAGGGGACGGGGACGGTTTAGGTTACAGGTTAGTGTACGAGAACGGTTTAGGGTGAGCGTACATGTTAGGGTATGGCTTAGAGTTAGCGTACGGGTTAGGATTAGGGGACGGGTTAGGGTTAGGGTTAGGGGACGTGGACGGGGACGGTTTAGGGTGCAGTTTAGGGTACGACAGCGGTTTAGGGTGAGCGTACGTGTTAGGGTACGGGTTAGGGTTAGCGTACGGTTTAGGATTAGGGGACGGGTTAGGGGAAGGCTTCGGGTAAGGGTTCGGTTTAGGGTTAGTGTTAGTGTTAGGGTTAGGTTACAGGGACGGTTTAGGGTACAGGTTAGGGTAAGACAACGGTTTAGGGTGAGTGTACATGTTAGGACAAGGGTTAGTGTTTGCGTAAGGGTTAGGATTAGGGGACAGGTTAAGGTAAGGCTTCGGGTAAGTGTTAGGGTTAAGGTTAGGGGACGGGGACGGGGATGGGGATGGTTTAGGGTACAGGTTAGGGTATGACAATGATTTATGGTGAGCCTACGTGTTAGGGCACGGGTTAGTGTTAGCGTACGGGTTATGATTATGGGACGGGTTAGGGTAAGGCTTCGGGTTAGGGTTAGGATTAGGGTTAGGTTTAGGGTTAGGGTTAGGGGATGGGGCGGTTTACGGTACAGGTTAGGGTACGACCACAGTTTAGTGTGAGCGTACGTGTTAGGGTAAGGGTTAGTTTTAGCCTACGGCTTAGGATTAGGGGACGAGTTAGGGTAAGGTTTCGGGTAAGTGTAAGTGTTAGGGTTAGGGTTAGGGCTAGGGGATGGGGACAGTTTAGGGTACATGTTAGGGTACGACAACGGTTTAGGGTGAGTGTATGTGTTAGGTTTCGGGTTAGTGTTAGTGTACGGATTAGGATTAGGGGATGGGTTAAGGTAAGGCTTCGGGTAAGGGTAAGGGTTAGGGTTAGGGTTAGGGTTAGGGGACTGGGATTGGGATGGTTTAGGGTACAGGTTAGGGTAGGACAACGGTTTAGGGTGAGCGTACATGTTAGGGCACACTTTACTGTTAGCGTACATGTTAGGATTAGAGGACGGGTTAGGGTAAGGCTTCGGGTAAGTTTTAGTGTTAGGGTTAGGGTTAGGGGACGGTTTAGAGTACAGGTTAGGGTACAACAATGGTTTAGGTTGAGCGTACGAGTTAGGGAAGAGGTTAGTGTTAGCGTACGGGTTAGGATTCGGGGACGGGTTAGGGTAAGGCTTCGGGTAAGGGTTAGGGTTTGGGTTAGGGTTAGGGTTAGGGTTAGGGCACGGGAACAGTTTAGGGTACAGGTTAGGGTACAAAAACGGTTTAGGGTGAGCGTACGTGGTAGGGTATGGGTTAGTGTTAGCGAGCGATTTAGGATTAGGGTACGGGTTAGAGTAAGCTTCGGGTAAGGGTTAGGGTTAGGGTTAGGTTTAGAGTTAGGGTTAGGGGATGTGGAGGGTTTAGGGTACAGGTTAGGGTACAACAAGGGTTTAGGGTGAGCGTACGTGGTAGGGTATTGTTTAGTGTTAGCGTACGGGTTCGGTTTATGTGATGGGTTAGGGTAAGGCTTCGCGTAAGGGTTAGGGTTAGGGTTAGGTTTAGGGTTAGGGTTAGGGGATGGGGAGGGTTTAGGGTACAGGTTAGGGTATGACAACCGTTTAGGGTGAGCGTACGTGTTAGGGTACGGGTTAGTGTTAGCGTACGGGTTAGTATTAGGGGACGGGATAGGGTAAGGCTTCGGGTAAGGGTTAGGGTTAGGGTTAGGGTTAGGGGACGGATACGGTTTAGGGTACAGGTTAGGGTACGACAACGCTTTAGGGTGAGCGTACATGTTAGAGTACGGGTTAGGGTTAGTGTACGATTTAGGATTAGGGAACGGGTTAGGGTAAGGCTTCGGGTAAGGATTACGGTTAGCATTAGGTTAGGGGACGGGGACGGTTTAGGGTACAGGTTAGGGTACGACAATGGTTAAGGGTGAGCGTACATGTTAGGGTACTGGTTAGTGTTAGCGTACGGGTTAGGGTTAGGGGACCGGTTAGTGTAAGGCTTCGGGTAAAAGCTAGGGTTAGGGTTAGGGTTAGGGTTAGGGTTAGGGTTAGGGGACGAGGACGGTTTAGGGAACAGGTTAGGGTACGAGAACGGTTTAGGGTGAGCGTACATGTTAGGGTACGGGTTAGTGTTAGCGTACGGGTTAGGATTGGGGGACGGGTTAGGGTAAGGCTTTGCGTAATGGTTAGGGTTAGGGTTAGGGGACAGGGACAGTTTAGGGTACAGGTTAGTGTACGACAACGGTTTAGGGTGAGCGTATGTGTTAGGGCATGGGTTAGTGTTAGCGTACGATTTAGGTTTAGTTGACGTGTTAGGGTAAGGCTTTGGGTAAGTGTTAGGGTTAGCGTTAGGGTTAGGGATAGGGGACGGGGACGGTTTAGGTTACAAGTAAGGGTACGACAACGGTTTAGGGTGAGCGTACGTGTTAGTGTATGGGTTAGTGTTAGCGTACGGGTTAGGATTAGGGCACGGGTTAGGGTAAGGCTTCAGGTAAGGGTTAGTGTTAGGGTTAGGGTTATGGTTAGGGGTAGGGGACAGGGACGGTTTAGGGTACAGGTTAGTGTACGACAACGGTTTAGGGTGAGCGTACGTGTTAGGTTACGGTTTAGTGTTAATGTATGGGTTAGGATTAGGGGACGGGTTATGGTAAGGCTTCGGGTAAGGATTAGGGTTTTGGTTAGGGTTAGGGTTAGGGTTAGGGTTAAGGGACGGGGACGGTTTAGGGTACAGTTTAGTGTACGACAACGGTTCAGGGTGACCGTACGTGTTAGGGTACGTGTTAGTGTTCGCGTACGGGTTATGTTTAGGGGACGGGTTAGGGTAAGGCTTCGGGTAAGGGTTAGGGTTAGGTTTAGGTTTAGTGTTAGGTTTAGGGGACGGACACGGTTCAGGGTACAGGTTAGGGTACGCCAACGGTTTAGGGTGAGCGTACGTGTTAGGGCATGGCTTAGAGTTAGCGTACGGGTTAGGATTAGGGGACGGGTTAGGTTTAGGGTTAGGGTTAGGGGACGGGCACGGTTGAGGGTGCAGTTTAGGGTAGGACAGCGGTTTAGGGTGAGCGTACGTGTTAGGGTACGGGTTAGTGTTAGCGAACGGGTTAGGATTAGGGTACGGGTTAGGGTAAGCTTCGGGTAAGGGTTAGGGTTAGGGTTAGGGTTAGGGCACGGGAACAGTTTAGGGTACAGGTTAGGGTACAAAAACGGTTTAAGGTGAGCGTACGTGGTAGGGTATGGGTTAGTGTTAGCGAATGGTTTAGGATTAGGGTACGGGTTAGGGTAAGCTTCGGGTAAGGGTTAGGGTTAGGGTTAGGTTTAGGGTTAGGGTTAGGGGATGTGGAGGGTTTAGGGTATAGGTTAGGGTACAACAACGGTTTAGGGTGAGCGTACGTGGTAGGGTATGGGTTAGTGTTAGCGTACAGGTTCGGTTTATGTGATGGGTTACGGTAAGGCTTCGCGTAAGTGTTAGGGTTAGGGTTAGGTTTAGGGTTAGGGTTAGGGGATGGGGAGGGTTTAGGGTACAGGTTAGTGTACGACAACCGTTTAGGTTGAGCGTACGTGTTAGGGTACGGGTTTGTGTTAGCGTACGGGTTAGGATTACGGGACGGGATAGGGTAAGGCTTCGGGTAAGGGTTAGCGTTAGGGTTAGGGTTAGGGGACGGACACGGTTTAGGGTACAGGTTAGGGTACGACAACGCTTTAGGGTGAGCGTACATGTTAGGGTACGGGTTAGTGTTAGCGTACGATTTAGGATTAGGGGACGGGTTACTGTAAGGCTTCGGGTAAGGGTTACGGTTAGGGCTAGGGTTAGGGTTAGGGGACGGGGACGGGGACAGTTTAGGGTACAGGTTAGGGTACAACAAGGGTTTAGGGTGAGCATATGTGTTAGTGTATGGGTTAGTGTTAGCGTATGGGTTAGGAGTAGGGGATGCGTTAGGGTAAGGCTTTGGGTAAGTTTTAGGGTTAGGGTTATGGTTAGGGTTAGGGTTAGGGGACGGGGACGGTTTAGGGTACAGTTTAGTGTACGACAACTGTTTAGGGTGAGCGTACATGTTAGGGTACGGGTTAGTGTTAGCGTACAGGTTAGGATTAGGGTAAGGCGTCGGGTAAGGGTTAGGGATAAGTTTAGGGTTAGGGTTATGGTTAGGGGACGGGGACGGTTTAGGGTACAGGTTAGGGTACAACAACGGTTTAGGGTGAGCGTTCGTTTTAGGGTACAAGTTAGTGTTAGCGTACGGGTTAGGATTAGGGGATGGGTTAGGGAAAGACTTCGGGTAAGTGTTAGTGTTAGGGTTAGTTTTACGGTTAGGTTTAGGTGACAGGGACTGTTTAGGGTACAGTTTAGGATACGACAACGGTTTAGGGTGAGCGTACGTGTTAGGTTACGGGTTAGTGTTAACGTACGGGTTAGCATTAGGTTACGGGTTATGGGAAGGCTTCGAGTAAGGGTTAGGGTTAGGGTTAGGGTTAGGGTTAGAGTTCGGGTTAAGGGACGGGGACGGCTTAGGGTACAGTTTAGTGTACGACAACGGTTCAGAGTGAGCGTACGTGTTAGGGTACGTGTTAGTGTTAGCGTACGGGTTAGGAATAGGGGACGGGTTAGGGTAAGGCTTCGGGTAAGTGTTAGGGTTAGGGCTAGGGTTACGGTTAGGGGACTGTTTAGGGTACAGGTTAGTGTACGACAACGTTTTTGGGTGAGCATACGTGTTAGGGTATGGGTTAGTGTTAGCGTATGGGTTAGGATTTGGGGACAGGTTAGGGTAGGGCTTCGGGTAAGTCTTAGGGTTAGGGTTAGGGTTAGGGGACGGGGACGGTTTAGTGTACAGGTTAGGGTACGACAGCGCTTTAGGTTGAGCGTACGTGTTAGGGCACATGTTAGTGTTAGTGTACGAGTTAGGATTAGGGGACGGGTTAGGTTAAGGCTTCGGGTAAGTGTTAGGGTTAGAGTTAGATTTAGGGTTAGGGGACGGGGATGGTTTAGGGTACAGGTTAGGGTACGACAACGGTTTAGGGTGAGCGTACGTGTTAGGGTACGGGTTAGTGTTAGCGTACGAGTTAGGATTACGGGACGGGTTAGGGTAAGGCTTCGGGTAAGGGTTAGTGTTAGGCTTAGGGATAGGTTTAGGGGACGGGGACGGGGACGGGGAAGGTTTAGGGTATAGGTTAGGATATGAGAACAGTTTAGGGTGCACGTACGGGTTAGGGTAAGGGTTCGTTTTAGCGTACGGGTTAGGATTAGGGGACGGGTTAGGGTAAGGCTTCGGGTAAGGGTTAGGGTTAGAGTTAGGGTTAGGTTACGGGGACGGTTTAGGGTATAGGTTAGGGTACGAAAAAGGTTTAGGGTGAGCGTACGTGTTAGGGTACGATTTAGTGTTAGCGTACGGGTTAGGATTAGGGAAGTGCTTAGGGTAAGGCTTCGGGCAAGTGTTAGGCTTAGGGTCAGGGTTAGGGTTAGGGGACGGGGACAGTTTAGGGTACAGGATAGTGTACGACAACGGTTTAGGGTGAGCGTACGTGTTAGGGTACGGGTTAGAGTTAGCGTACGCGTTAGGATTAGGGGATGGGTTAGGGTAAGGCTTCGGGTAAGGGTTAGGGTTTGGGTTAGGGTTAGGGGACGGGGACGGGGACGGTTTAGGGTACAGGTTAGGGTACGACCACGCTTTAGGGTGAGCGTACATTTTAGGGCACTGGTTAGTGTTAGCGTACGGGTTAGGCTTAGGGGACTGGTTAGGGTAAGGCTTCGGGTAATGGTTAGGGTTAGGGTTAGGGTTAGGGTTAGGGTTAGGGGACGGGTACGGTTTAGGGTACAGGTTAGGGTACGACAACGGTTTACGGTGAGCGTACGTGTTAGGGTACGGGTTAGTGTTAGCGTACGGGTTAGGATTAGGGGACGGGTTAGTGTAAGGCTTCGGGTAAGGGTTAGGGTTAGGGTTAGGGTTAGGGTTAGGGTTAGGGCATGGGGACGGTTTAGGGTACAGGTTAGGGTACGACAACTGTTTAGGGTGAGTGTACGTGTTAGGGCAAGGGTTACTGTTAGCGTACGGGTTAGGATTAGGGGACAGGATAGGGTAAGGCTTCGGGTAAAGGTTACGGTTAGGGGTTAGGGTTAGGTTTAGGGGACGGGGACGGTTTAGGGTACAGGTTAGGGTACGACAACGGTTTACGGTGAGCGTACGTGTTAGGGTACGGGTTAGTGTTAGCGTACCGGTTAGGATTAGGGGACGGTTAGGGTAAGGCTTCGGGGAAGGTTAGGGTTAGGGTTAGGGTTAGGTTTAGGGGACGGGGACGGGGACGGTTTATGGTACAGGTTAGGGTATGACAATATTTTAGGGTGAGCGTACGGTTAGGGTACGGGTTAGTGTTAGCGTACGGATTAGGATTAGGGGACGGGTTAAGGTAAGGCTTCGGGTAAGGGTTAGGGTTAGGGTTAGGGTTAGGGTTAGGGGACGGGGATGGGGACTGTTTAGGGTACAGGTTAGGCTACAACAACGGTTAAGGGTGAGCGTACGTGTTAGGGTATGTGTTAGTGTTACCGTACGGGTTAGGATTAGCGGACGGGTTAGGGTAAGGCTTCGGGTAAGTGTTAGGTTTAGGGTTAGGTGATGGGGACGGGTCGGATTAGGGTACACGTTAGGGTACACAACGGTTTACGGTGACCGTACGTGTTAGGGTACGCGTTAGTTTTCACGTACGGGTTAGGATTAGGGGACGGGTTAGGGTAAGGCTTTGGGTAAGGATTAGGATTAGGCTTAGGGGACGGGGACGGGGACGGTTTAGGGTACAGGTTAGGGTACGACAAAGGTTTAGGGTGAGCGTACATGTTAGGGTACGGGTTAGTGTTAGCGTACGGGTTAGGATTAGGGGACGGGTTAGGGTAAGGCTACGGGTAAGGTTTAGGGTTAGGGTTAGGTTACGGGAACGGGGACGGTTTAGGGTACAGGTTAGGGTACGACAACACTTTAGGGTGAGCGTACGTGTTAGGGTACGGGTTAGAGTTAGCGTACAGGTTAGGATTAAGGGACGGGTTAGGGTAAGGCTTCGGGTAAGGGTTAAGTAGTTAGGGTTAGGGTTAGGGTTAGGGTTAGGGGACGGGGACGGTTTAGGGTACAGGTTAGGGTACGAAAACGGTTTAGGGTGAGCGTACGTGTTAGGGTATGGGTTAGTGTTATCGTTCGGGTTAGGATTAGGCGACGGGTTAGAGTAAGGCTTCGGGTAAGGTTTAGGGTTAGGGTTAGGTTTAGGCTTAGGGTTAGGGGACGGGGATGGTTTAGGGTACAGGTTAGGTTACGACAACGGTTTCGGGTGAGCGTACGTGTTAGGGTACGGGTTAGTGTTAGTGTACGGGTTATGATTAGGGGACGTGTTAGGGTAAGGCTTCGGGTAAGGGTTAAGTTTACGGTTAGGTTTAGGGTTAGGGGACGGGGACGGGGACGGTTTAGGGTACAGGTTAGGGTACGACAACGGTTTAGGGTGAGCGTACGTGTTAGGTTACGGGTTAGTGTTAGTGTACGGGTTAGGATTAGGGGACGGGTTAGGGTAAGGCTTCGGGTAAGGGTTAGGGTTAGGGTTAGGGTTAGGGTTAGGGGACAGTGATGGTTTAGGGTAGAGGTTAGGGTAAGACAACGGTTTAGGGTGAGCGTACATGTTAGGGTACGGGTTATTGTTAGCGTACGGGTTAGGATTAGGGGACGGGTTAGTGTAAGGCTTCGGGTAAGGAGTGTTAGGGTTAGGGTTAGGATTAGGGTTAGGGGTCGGGGACGGTTTAGGGTACAGGTTAGGGTACGACAACGGTTTAGGGTGAGCGTACGTGTTAGGGTATGGGTTAGTGTTAGCGTACGGGTTAGGATTAGGGGACGGGTTAGGGTAAGGCTTCAGGTAAGGTTTAGGGTTAGGGTTAGGGTTAGGGTAAGGTACGGGGACGGTTTAGGGTACAGGTTAGGGTACGACAACTGTTTAGGATGAGCGTACGTGTTAGGATATGGGTTAGTGTTTGCGTATGGGTTAGGATTACGGGACGGATTAGGGTAAGGGATTCGGGGACGGGTTAGGGTGGTTAGGGTTAGGGTTAGGGTTAGGGTTAAGGGACGTGTACGGTTTAGGGTACAGTTTAGGGTACGACAATGGTTCAGGGTGACCGTATGTTTTAGGGTACGTGTTATTGTTAGCGTACGGGTTAGGATTAGGGGACGGGTAAGGGTAAGGCTTCGGGTAAGGGTTAGGTTTAGGGTTAGGGTTAGGGTTAGGTATAGGGGACGGACACGGTTTAGGGTACAGGTTAGTGTACGAAAACGGTTTAGGGTGAGCGTACGTGTTAGGCTACGTGTTAGTGTCAGCGTACGGTTTAGGATTAGGGGACGGGTTAGTGTAAGGCTTCGGGTAAGGTTTAGGGTTAGGGTTAGTAGGTACGGGGACGGTTTAGGGTACAGGTTAGGGTACGACAATGGTTTAGGGTGAGCGTACGTGTTAGGGTATGGGTTAGTGTTAGCGTATGGGTTAGGATTAGGGGATGGGTTACGGTAAGGCTTCGGGTAAGGTTAGGTTAGGGTTGGGTTAGGGTTAGGGCACGGGGATGGTTGAGGGTACAGTTTAGTGTACGACAATTGTTTAGGGTGAGCATACGTGTTAGGGTACGGCTTAGTGTTAGCATATGGGTTAGGATTAGGGGACAGGTTATGGTAAGGCTTCGGGTAAGGTTAGAGGGTTAGGGTTAGGGTTAGGGGACGGGGACGGTTTAGGGTACAGGTTAGGGTACGACAACGGTTTAGAGTGAGCGTACGTGTTAGGGTAAGGTTTAGTGTTAGCGTACAGGTTAGGATTAGGGGACATGTTAGGGTAAGGCTTTGGGTAAGGGTTAGCGTTAGGGTTAGGGGACGTGGACGGGGACGGTTTAGGGCAAAGTTTAGGGTACAACAACATTTTAGGGTGAGCGTACGTGTTAGGGTACGGTTTAGTGTTAGCATACGGGTTAGGATTAGGGGACGGGTTAGGGTAAGGCTTCGGGTAAGTGTTAGGGTTACGGTTAGGGTTAGGGGATGGGGACAGTTTAGGGTACGACAACGGTTTAGGTTGAGCGTACATGTTGGGGTATGGGTTATTGTTAGCGCACGGCTTAGGATTAGGGGACGGGTTAGTGTTAGGCTTCGGGTACGGGTTAGTGTTAGGGTTAGGGTTAGGGGCCAGGGACGGTTTAGGGTACAGGTTAGGGTACGACAACGGTTTAGTGTGAGCGTACGTGTTAGGTTACGGTTTAGTGTTAGCGTACGGGTTAGGATTAGGGGACGGGTTATGGTAAGGCTTCGGGTAAGGATTAGGGTTAGTGTTAGGGTTAGGGTTAAGGTTAGGGTTAAGGGACGGGGACGGTTTAGGGTACAGTTTAGGGTACGACAATGGTTCAGGGTGACCGTAAGTGTTAGGGTACGTGTTAGTGTTAGCGTACGGGTTAGGATTAGGGGACGGTTTAGGGTAAGGCTTCGGGTAAGGGTTAAGGTTAGGGTTAGGGTTAGGGTTAGGTTTATGGGACGGACACGGTTTAGGGTACAGGTTAGGGTACGACAACCGTTTAGGGTGAGCGTACGTGTTAGGGTATGGGTTAGTGTTACCATACGGGTTAGAATTAGGGGACGGGTTAGGGTAAGGCTTCGGGTAAGCTTCAGGGTTAGGCTTAGGGTTAGGGATAGGGGACGGGGACGGGGACGGTTTAGGGTATAGGTTAGGGTACGACAATGGTTTAGGGTGAGAGTACGTGTTAGGGTACGGTTTAGTTTTAGCATACGGGTTAGGATTATGGGACCGATTAGGGTAAGGCTTTGGGTAAGGGTTAGGGTTAGGGTTTGGGTTAGGGTTAGGGTTAAGGGATGGGGACGGGGATGGGGACGGATTAGGGTACAGTTTAGTGTACGACAATGTTTTAGGGTGAGCGTCTGTGTTAGGGTACGTGTTAGTGTCAGCGTACGGTTTAGGATTAGGGGACAGGTTAGGGTAAGGCTTCACGTAAGGGTTAGGTTTAGGGTTAGGTTAGGGGACGGGGACGGTTTAGGGTATAGGTTAGGGTTCGACAATGGTTAAGGGTGAGCGTACATGTTAGGGTACTGGTTAGTGTTAGCGTACGGGTTAGGGTTAGGGGACCGGTTAGTGTAAGGCTTCGGGTAAAAGCTAGGGTTAGGGTTAGGGTTAGGGGACGAGGACGGTTTAGGGAACAGGTTAGGGTACGAGAACGGTTTAGGGTGAGCGTACATGTTAGGATACGGGTTAGTGTTAGCGTACGGGTTAGGATTGGGGGACGGGTTAGGGTAAGGCTTTGCGTAATGGTTAGGGTTAGGGTTAGGGTTAGGGTTAGGGGACAGGGACAGTTTAGTGTACAGGTTAGTGTACGACAATGGTTTAGGGTGAGCGTACGTGTTAGGGCATGGGTTAGTGTTAGCGTACGAATTAGGTTTAGTTGACGTGTTAGGGTAAGGCTTTGGGTAAGTGTTAGGGTTAGGGTTAGGGGACTGGGACGGTTTAGGTTACAAGTTAGGGTACGACAACGGTTTACGGTGAGCGTACGTGTTAGTGTACGGGTTAGTGTTAGCGTACGGGTTAGGATTAGGGGACGGGTTAGGGTAAGGCTTCGGGTAAGGGTTAGTGTTAGGGTTAGGGTTATGGTTAGGG
Organism: Delphinapterus leucas; assembly: GCF_059928025.1. Classification (NCBI taxonomy): domain Eukaryota; kingdom Metazoa; phylum Chordata; class Mammalia; order Artiodactyla; family Monodontidae; genus Delphinapterus; species Delphinapterus leucas. Next base: position 21,219,857 of record NW_028322232.1, read on the forward strand.
GTAGGGGACAGGGTCGGTTTAGGGTACAGGTTAGTGTACGACAACGGTTTAGGGTGAGCGTACGTGTTAGGTTACGGTTTAGTTTTAATGTATGGGTTAGGATTAGGGGACGGGTTAGGGTAAGGCTTCGGGTAAGGATTAGGGTTTTGGTTAGGGTTAGGGTTAGGGTTAGGGTTAGGGTTAGGGTTAAGGGACGGGGACGGTTTAGGGTACAGTTTAGTGTATGACAACGGTTCAGGGTGACCATACGTGTTAGAGTACGTGTTAGTGTTCGCGTACGGGTTATGTTTAGGGGACGGGTTAGGGTAAGGCTTCGGGTAAGGGTTAGGGTTAGGTTTAGGTTTAGTGTTAGGTTTAGGGGACGGACACGGTTCAGGGTACAGGTTACGGTACGACAACGGTTTAGGGTGAGCGTACGTGGTAGGGTATGGGTTAGTGTTAGCGTACGGGTTCGGTTTATGTGATGGGTTAGGGTAAGGCTTCGCGTAAGTGTTAGGGTTAGGGTTAGTTTTAGGGTTAGGCTTAGGGGATGGGAAGGGTTTAGGGTACAGGTAGGGTTAGGCTTAGCGTTATGGTTAGGGGACGGGGACGGGGACGGTTTAGGGTACAGGTTAGGTTACGACAACGATTTAGGGTGATCGTACGTGTTAGGGTACGTGTTAGTGTCAGCGTACAGTTTAGGATTAGGGGACGGGTTAGGGTAAGGCTTCGGGTAAGGGTTAGGTTTACGGTTAGGGTTAGGGTTAGCGTTAGGGGATGGGGACGGTTTAGGGTACAGGTTAGGGCACGACAAAAGTTTAGGTTGAGCGTACGTGTTAGGGTACGGGTTAGTATTAGCATACGGGTTCGGATTAGGGGACCGGTTAGGGTAAGGCTTCGGGTAAAATCTAGGGTTAGGGTTAGGGTTAGGGTTAGGGTTAGGCTTATTAGACGGGGACGGTTTAGGGTACAGGTTAGGGTACGACAACGGTTTAGGGTGAGCGTACGTGTTAGGGTACGGGTTAGTGTTAGCGTATGAGTTAGGATTAAGGGACGGGTTAGGGTAAGGCTTTGGGTAATGGTTAGGGTTAGGGTTAGGTTTAGGGTTAGGGGACAGGGACGGTTTAGTGTACAGGTTAGTATATGTCAACGGTTTAAGGTGAGCGTACGTGTTAGGGTACGGCTTAGAGTTAGCGTACGGGTTAGGATTAGAGGACGGGTTAAGGTAAGGCTTCAGGTAAGGGTTAGGGTTAGGGTTAGGGGATGGGGACGGTTTAGGGTACATGTTAGGGTACGACAACGGTTTAGGGTGAGCGTGCGTGTTAGGGTACGGGTTAGTGTTAGCGTACGGGTTAGGATTTGGGAACGGGTTAGGGTAAGGCGTCAGGTAAGGGTTAGGGTTAGGGTTAGGGTTAGGGTTAAGGGTCGGGGACAGGGACGGTTTAGGGTACAGGTTAGGGTACGACAACAGTTTAGGGTGAGCGTACATGTTAGGGTACGGGTTAGTGTTAGCGTACGGGTTAGGATTATGGGACGGGTTAGGGTAAGGCGTCGGGTAAGGGTTAGGGTTAGGGTTACGGTTAGGGTTAATGGTCAGGGACAGGGAAGGTTTAGGGTACAGTTTAGGGTACGACAACCATTTAGGGTGAGCGTACATGTTAGGGTACGGGTTAGTGTTAGCGTACGGGTTAGGATTATGGGACGGGTTAGGGTAAGGCTTCGGGTAAGCTTTAGGGTTAGGATAAGGGTTAGGGTTAGGGTTAGGGTAGAGGGACGGTTTAGGGTATAGGTTAGGGTACGACAACGGTTTAGGGTGAGCGTACGTGTTAGGGCAAGTGTTTGTGTTAGCGTACGGGTTAGGATTAGGGACAGGTTAGGGTAAGGCTCCGGGTAAGGGTTAGGGTTAGGGTTAGGGGACGGAGACGGTTTAGGTTACAGGTTAGTGTACGACAACGTTTTAAGGTGAGCGTACGTGTAAGGGTACGGGATAGTGTTAGCGTACGGGTTAGGAATAGGGGACATGTTAGGGTAAGGTTTCGGGTAAGGGCTAGGGTTAGGGGACGGGGATGGGACGGTTTAGGGTACAGGTTAGTGTACGAGAACGGTTTAGGTTGAGCATACGGTTTAGGTTACGGGTTAGTGTTAGCGTACGGGTTAGGATTAGGGGACGGGTTAGGGTAAGGCTTTGTGTAAGGGTTAGGTTTAGGGTTAGGGGACGGGGACGATTTAGGGTACAGCTTAGTGTACGACAAAGTTTTAGGGTGAGCGTATGTGTTAGGATACAGGTTAGTGTTAGCATACGGGTTAGAATTAGGGGACGAGTTAGGGTAAGGCTTCGGGTAAGGATTAGGGTTAGGGTTAGGGTTAGGGGACAGGGACGATTTAGGGTACAGGTTAATGTACGACAACGGTTTAGGGTGAGCGTACGTGTTAGGGCACGGGTTAGTGTTAGCGTAGCGTTTAGGATTATGGGATGGGTTAGTGTAAGGCTTCGGGTAAGGGTTAGGGTTTGGGTTAGGGTTAGGTTTAGGGTACAGGGACAGGAACGGTTTAGGGTACAGGTTAGGGTACGACAACGCTTTAGGGTGAGCGTACGTGTTAGGGCACGGGTTAGTGTTAGCATACGGTTAGGATTAAGGGACGGGTTAGGGTAAGGCTTCGGTTAAGGTTTAGGGTTATGGTTAGGGTTCGGGTTAGTGTTAGGTAATGGGGACGGTTTAGGGTACAGCTTAGTGTACGACAAATGTTTCGGGTGAGCGTACGTGTTAGGGCACGGGTTAGTGTTAGCGTGCGGGTTAGGTTTAGGGGACCGGTTAGGGTAAGGCTTCGGGTAAGGTTTAAGGTTAGGGTTAGGGTTAGGGTTAGGGGACAGGGACGATTTAGGGGACAGGATAGGGTACGACAACGTTTTAGGGTGAGCGTACGTGTTAGGGTACGGGTTAGTGTTAGCGTACGGGTTAGGATTACGGGACGGGTTAGGGTAAGGCTTCTGGTAAGGGTTAGGGTTAGGGTTAGGGGACGGGGACCGTTTAGGGTACAGGTTAGGGTACGTCAACGGTTTAGGGTGAGCGTACGTGTTAGGGTAACGGTTAGTGTTAGCGTAAGGGTTAGGATTATGGGACGGGTTAGTGTAAGGCTTCGGGTAAGCGTTAGGGTTAGGGTTAGGGTTAGGGTTACGGTTAGGGTTAAGGGACGGGGACAGTTTAGGGTACAGGTTAGTGTACGACAAATGTTTAGGGTGAGCGTACGTGATAGGGTATGGGTTAGTGTTCGCGTACGTGATAGGATCAGGGGACGGGTTAGGGTAAGGCTTCGGGTAAGGGTTATGGTTAGGGTTAGGGTTAGGGAACGGGGACGGTTTAGGGTACAGGTTAGGGTACGACAACGGTTTAGGTTGAGCGTATGTGTTAGGGCACGGTTTACTGTTAGTGTACGTGTTAGGATTAGAGGACGGGTTAGGTTAAGGATTCGGGTAATTGTTAGGGTTAGGGTAAGGGTTACGGGATGGGGACGGTTTAGGGTACAGGTTAGGGTACGACAAAGTTTTAGGGTGAGCGTACGTGTTTAGACTCGGTTTAGTGTTAGCGTACGGGTTAGGATTAAGGGACGGGTTAGGGTAAGGCTTCGGTTAAGGGTTAGGGTTAGGGTTAGGTTTAGGGTTACTGTTAGGGGACGGGGACGGTTTAGGGTACAGGTTGGGGTACGACAACGGTTTAGGGTGAGCGTACGTGTTAGGGTACGGGTTAGTGTTAACGTACGGGTTAGGATTAGGACACGGGTTAGGGTAAGGCTTCGGGTATGTGTTAGGGTTACGGTTAGGGACGGGGACGGTTTAGGGTACAGGTTAGGGTAGGACAACGGTTTAGGGTGAGGGTACATGTTAGGGCACAGTTTACTGTTAGCGTACAGGTTAGGATTAGAGGACGGGTTAGAGTAAGGATTCGGGTAAGTGTTAGGGTTAGGGTTAGGGTTAGGGGACGGTTTAGGGTACAGGTTAGGGTACGACAATGGTTTAGGTTGAGCGTACGTGTTAGGGCACAGGTTAGTGTTAGCGTACGGGTTAGGATTAGGGGATGGGTTAGGGTAAGGCTCCGGGTAAGGGTTAGGGTTTGGGTTAGGGTTAGGGTTAGGGTTAGGGCACGGGAACGGTTTAGGGTACACGTTAGGGTACAGCAATGCTTTAGGGTGAGCGTACGTGGTAGGGTATGTGTTAGTGTTAGCGAACGGGTTAGGATTAGGGGACGGGTTAGGATAAGCTTCGGGTAAGGGTTAGGTTTAGGGTTAGGTTTAGGGTTAGGGTTAGGGCATGGGGAGGGTTTAGGGTACAGGTTAGGGTACAACAACGGTTTAGGGTGAGCGTACGTGATAGGGTATGGGTTAGTGTTAGCGTACGGGTTCCGATTAGGTGATGGGTTAGGGTAAGGCTTCGGGTAAGGGTTAGGGTTAGCGTTAGGTTTAGGGTAAGTGTTAGAGCATGGGGAGGGTTTAGGGTACAGGTTAGGCTACGACAACGGTTTAGGCTGAGCGTACATGTTAGGGTACGGGTTAATGTTAGCGTACGGTTTAGGATTAGGGGACGGGTTAGGGTAAGCCTTCGGGTAAGTGTTAGTGTTAGGGTTAGGGTTACGGTTATGTTTAGGCGACGGGGACTGTTTAGGGTACAGCTTAGGTTAAGATAACGGTTTAGGGTGAGCGAACATGTTAGGGTACGGGTTAGTGTTAGCGTACGGTTTAGGATTAGAGGACGGGTTAGGGTAAGGCTCCAGGTAAGGGTTAGGGTTAGGGTTAGGGGATGGGGACGGTTTAGGGTACAGGTTAGTGTACGAGAACGGTTTAGAGTGAGCCTATGTGTTAGGGTACGGGTTAGTGTTAGCGTATGGTATAGAATTGGGGGCCGAGTTAGGGTAAGGCTTCGGGTAAGGGTTAGGGATAGTGTTAGGGTTAGGGTTAGGGGACGGGGTTGGTTTAGGGTACAGGTTAGGGTACGAAAACGATTTAGGGTGAGCGTACGTTTTAGGGTACGGGTTAGTGTTAGCGTACGGGTTAGGATTATGGGACGGGTTAGGGTAAGGCTTCGGGTAAGTGTTAGGGTTAGGGTTAGGGTTAGAGTTAGGGTTAGGGTTAGGGTACAGGGACGGTTCATGGTACAGGTTAGGGTACGACAATGGTTTAGGGTGAGTGTACGTGTTAGGGCAAGGGTTAGTGTTAGCATACGGGTTAGGATTAGGGGACAGATTAGGGTAAGGCTTCGGGTAAGGGTTAGGGTTAGGGTTAGGGTTAGGGTTAGGGTTAGGGGACGGGGACGGTTTAGGTTACAGGTTAGTGTACGACAACAGTTTAGGGTGAGCGTATGTGTTAGGGTACTTGTTAGTGTTAGTGTACGGGTTAGGATTGGGTACGAGTTAGTTTAAGGCTTCGCGTAAGGATTAGGGTTAGGGTTAGGGCTAGGGGACCGTGACGGTTTAGGGTACAGGTTAGGGTATGACAACGGTTTAGGGTGAGGGTATGTGTTAGGGCATGGGTTAGTTTTAGCGTATCGGTTAGAATTATGAGACGGGTTAGGGTAAGGCTTCGGGTAAGGCTTAGGGTTTGGGTTAGGGTTAGGGTTAGGGAACGGGGACGGGGACGGTTTAGTGTACTGGTTAGGGTACAACCACACTTTAGGGTGAGCGTACGTGTTAGGGCACGGGTTAGTGTTAGCGTACGGGTTAGGATTAGGGGACGGGTTACGGTAAGGCTTCGGGTAAGGGTTAGGTTTAGGGTTAGGGTTAGGGGACGGGGACGGGGACAGGGACGGTTTAGGGTACAGGTTAGTGTACAACAGCGGTTTAGGGTGAGCGTACGTGTTAGGGTATGGGTTAGTGTTAGCGTACGGGTTAGGATTAGGGCACGGGTTAGGGTAAGGCTTGGTGTAAAGGGTTAGAGTTAGGGTTAGGGTTAGGGTTAGGGGAGTGGGACGGTTTAGGGTACAGGTTAGGGTAGGACCATAGTTTAAGGTCAGCGTACATGTTAGGGTACAGGTTACTGTTAGCGTACGGCTTAGGATTAGAGGACGAGTTATGGTAAGGTTTCGGGTAAGGGTTAGGGTAAGGGTTAGGGTTAGGGTTAGGGCTAGGGGATGGGGACAGTTTAGGGTACATGTTAGGGTACGACAACGGTTTAGGGTGAGCGTACGTGTTAGGTTTCGGGTTAGTGTTAGTGTACGGATTAGGATTAGGGGATGGGTTAAGGTAAGGCTTCGGGTAAGGGTAAGGGTTAGGGTTAGGGTTAGGGGACGGGGATTGGGATGGTTTAGGGTACAGGTTAGGGTAGGACAACGGTTTAGGGTGAGCGTACATGTTAGGGCAGAGTTTACTGTTAGCGTACATGTTAGGATTAGAGGACGGGTTAGGGTAAGGCTTTGGGTAAGGTTTACTGTTAGGGTTAGGGTTGTTAAAGAGGGACGGTTTAGGGTACAGGTTAGGGTACGACAATGGTTTAGGTTGAGCGTACGAGTTAGGGCAGAGGTTAGTGTTAGCGTACGGGTTAGGATTCGGGGACGGGTTAGGGTAAGGCTTCGGGTAAGGGTTAGGGTTTGGGTTAGGGTTAGGGTTAGGGTTAGGGCACGGGAACAGTTTAGGATACAGGTTAGGGTACAAAAACGGTTTAGGGTGAGCGTACGTGGTAGGGTATGGGTTAGTGTTAGCGAACGGGTTAGGATTAGGGTACGGGTTAGGGTAAGCTTCGGGTAAGGGTTAGGGTTAGGGTTAGGTTTAGGGTTAGGGTTAGGGGATGTGGAGGGTTTAGGGTACAGGTTAGGGTACAACAAGGGTTTAGGGTGAGCGTACGTGGTAGGGTATGGTTTAGTGTTAGCGTACGGGTTCGGTATATGTGATGGGTTAGGGTAAGGCTTCGCGTAAGGGTTAGGGTTAGGGTTAGGTTTAGGGTTAGGGTTAGGGGATGGGGAGGGTTTAGGGTACAGGTTAGGGTACGACAACCGTTTAGGGTGAGTGTACGTGTTAGGGTATGGGTTAGTGTTAGCGTACAGGTTAGTATTAGGGGACGGGATAGGGTAAGGCTTCGGGTAAGGGTTAGGGTTAGGGTTAGGGTTAGGGGACGGATACGATTTAGGGTACAGGTTAGGGTACGACAACGCTTTAGGGTGAGCGTACATGTTAGAGTACGGGTTAGGGTTAGTGTACGATTTAGGATTAGGGGACGGGTTAGGGTAAGGCTTCGGGTAAGGGTTACGGTTAGGGCTAGGGTTAGGGTTAGGGGAGCGGGACGGGGACAGTTTAGGGTACAGGTTAGGGTACAACAAGGGTTTAGGGTGAGCGTATGTGTTAGTGTATGGGTTAGTGTTAGCGTATGGGTTAGGAGTAGGGGATGCGTTAGGGTAAGGCTTCGGGTAAGGTTTAGGGTTAGGGTTAGGGTTAGGGTTAGGGTTAGGGGACGGGGACGGTTTAGGGTACAGTTTAGTGTACGACAACTGTTTAGGGTGAGCGTACGTTTTAGGGTACAAGTTAGTGTTAGCGTACGGGTTAGGATTAGGGGACGGGTTAGGGAAAGGCTTCGGGTAAGGGTTAGTGTTAGGGTTAGGTTTACTGTTAGGGTTAGGGGACAGGGACGGTTTAGGGTACAGGTTAGGTTACGACAACGGTTTCGGGTGAGCGTACGTGTTAGGGTACGGGTTAGTGTTAGCATACGGGTTAGGATTAGGGGACGTGTTAGGGTAAGGCTTCGGGTAAGTGTTACGGTTAGGGTTAGGGTTAGGGTTAGGGGACGGGGACGGGGACGGTTTAGGGTACAGGTTAGGGTACGACAACGCTTTAGGGTGAGCGTATGTGTTAGGGCACGGGTTAGTGTTAGCGTACGGTTTAGGATTAGGGGACGGGTTAGGGTAAGGCTTCGGGTAAGGGTTAGGGTTAGGGTTAGGGGACGGTGTAGGGTACAGGTTAGAGTACGACAACCTTTTAGGGTGAGCGTACGTCTCAGGGTACGGTTTAGTGATAGCGTACGGGTTAGGATTAGGGTACGGGTTAGTGTAAGGCTTCAGGTAAGAGTTAGGGTTAGGGTTAGGGTTAGGGGACGGGGACTGTTTAGGGTACAGTTTAGGGTATGACAGTGGTTTAGGGTGAGCGTACGTGTTAAGGTACGGGTTAGTGTTAGCGTACGGGTTAGGAGTAGGGGACAGGTTAGGTTAAGTATTCGGGTAAGGGTTAGTGTTAGGGTTCGGGTTAGGGTTAGGGGATGGGGACGGTTTAAGGTACAGGTTAGGGTACGTCCACGGTTTAGGGTGAGCGTACGTTTTAGGGTACAAGTTAGTGTTAGCGTACGGGTTAGGATTAGGGGACGGGTTAGGGAAAGGCTTCGGGTAAGGGTTAGTGTTAGGGTTAGGTTTACAGTTAGGGTTAGGTGACAGGGACGGTTTAGGGTACAGGTTAGGATACGACAACGGTTTAGGCTGAGCGTACGTGTTAGGTTATGGGTTAGTGTTAACGTACGGGTTAGCATTAGGTTACGGGTTATGGGAAGGCTTCGAGTAAGGGTTAGGGTTAGGGTTAGGGTTAGGGTTAGGGTTCGGGTTAAGGGACGGGGACGGCTTAGGGTCCAGTTTAGTGTACAACAACGGTTCAGAGTGAGCGTACGTGTTAGGGTACGTGTTAGTGTTCGCGTACGGTTTAGGAATAGGGGACGGGTTAGGGTAAGGCTTCGGGTAAGGGTTAGGGTTAGGGCTAGGGTTAGGGTTAGGGGACTGTTTAGGGTACAGGTTAGTGTACGACAACGTTTTTGGGTGAGCATACGTGTTAGGGTATGGGTTAGTGTTAGCGTACGGGTTAGGATTTGGGGACAGGTTAGGGTAAGGCTTCGGGTAAGTCTTAGGGTTAGGGTTAGGGTTAGGGTTAGGGGACGGGGACGGTTTAGTGTACAGGTTAGGGTACGACAACGCTTTAGGTTGAGCATACATGTTAGGGCACGGGTTAGTGTTAGTGTACGAGTTAGGATTAGGGGACGGGTTAGGGTAAGGCTTCGGGTAAGTGTTAGGGTTAGAGTTAGATTTAGGGTTAGGGGACGGGGACGGTTTAGGGTACAGGTTAGGGTACGACAACGGTTTAGGGTGATCGTACATGTTAGAGTATGGACTAGTGTTAGCGTACGAGTTAGGATTAGGGGACGGGTTAGTGTAAGGCTTCGGGCAAGGGTTAGGGTTAGGCTTAGGGATAGGTTTAGGGGACGTGGACGGGGACGGGGAAGGTTTAGGGTATAGGTTAGGATATGAGAACAGTTTAGGGTGCGCGTACGGGTTAGGGTAAGGGTTAGTTTTAGCGTATGGGTTAGGATTAGGGGACGGGTTAGGGTAAGGGGTTAGGATTAGGGGACGGGTTAGGGTAAGGCTTCAGGTAAGGGTTAGGGTTAGAGTTAGGGTTAGGTTACGGGGACGGTTTAGGGTACAGGTTAGGGTACGAAAAAGGTTTAGGGTGAGCGTACGTGTTAGGGTACGATTTAGTGTTAGCGTACGGGTTAGGATTAGGGAAGTGGTTAGGGTAAGGCTTCGGGCAAGTGTTAGGCTTAGGGTTAGGGTTAGGGTTAGGGGACGGGGACAGTTTAGGGTACAGGATAGTGTATGACAACGGTTTAGGGTGAGCGTACGTGTTAGGGTACAGGTTAGAGTTAGCGTACGCGTTAGGATTAGGGGATGTGTTAGGGTAAGGCTTCGGGTAAGGGTTAGGGTTAGGGCTAAGGGACGGGGACGGTTTAGCGTACAGGTTAGGGTACGACAACGGTTTAGGGTGAGCGTACGTGTTAGGGCATGGGTTAGTTTTAGCGTATCGGTTAGGATTATGGGATGGTTTACGGTAAGGCTTCGGGTAAGAGTTAGGGTTTGGGTTAGGGTTAGGGCACGGGGACGGGGACGGTTTAGGGTACAGGTTAGGGTACGACCACGCTTTAGTGTGAGCGTACATGTTAGGGCACTTGTTAGTGTTAGCGTACGGGTTAGACTTAGGGGACTGGTTAGGGTAAGGCTTCGGGTAATGGATAGGGTTAGGGTTAGGGTTAGGGTTAGGGTTAGGGGACGGGTATGGTTTAGGGTACAGGTTAGGGTATGACAATGGTTTACGGTGAGTGTACGTGTTAGGGTACGGGTTAGTGTTAGCGTACGGGTTAGGATTATGGGACGGGTTAGGGTAAGGCTTCGGGTAAGTGTTAGGGTTAGGGTTATGGTTAGGGTTAGGGTACAGGGACGGTTTAGGGTACAGGTTAGGGTACGACAACGGTTTAGGGTGAGTGTACGTGTTAGGGCAAGGGTGAGTGTTAGCGTACGGGTTAGGATTAGTGGACAGGAAAGGGTAAGGCTTCGCGTAAAGGTTACGGTTAGGGTTAGAGTTAGGCTTAGGGGACGGGGACGGTTTAGGTTACAGGTTAGGGTACGACAACGGTTTACGATGAGTGTACGTGTTAGAATACGTGTTAGTGTTAGCGTAGCGGTTAGGATTAGGGGACGGGTTAGGGTAAGGCTTCGGGTAAGGGTTAGGGTTAGGGTTAGGGCTAGGGGACGGGGTCGGTTTAGGGTACATGTTAGGGTATGACAACGTTTTAGGGTGAGCGTACGTGTTAGGTTACGTGTTAGTGTTAGCGTACGGATTAGGATTAGGGGACGGGTTAAGGTAAGGCTTCGGGTAAGGGTTAGGGTTAGGGTTAGGGTTAGGGGACGGGGACGGGGACGGGGACGGGACGGTTTAGGGTACAGTTTAGGGTACGACAAAGGTTTAGGATGAGCGTACGTGTTAGGATAATTGTTAGTGTAAGCGTACGGGTTAGGATTAGTGGACGGGTTAGGGTAAGGCTTCGAGTAAGGGTTAAGTTTAGGGTTAGGATTTGGGTTAGGGTTAGGGGACGGGGACGGTTTAGAGTACAGGTTAGGGTAAGACAACGGTTTAGGGTGAGGGTACATGTTAGGTCACAGTTTACTGTTAGCGTACAGTTTAGGATTAGAGGACGGGTTAGGTTAAGGCTTCGGGTAAGGGTTAGGGTTAGGGTTAGGGTTAGGGGACGGTTTAGGGTACAGGTTAGGGTACGAAAATGGTTTAGGTTGAGCGTACGTGTTAGGGCACAGGTTAGTGTTAGCGTACGGGTTAGGATTAGGGGACGGGTTAGGGTAAGGCTCCGGGTAAGGGTTAGGGTTTGGGTTAGGGTTAGGGTTAGGGTTAGGGCACGGGAACGGTTTAGGGTACACGTTAGGGTACAACAATGCTTTAGGGGGAGCGTACGTGGTAGGGTATGTGTTAGTGTTAGCGAATGGATTAGGATTAGGGGACGGGTTAGGATAAGCTTCGGGTAAGGGTTAGGGTTAGGGTTAGGTTTAGGGTTAGGGTTAGGGGATGGGGAGGGTTTAGGGTACAGGTTAGGGTACAACAACGGTTTAGGGTGAGCGTACGTGATAGGGTATGGGTTAGTGTTAGCGTACGGGTTCCGATTAGGTGATGGGTTAGGGTAAGGCTTCGGGTAAGGGTTAGGGTTAGGGTTAGGTTTAGGGTAAGTGTTAGGGCATGGGGAGGGTTTAGGGTACAGGTTAGGCTACGACAACGGTTTAGGCTGAGCGTACATGTTAGGGTACGGGTTAATGTTAGCGTACGGTTTAGGATTAGGGGACGGGTTAGGGTAAGCCTTCGGGTAAGTGTTAGTGTTAGGGTTAGGGTTACGGTTATGTTTAGGCGACGGGGACTGTTTAGGGTACAGCTTAGGTTAAGATAACGGTTTAGGGTGAGCGAACATGTTAGGGTACGGGTTAGTGTTAGCGTACGGTTTAGGATTAGAGGACGGGTTAGGGTAAGGCTCCGGGTAAGGGTTAGGGTTAGGGTTAGGGGATGGGGACGGTTTAGGGTACAGGTTAGTGTACGAGAACGGTTTAGAGTGAGCCTATGTGTTAGGGTACGGGTTAGTGTTAGCCTATGGTCTAGAATTGGGGGCCGAGTTAGGGTAAGGCTTCGGGTAAGGGTTAGGGATAGTGTTAGGGTTAGGGTTAGGGGACGGGGATGGTTTAGGGTACAGGTTAGGGTATGAAAACGATTTAGGGTGAGCGTACGTTTTAGGGTACGGGTTAGTGTTAGCGTACGGGTTAGGATTATGGGACGGGTTAGGGTAAGGCTTCGGGTAAGTGTTAGGGTTAGGGTTAGGGTTAGAGTTAGGGTTAGGGTTAGGGTACAGGGACGGTTCAGGGTACAGGTTAGGGTACGACAATGGTTTAGGGTGAGTGTACGTGTTAGGGCAAGGGTTAGTGTTAGCATACGGGTTAGGATTAGGGGACAGATTAGGGTAAGGCTTCGGGTAAGGGTTAGGGTTAGGGTTAGGGTTAGGGTTAGGGTTAGGGGACGGGGACGGTTTAGGTTACAGGTTAGTGTACGACAACAGTTTAGGGTGAGCGTATGTGTTAGGGTACTTGTTAGTGTTAGTGTTAGGATTGGGTACGAGTTAGGGTAAGGCTTCGTGTAAGGATTAGGGTTAGGGTTAGGGCTAGGGGACGGTGACGGTTTAGGGTACAGGTTAGGGTATGACAACGGTTTAGGGTGAGGGTATGTGTTAGGGCATGGGTTAGTTTTAGCGTATCGGTTAGAATTATGAGACGGGTTAGGGTAAGGCTTCGGGTAAGGCTTAGGGTTTGGGTTAGGGTTAGGGTTAGGGAACGGGGACGGGGACGGTTTAGTGTACTGGTTAGGGTACAACCACACTTTAGGGTGAGCGTACGTGTTAGGGCACGGTTTAGTGTTAGCGTACGGGTTAGGATTAGGGGACGGGTTACGGTAAGGCTTCGGGTAAGGGTTAGGTTTAGGGTTAGGGTTAGGGGACGGGGACGGAGGGACGGTTTAGGGTACAGGTTAGTGTACGACAGCGGTTTAGGGTGAGCGTACGTGTTAGGGTATGGGTTAGTGTTAGCGTACGGGTTAGGATTAGGGCACGGGTTAGGGTAAGGCTTGGTGTAAGGGTTAGAGTTAGGGTTAGGGTTAGGGTTAGGGGAGTGGGACGGTTTAGGGTACAGGTTAGGGTAGGACAATGGTTTAAGTTCAGCGTACATGTTAGGGCACAGTTTACTGTTAGCGTACAGGTTAGGATTAGAGGACGGGTTAGAGTAAGGATTCGGGTAAGTGTTAGGGTTAGGGTTAGGGTTAGGGGACGGTTTAGGGTACAGGTTAGGGTACGACAATGGTTTAGGTTGAGCGTACGTGTTAGGGCACAGGTTAGTGTTAGCGTACGGGTTAGGATTAGGGGATGGGTTAGGGTAAGGCTCCGGGTAAGGGTTAGGGTTTGGGTTAGGGTTAGGGTTAGTGTTAGGGCACGGGAACGGTTTAGGGTACACGTTAGGGTACAACAATGCTTTAGGGTGAGCGTACGTGGTAGGGTATGTGTTAGTGTTAGCGAACGGGTTAGGATTAGGGGACGGGTTAGGATAAGCTTCGGGTAAGGGTTAGGTTTAGGGTTAGGTTTAGGGTTAGGGTTAGGGGATGGGGAGGGTTTAGGGTACAGGTTAGGGTACAACAACGGTTTAGGGTGAGCGTACGTGATAGGGTATGGGTTAGTGTTAGCGTACGGGTTCCGATTAGGTGATGGGTTAGGGTAAGGCTTCGGGTAAGGGTTAGGGTTAGCGTTAGGTTTAGGGTAAGTGTTAGGGCATGGGGAGGGTTTAGGGTACAGGTTAGGCTACGACAACGGTTTAGGGTGAGCGTGCGTGTTAGGGTATGGGTTAGTGTTAGTGTACGGGTTAGGATTAAGGGTCGGGTTAGGGTAAGGCTTGGGGTAAGGTTTAGGTTTAGGGCTAGGTTTAGGGTTAGGGTTAGGGGACGGGGACGGTTTAGGGTACAAGTTAGGGTAGGACAATGGTTTAGGTTGAGTGTACATTTTAGGGCACAGTTTACTGTTAGCGTACGGGTTAGGATTAGAGGACGGGTTATGGTAAGGCTTCGGGTAAGTATTAGGGTTAAGGTTAGTTGACGGGGATGGTTTAGGGTACAGGTTAGTGTATGAGAATGGTTTGGGTGAGCGTACGTGTTAGGATACGGGTTAGAGTTAGCGTATGGGTTAGGATTAGGGGACGGGTTAGTGTAAGGCTTCGCGTAAGGATTAGGGTTAGGGTTAGGGGACGGGGACGGTTTAGGGTACAGGTTAGGGTATGACAACGGTTTAGGGTGAGCGTATGTGTTAGGGCATGGGTTAGTTTTAGCGTATCGGTTAGGATTATGAGACGGGTTAGTGTAAGGCTTCGGGTAAGGCTTAGGGTTTGGGTTAGGGTTAGGGTTAGGGAACGGGGACGGGGACGGTTTAGTGTACTGGTTAGGGTACAACCACACTTTAGGTTGAGCGTACGTGTTAGGGCACGGGTTAGTGTTAGCGTACGGGTTAGGATTAGGGGACGGGTTAGGGTAAGCCTTCGGGTAAGGGTTAGGTTTAGGGTTAGGGTTAGGGGACGGGGACGGGGACGGGGATGGTTTAGGGTACAGGTTAGTGTACGACAACGGTTTAGGGTCAGCGTACGTGTTAGGGTATGGGCTAGTGTTAGCGTACGGGTTAGGAATAGGGCACGGGTTAGGGTAAGGCTTGGTGTAAGGGTTAGGGTTAGGGTTAGGGTTAGGGTTAGGGGAGTGGGACGGTTTAGGGTACAGGTTAGGGTAGGACAATGGTTTAGGTTCAGCGTACATGTTAGGGCACAGTTTACTGTTAGCGTACGGGTTAGGATTAGAGGACGGGTTATGGTAAGGCTTCGGGTAAGGGTTAGGTTTAGGTTTAGGGTTAGGGTTAGTGTTACGGGGACGGGGACGGTTTAGGGTACAGGTTAGGGTACGACAATAGTTTAGGGTGAGCGTACATGTTAGGGTATGGGTTAGTGTTAGCGTACGGGTTAGGATTATGGGACGGGTTAGGGTAAGGCGTCGGGTAAGGGTTAGGGTTAGGGTTAGGGTTAGGGATAATGGTCAGGGACAGGGACGGTTTAGGGTACAGTTTAGGGTACGACAACCGTTTAGGGTGAGCGTACATGTTAGGGTACGGGTTAGTGTTAGCGTACGGGTTAGGATTATGGGACGGGTTAGGGTAAAGCTTCGGGTAAGCTTTAGGGTTAGGATAAGGGTTAGGGTTAGGGTTAGGGTAGAGGGACGGTTTAGGGTACAGGTTAAGGTACGACAACGGTTTAGGGTGAGCGTACGTGTTAGGGCAAGGGTTAGTGTTAGCGTACGGGTTAGGATTAGGGGACAGGTTAGGGTAAGGCTCCGGGTAAGGGTTAGGGTTAGGGTTAGGGTTAGGGTTAGGGTTAGGGGACGGAGACGGTTTAGGTTACAGTTTAGTGTACGACAACGTTTTAAGGTGAGCGTACATGTAAGGGTACGGGATAGTGTTAGCGTTCGGGTTAGGAATAGGGGACATGTTAGGGTAAGGTTTCGGATAAGGGCTAGGGTTAGGGGACGGGGACGGGACGGTTTAGGGTACAGGTTAGTGTACGAAAACGGTTTAGGTTGAGCATACGGGTTGGGTTACGGGTTAGTGTTAGCGTACGGGTTAGGATTAGGTGACGGGTTAGGGTAAGGCTTCGGGTAAGGATTAGGGTTAGGGTTAGGGTTGGGGACAGGGACGATTTAGGGTACAGGTTAATGTACGACAACGGTTTAGGGTGAGCGTACGTGTTAGGGCACGGGTTAGTGTTAGCGTAGCGTTTAGGATTATGGGATGGGTTAGTGTAAGGCTTCGGGTAAGGGTTAGGGTTTGGGTTAGGGTTAGGGTTAGGGTACAGGGACAGGAACGGTTTAGGGTACAGGTTAGGGTACGACAACGCTTTAGGGTGAGCGTACGTGTTAGGGCACGGATTAGTGTTAGCGTACGGTTAGGATTAGGGGACGGGTTAGGGTAAGGCTTCGGGTAAGGTTTAGGGTTATGGTTAGGGTTCGGGTTAGTGTTAGGTAATGGGGACGGTTTAGGGTACAGCTTAGTGTACGACAAATGTTTCGGGTGAGCGTACGTGTTAGGGCACGGGTTAGTGTTAGCGTGCGGGTTAGGTTTAGGGGACCGGTTAGGGTAAGGCTTCGGGTAAGGTTTAAGGTTAGGGTTAGGGTTAGGGTTAGGGGACAGGGACGATTTAGGGTACAGGTTAGGGTACTACAAGGTTTTAGGGTGAGCGTACGTCTTAGGGTACGGGTTAGTGTTAGCGTACGGGTTAGGATTACGGGACGGGTTAGGGTAAGGCTTCTGGTAAGGGTTAGGGTTAGGGTTAGGGTTAGGGGACGGGGACGGTTTAAGGTACAGGTTAGGGTACGTCAACGGTTTAGGGTGAGCGTACGTGTTAGGGTACGGGTTAGTGTTAGCGTACGGGTTAGGATTATGGGACGGGTTAGGGTAAGGCTTCGGGTAAGTGTTAGGGTTAGGGTTAGGGTTAGGGTTAGGGTACAGGGATGGTTCAGGGTACAGGTTAGGGTACGACAATGGTTTAGGGTGAGTGTACGTGTTAGGGCAATGGTTAGTGTTAGCATACGGGTTAGGATTAGGGGACAGATTAGGGTAAGGCTTCGGGTAAGGGTTAGGGTTAGGGTTAGGGTTAGGGTTAGGGTTAGGGGACGGGGACGGTTTAGGTTACAGGTTAGTGTACGACAACAGTTTAGGGTGAGCGTATGTGTTAGGGTACTTGTTAGTGTTAGCGTACGGGTTAGGATTGGGGACGGGTTAGGGTAAGGCTTCGCGTAAGGGTTAGGGTTAGGGTTAGGGCTAGGGGACGGTGACGGTTTAGGGTACAGGTTAGGGTACGACAACGGTTTAGGGTGAGGGTACGTGTTAGGACACGGGTTAGTGTTAGCGTACGGATTAGGATTAGGGGACGGGTTAGTGTAATGCTTCGGGTAAGTGTTAGGGTTAGGGTTAGGGTTAGGGTTAGGGGACGGGGACGGTTTAGGGTACATGTTAGGGTACGACAAAGATTTAGGGTGAGCGTACGTGTTAGGGTATGGGTTAGTGTTAGCGGGTTAGGATTAAGGGTCGGGTTAGGGTAAGGCTTGGGGTAAGGTTTAGGTTTAGGGCTAGGTTTAGGGTTAGGGTTAGGGGACGGGGACGGTTTAGGGTACAGGTTAGGGTATGACAACGGTTTAGGGTGAGTGTATGTGTTAGGGCATGGGTTAGTTTTAGCGTATCGGTTAGGATTATGAGACGGGTTAGGGTAAGGCTTCGGGTAAGGCTTAGGGTTTGGGTTAGGGTTAGGGTTAGGGATCGGGGACGGGGACGGTTTAGTGTACTGGTTAGGGTACAACCACACTTTAGGGTGAGCGTACGTGTTAGGGCACGGGTTAGTGTTAGCGTACGGGTTAGGATTAGGGGACGGGTTAGGGTAAGACTTCGGGTAAGGGTTAGGTTTAGGATTAGGGTTAGGGGACGGGGACGGGGACAGGGACGGTTTAGGGTACAGGTTAGTGTACGACAGCGGTTTAGGGTGAGCGTACGTGTTAGGGTATGGGTTAGTGTTAGCGTACGGGTTAGGATTAGGGCACGGTTTAGGGTAAGGCTTGGTGTAAGGGTTAGGGTTAGGGTTAGGGTTAGGGTTAGGGGGGAGTGGGACGGTTTAGGGTACAGGTTAGGGTAGGACAATGGTTTAGGTTCAGCGTACATGTTAGGGCACAGTTTACTGTTAGCGTACGGGTTAGGATTAGAGGACGGGTTATGGTAAGGCTTCGGGTAAGGGTTAGGTTTAGGTTTAGGGTTAGGGTTAGGGTTAGGGGATGGGGACGGTTTAGGGTACATGTTAGTGTACGACAACGGTTTAGGGTGAGCGTGCGTGTTAGGGTACGGGTTAGTGTTAGCGTACGGGTTAGGATTTGGGGACGGGTTAGGGTAAGGCGTCATGTAAGGGTTAGGGTTAGGGTTAGGGTTAGGGTTAAGGGTCGGGGACAGGGACGGTTTAGGATACAGGTTAGGGTACGATAACAGTTTAGGCTGAGCGTACATGTTAGGGTACGGGTTAGTGTTAGCGTACGGGTTAGGATTATGGGACGGGTTAGGGTAAGGCGTCGGGTAAGGTTTAAGGTTAGGGTTAGGGTTAGGGTTAGGGGACAGGGACGATTTAGGGTACAGGTTAGGGTACGACAAGGTTTTAGGGTGAGCGTACGTGTTAGGGTACGGGTTAGTGTTAGCGTACGGGTTAGGATTACGGGACGGGTTAGGGTAAGGCTTCTGGTAAGGGTTATGAGTTAGGGTTAGGGTTAGGGGACGGGGACAGTTTAGGGTACAGGTTAGGGTACGTCAACGGTTTAGGGTGAGCGTACGTGTTAGGGTACGGGTTAGTGTTAGCGTACGGGTTAGGATTATGGGACGGGTTAGGGTAAGGCTTCGGGTAAGTGTTAGGGTTAGGGTTAGGGTTAGAGTTAGGGTTAGGGTTAGGGTACAGGGACGGTTCAGTGTACAGGTTAGGGTACGACAATGGTTTAGGGTGAGTGTACGTGTTAGGGCAAGGGTTAGTGTTAGCATACGGGTTAGGATTAGGGGACAGATTAGGGTAAGGCTTCGGGTAAGGGTTAGGGTTAGGGTTAGGGTTAGAGTTAGGTTTAGGGGACGGGGACGGTTTAGGTTACAGGTTAGTGTACGACAACAGTTTAGGGTGAGCGTATGTGTTAGGGTACTTGTTAGTGTTAGCGTACGGGTTAGGATTGGGGACGGGTTAGGGTAAGGCTTCTGGTAAGGGTTAGGGTTAGGGTTAGGGTTAGGGGACGGGGAAGGTTTAGGGTACAGGTTTGGGTACGTCAACGGTTTAGGGTGAGCCTACGTGTTAGGGTACGGGTTAGTGTTAGCGTACTGGTTAGTATTAGGGGACGGGTTAGGGTAAGGCTTCGGGTAAGCGTTAGGGTTAGGGTTAGGGTTAGGGTTACGGTTAGGGTTAAGGGATGGGGACGGTTTAGGGTACAGGTTAGTGTACGACAAATGTTTAGGGTGAGCGTACGTGATAGGGTATGGGTTAGTGTTAGCGTACGTGAGAGGATCAGGGGACGGGTTAGGGTAAGGCTTCGGGTAAGGGTTATGGTTAGGGTTAGGGTTAGGGAACGGGGACGGTTTAGGGTACAGGTTAGGGTACGACAACGGTTTAGGGTGAGCATATGTGTTAGGGCACGGTTTACTGTTAGCGTACGTTTTAGGATTAGAGGACGGGTTAGGTTAAGGATTTGGGTAATTGTTAGGGTTAGGGTAAGGGTTACGGGATGGGGACGGTTTAGGGTACAGGTTAGGGTACGACAAAGTTTTAGGGTGAGCGTACGTGTTAGGACTCGGTTTAGTGTTAGCGTACGGGTTAGGATTAAGGGACGGGTTAGGGTAAGGCTTCGGTTAAGGGTTAGGGTTAGGGTTACGTTTAGGGTTACTCTTAGGGGACGGGGACGGTTTAGGGTACAGGTTAGGGTACGACAACGGTTTAGGGTGAGCGTACGTGGTAGGGTATGGGTTAGGGTTAGCGTACGGGATAGGATTATGGGATGGGTTAGGGTAAAGCTTCGGGTAAAGTTTAGGTTTTGGTTTAGGGTTAGGTTTAGGGTAGGGGACGGGGACGATTTAGGGTACAGGTTGGGGTACGACAACGGTTTAGGGTGAGCGTACGTGTTAGGTTACGGGTTAGTGTTAACGTACGGGTTAGGAATAGGACACGGGTTAGGGTAAGGCTTCGGGTATGTGTTAGGGTTACGGTTAGGGACGGGGAGGGTTTAGGGTATAGGTTAGGGTAGGACAACGTTTTAGGGTGAGGGTACATGTTAGGGCACAGTTTACTGTTAGCGTACAGGTTAGGATTAGAGGACGGGTTAGGGTAAGGATTCGGGTAAGTGTTAGGGTTAGGGTTACGGTTAGGGGACGGTTTAGGGTACAGGTTAGGGTACGACAATGGTTTAGGTTGAGCGTACGTGTTAGGGCACAGGTTAGTGTTAGCGTACGGGTTAGGATTAGGGGACGGGTTAGGGTAAGGCTCCGGGTAAGGGTTAGGGTTTGGGTTAGGGTTAGGGTTAGGGTTAGGGCACGGGAACGGTTTAGGGTACACGTTAGGGTACAACAATGCTTTAGGGGGAGCGTACGTGGTAGGGTATGTGTTAGTGTTAGCGAACGGGTTAGGATTAGGGGACGGGTTAGGATAAGCTTCGGGTAAGGGTTAGGTTTAGGGTTAGGTTTATGGTTAGGGTTAGGGGATGGGGAGGGTTTAGGGTACAGGTTAGGGTACAACAACGGTTTAGGGTGAGCGTACGTGATAGGGTATGGGTTAGTGTTAGCGTACGGGTTCCGATTAGGTGATGGGTTAGGGTAAGGCTTCGGGTAAGTGTTAGGGTTAGGGTTAGGTTTAGGGTAAGTGTTAGGGCATGGGGAGGGTTTAGGGTACAGGTTAGGCTACGACAACGGTTTAAGGTGAGCGTACGTGTTAGGGTACGGGTTAGTGTTAGCGTACGGGTTAGGAATAGGGCACGGGTTAGGGTAAGGCTTCGGGTAAGGGTTAGGGTTAGGGTTAGGGTTAGGGTGTTTAGGGGAGTGGGACGGTTTAGGGTACAGGTTAGGGTAGGACAATGGTTTAGGTTCAGCGTACATGTTAGGGCACAGTTTACTGTTAGCGTACGGGTTAGGATTAGAGGACGGGTTATGGTAAGGCTTCGGGTAAGGGTTAGGTTTAGGTTTAGGGTTAGGGTTAGGGTTAGGGGACGGGGACGGTTTAGGGTACATGTTAGGGTACGACAATGGTTTAGGGTGAGCGTGTGTGTTAGGGTACGGGTTAGTGTTAGCGTACGGGTTAGGATTTGGGGACGGGTTAGGGTAAGGCGTCAGGTAAGGGTTAGAGTTAGGGTTAGGTTTAGGGTTAAGGGTCGGGGACAGGGACGGTTTAGGGTACAAGTTAGGGTACGACAACAGTTTAGGGTGAGCGTACATGTTAGGGTACGGGTTAGTGTTAGCGTACGGGTTAGGATTATGGGACGGGTTAGGGTAAGGTGTCGGGTAAGGGTTAGGGTTAGGGTTAGGTTTAGGGTTAATGGTCAGGGACAGGGACGGTTTAGGGTACAGTTTAGTGTACGACAACAGTTTAGGGTGAGCGTACATGTTAGGGTACGGGTTAGTGTTAGCGTACGGGTTAGGATTATGGGACGGGTTAGGGTAAGGCTTCGGGTAAGCTTTAGGGTTAGGATAAGTGTTAGGGTTAGGGTTAGGGTAGAGGGACGGTTTAGGGTACAGGTTAGGGTACGACAACGGTTTAGGGTGAGCGTACGTGTTAGGGCAAGGGTTAGTCTTAGCGTACTGGTTAGGATTAGGGGACAGGTTAGGGTAAGGCTCCGGGTATGGGTTAGTGTTAGGGTTAGCGTTAGGGTTAGGGGACGGAGACGGTTTAGGTTACAGGTTAGTGTACGACAACGTTTTAAGGTGAGCGTACGTTTAAGGGTACGGGATAGTGTTAGCGTATGGGTTAGAATTATGGGACGGGTTAGGGTAAGGCTTCGGGTAAGGCTTAGGGTTTGGGTTAGGGCTAGGGTTAGGGGACGGGGACGGGTACGGTTTAGTGTACTGGTTAGGGTACAACAACACTTTAGGGTGAGCGTACGTGTTAGGGTACGGGTTAGTGTTAGCGTACGGGTTAGGATTAGGGGACGGGTTAGGGTAAGGCTTTGGTTAAGGGTTAGGTTTAGGGTTAGGGTTAGGGGACGGGGACGGGGACAGGGACGGTTTAGGGTACAGGTTAGTGTACGACAAAGGTTTAGGGTGAGCGTACGTGTTAGGATACAGGTTAGTGTTAGCGTACGGGTTAGGATTAGGGGACGGGTTAGGGTAAGGCTTGGTGTAAGGGTTAGGGTTAGGGTTAGGGTTAGGGTAAGGGGAGTGGGACGGTTTAGGGTACAGGTTAAGGTACGACAATGGTTTAAGGTCAGCGTACATTTTAGGGCACAGTTTAGTGTTAGCGTACCGGTTAGGATTAGAGGACGGGTTATGGTAAGGCTTCGGGTAAGGGTTAGGTTTAGGTTTAGGGTTAGGGTTAGGGGACGGGGACAGGAACGGTTTAGGGTACATGTTAGAGTACGACAACGCTTTAGGGTGAGCGTACGTGTTAGGGCACGGATTAGTGTTAGCGTACGGTTAGGATTAGGGGACGGGTTAGGGTAAGGCGTCAGGTAAGGGTTAGGGTTATGGTTAGGGTTCGGGTTAGTGGTAGGGAACAGGGACGGTTTAGGGTACAGGTTAGGGTACGACAACAGTTTAGGGTGAGCGTACATGTTAGGGCACGGGTTAATGTTAGCGTACGGGTTAGGATTATGGGACCGGTTAGGGTAAGGCTTCGGGTAAGCTTTAAGGTTAGGATAAGGGTTAGGGTTAGGGTTAGGGTACAGGGACGGTTTAGGGTACAGGTTAGGGTACGACAAGGGTTTAGGGTGAGCGTACGTGTTAGGGCACGTGTTAGTGTTAGCGTACGGGTTAGGATTAAGGGACAGGTTAGGGTAAGGCTTCGGGTAAGGTTAGAGTTAGGGTTAGGTTAGGGTTAGGGTTAGGGTACAGGGACGGTTTAGGGTACAGGTTAGGGTACGACAACGTTTTAAGGTGAGCGTACGTGTTAGGGTACGGGATAGTGTTAGCGTACAGGTTAGGATTAGGGGACATGTTAGCGTAAGGCTTGGGTAAGGGTTAGGGTGAGGGTTAGGGTTAGGGGAAGGGGACGGGGACGGTTTAGGGTACAGGTTAGGGTACGATAACGGTTTAGGGTGAGCATACGGTTTAGGTTATGGGTTAGTGTTAGCGTACGGGTTAGGATTAGATGACGGGTTAGGGTAAGGCTTTGTGTAAGGGTTAGGGTTAGGGTTAGGTTAGCTTAGGGTTAGGGGACGGGGATGGTTTAGGGTACAGGTTAGGGTACGACAAAGTTTTAGGGTTGCATACGTGTTAGGGTACGTGTTAGTGTTAGCGTACGGGTTATGATTAGGGTACGTGTTAGGGTAAGGCTTCGGGTAAGGGTTAAGTTTACGGTTAGGTTTAGGGTTAGGGGACGGGGACGGGGACGGTTTAGGGTACAGGTTAGGGTACAACAACGATTTAGGGTGAGTGTACGTGTTAGGGTATGGTTTAGTGTTAGCGTACGGGTTAGGATTAGGGGAGGGGTTAGTGTAAGGCTTTGGGTAAGGGTTAGGGTTAGGGTTAAGTTTAGGGGACGGGGACGGGGAGAGTTTAGGGTACAGGTTAGGGTACGACAACGGTTTATGATGAGCGTACGTGTTTGGGTACTTGTTAGTGTTAGCGTACGGGTTAGGATTAGGGGACCGTTTAGGGTAAGGCTTTGGGTAAGGGTTTGGGTTAGGGTTAGGGTTAGGTTTAGGGGACGTGGACGGTTTAGGGTACAGGTTAGTGTACGCAAACGGTTTAGGGTGAGTGTGCGTGTTAGGGTACGGGTTAGTGTTAGCCTACGGTTTATGATTAGGGGACGGGTTAGGGTAAGGCTTTGGGTAAGGGTTAGGGTTAGGGTTAGGGGACGGGGACGGTTTATGTTACAGGTTAGTCTACGACAACGTTTTAAGGTGAGCGTACGTGTAAGGGTACGGGATAGTGTTAGCGTACGGGTTAGGAAAAGGGGACATGTTAGGGTAAGGTTTCGGGTAAGGGCTAGGGTTAGGGGACGGGGACTGGACAGTTTAGGGTACAGGTTAGGGTATGACAACGGTTTAGGGTGAGCGCACGTATTAGGGTACGGGTTAGTGTTAGCGTACAGATTAGGATTAGGGGACGGGTTAGCGTAAGGCTTTGGGTAAGGTTTAGGGTGAGGGTTAGGGTTAGGGGACGGGGACAGTTTAGGGTACAGGTTAGGGTAAGATAACGGTTTAGGGTGAGCGTACGTGTTAGGGTACGGGTTAGTGTTAGCGTACGGGTTAGGATTAGATGACGGGTTAGGGTAAGGCTTCGGGTAAGGGTTAGGGTTAGGGTTAAGGTTAGGGTTAGGGGACGGGGACGGGGATGTATTAGGGTACAGTTTAGGGTACGACAACTGTTTAAGGTGAGTGTACGTGTTAGGGTACGGTTTAGTGTTAGCGTACGGGTTCGGATTAGGGGACGGGTTAGGGTAATGCTTCAGGTAAGGGCTAGGGTTAGGGTTAGGGTTAGGGTTAGGGGACGGGCACGGTTTAGTGTACAGGTTAGCGTACGACCACAGTTTAGTGTGCGCGTACGTGTTAGGGTAAGGGTTAGTTTTAGCCTACGGCTTAGGATTAGGGGACGAGTTAGGGCAAGGTTTCGGGTAAGTGTTAGGGTTAGGGTTAGGGTTAGGTGACGGAGACGGTTTAGGGTACAGGTTAGGCTACGACAATGGTTTAGGGTGAGCGTACGTGTTAGGGTACGGGTTAGTGTTAGCGTATGGGTTAGGATTAGGGGACGGGTTAGTGTAAGGCTTTGGGTAAGGTTTAGGGTTAGGGTTAGGGTTAGGGTTATGGTTAGGGGACCGGGACGGTTTAGGGTACAGGTTAGGGTACGGCAAAGTTTTAGGGTGAGCGTACATATTAGGGTACGTGTTAGTGTTAGCGTACGGGTTAGGATTAGGGGACGGGTTAGGGTAAGGCTCCGGGTAAGGGTTAGGGTTTGGGTTAGGGTTAGGGTTAGGGTTAGGGCACGGGAACGGTTTAGGGTACACGTTAGGGTACAACAATGCTTTAGGGGGAGCGTACGTGGTAGGGTATGTGTTAGTGTTAGCGAACGGGTTAGGATTAGGGGACGGGTTAGGATAAGCTTCGGGTAAGGGTTAGGTTTAGGGTTAGGTTTAGGGTTAGGGTTAGGGGATGGGGAGGGTTTAGGGTACAGGTTAGGGTACAACAACGGTTTAGGGTGAGCGTACGTGATAGGGTATGGGTTAGTGTTAGCGTACGGGTTCCGATTAGGTGATGGGTTAGGGTAAGGCTTCGGGTAAGGGTTAGGGTTAGGGTTAGGTTTAGG
The DNA here is from genome assembly GCF_059928025.1 of Delphinapterus leucas. Classification (NCBI taxonomy): domain Eukaryota; kingdom Metazoa; phylum Chordata; class Mammalia; order Artiodactyla; family Monodontidae; genus Delphinapterus; species Delphinapterus leucas. The sequence continues at coordinate 21,244,745 of NW_028322232.1, forward strand.
GTAAGTGTTAGGGCATGGGGACGGTTTAGGGTACAGGTTAGGCTACGACAACGGTTTAGGGTGAGCGTACGTGTTAGGGTACGGGTTAGTGTTAGCGTACGGTTTAGGATTAGGGGACGGGTTAGGGTAAGCCTTCGGGTAAGTGTTAGTGTTAGGGTTAGGGTTACGGTTATGTTTAGGCGACGGGGACTGTTTAGGGTACAGCTTAGGTTAAGATAACGGTTTAGGGTACGCGACATGTTTAGGGTACGGGTTAGTGTTAGCGTACGGTTTAGGATTATAGGACGGGTTAGGGTAAGGCTCCGGGTAAGGGTTAGGGTTAGGGTTAGGGGATGGGGACGGTTTAGGGTACAGGTTAGTGTACGAGAACGGTTTAGAGTGAGCCTATGTGTTAGGGCACGGGTTAGTGTTAGCGTACTGGTTAGGATTAGGGGACAGGTTAGTGTAAGGCTTCGGGTAAGGGTTAGGGTTAGGGTTGGGGATGGTGACGGGTCAGGGTACAGTTTAGGGTACGACAACGGTTTAGGGTGAGCGTACGTGTTAGGGTACGGGTTAGGGTTAGCGTACGGGTTAGGATTAGGTGGCGGGTTAACGGAAGGCTTCGGGTAAGGGTTAGTATTAGGGTTAGTGTTAGGGTTAGGGGACGGGGACGGTTTAGGGTACAGGTTAGGGTACGACAACGCTTTAGGGTGAGCGTATGTGTTAGGGCATGGGTTAGTGTTAGCGTACGGGTTAGGATTAGGGGACAGGTTAGGGTAAGGCTTGGGTAAGGGTTAGGGTTAGGGTTAGGGGACAGGAACAGGGGAAGGTTTAGGGTACAGGATAGGATTTGACAACAGTTTAGGGTGTGCGTACGTGTTAGGGTAAGGGTTAGGGTTAGCGTATGGGTTAGGATTAGGGGACAGGTTAGGGTAAGGCTTCGGGTAAGGGTTAGGGTTAGGGTTAGGGGACGGGCACGGGGAAGGTTTAGGGTACAGGATAGGATATGACAACAGTTTAGAGTGTGCGTACGTGTTAGGGTAAGGTTTAGTGTTAGCGTACGGGTTAGGATTAGGGGATGGGTTAGGGTAAGGCTTCGGGTAAGGGTTAGGGTTAGGGTTAGGGTTAGGGTACGGGGACTGTTTAGGGTATAGGCTAGGGTACGACAATGGTTTAGGGTGAGCGTACGTGTTAGGGTATGTGTTAGTGTTAGCGTACGGGTTAGGATTGGGGACTTGTTAGGGTAAGGCTTCGGGTAAGGGTTAGGGTTAGGGTTAGGGTTAGGGGACGGGGACGGTTTAGGGTAGAGGTTAGTGTACGACAACTCTTTAGGGTGAGCATATATGTTTGGGTACGGGTTAGAGTTAGCGTATAGGTTAGGAATAGGGGACGGGTTAGGGTAAGGCTACGGGTAAGGGTGAGGTTTAGGGTTAAGTTTAGGGGACGGGGACGGGGACGGTTTAGGTACAGGTTATGGTACGACAACGGTTTAGGGTGAGCGTACGTGTTAGGGTACGGGTTAGTGTTAGCGTACGGGGTAGGATTATGGGACGGGTTAGGGTAAGGCTTCGGGTAAGGGTTAGGGTTAGGGTTAGGGTTAGGGTTAGGCTACAGGGACGGTTTAGGGTACAGGTTAGGGTACGACAACGGTTTAGGGTGTGCGTATGTGTTAGGGCATGGGGTAGTTTTAGCGTATTATTTAGGATTATGGGACGGGTTAGGGTAAGGCTTCGGGTAAGGGGTAGGGTTTGGGATAGGGTTAGGGTTAGGGAACGGGGACGGGGACGGTTTAGTGTACAGGTTAGGGTACGACCACGCTTTAGGGTGAGCGTACCTGTTAGGGCACGTGTTAGTGTTAGCCAACGGGTTAGGATTAGGGAACGTGTTAGGGTAAGGCTTCGGGTAAGGGTTAGGTTTAGGGTTAGGGTTAGGGGACGGGGACGGGGACGGTTTAGGGTACAGGTTAGTGTACGACAGCGGTTTAGGGTGAGCATTCGTTTTAGGGCACGGGTTAGTGTTAGCGTAAGGGTTAGGGTTAGGGGACGGTTTAGGGTAAGGCTTCGGGTAAGTATTAGGGTTAGGGTTAGGCTTAGGGGAAGGGGACGACTTAGGGTACAGGTTAGGGTACGACAAAGTTTTAGGGTGAGCGTACGTGTTAGGGTACGGGTTAGTGTTAGCGTATGGTGTAGAATTGGGGGCCGAGTTAGGGTAAGGCTTCGGGTAAGGGTTAGGGATAGTGTTAGGGTTCGGGATAGGGGACGGGGATGGTTTAGGGTACAGGTTAGGGTACGAAAACGATTTAGGGTGAGCGTACGTGTTAGGGTACGGGTTAGTGTTAGCGTACGGGTTAGGATTATGGGACGGGTTAGGGTAAGGCTTCGGGTAAGTGTTAGGGTTAGGGTTAGGGTTAGAGTTAGGGTTAGGGTTAGGGTACAGGGATGGTTCAGGGTACAGGTTAGGGTGCGACAATGGTTTAGGGTGAGTGTACGTGTTAGGGCAAGGGTTAGTGTTAGCATACGGGTTAGGATTAGGGGACAGATTAGGGTAAGGCTTCGGGTAAGGGTTAGGGTTAGGGTTAGGGTTAGGGTTAGGGGACGGGGACGGTTTAGTTTACAGGTTAGTGTACGACAACAGTTTAGGGTGAGCGTATGTGTTAGGGCATGGGTTAGTGTTAGCGTACGGGTTAGGATTGGGGACGGGTTAGGGTAAGGCTTCGCGTAAGGGTTAGGGTTAGGGTTAGGGCTAGGGGACGGTGACGGTTTAGGGTACAGGTTAGGGTACGACAACGTTTTAGGGTGAGGGTACGTGTTAGGACACGGGTTAGTGTTAGCGTACGGATTAGGATTAGGGGACGGGTTAGTGTAAGGCTTCGGGTAAGTGTTAGGGTTAGGGTTAGGGTTAGGGTTAGGGGACGGGGACGGTTTAGGGTACATGTTAGGGTACGACAAAGATTTAGGGTGAGCGTGCGTGTTAGGGTATGGGTTAGTGTTAGCGTACGGGTTAGGATTAAGGGTCGGGTTAGGGTAAGGCTTGGGGTAAGGTTTAGATTTAGGGCTAGGTTTAGGGTTAGGGTTAGGGGACGGAGACGGTTTAGGTTACAGGTTAGTGTACGACAACGTTTTAAGGTGAGCGTACGTGTAAGGGTACGGGATAGTGTTAGCGTACGGGTTAGGAATAAGGGACATGTTAGGGTAAGGTTTCGGGTAAGGGCTAGGGTTAGGGGACCAGGACGGGATGGTTTAGGGTACAGGTTAGTGTACGAGTACGGTTTAGGTTGAGCATACGGGTTAGGTTACGGGTTAGTGTTAGCGTACGGGTTAGGATTAGGGGACGGGTTAGGGTAAGGCTTTGTGTAAGGGTTAGGTTTAGGGTTAGGGGACGGGGACGATTTAGGGTACAGCTTAGTGTACGACAAAGTTTTAGGGTGAGCGTATGTGTTAGGATACAGGTTAGTGTTAGCATACGGGTTAGAATTAGGGGACGAGTTAGGGTAAGGCTTCGGGTAAGGATTAGCGTTAGGGTTAGGGTTAGGGGACAGGGACGATTTAGGGTACAGGTTAATGTACGACAACGGTTTAGGGTGAGCGTACGTGTTAGGGCACGGGTTAGTGTTAGCGTAGCGTTTAGGATTATGGGATGGGTTAGTGTAAGGCTTCGGGTAAGGGTTAGGGTTTGGGTTAGGGTTAGGGTTAGGGTACAGGGACAGGAACGGTTTAGTGTACAGGTTAGCGTACGACAACGCTTTAGGGTGAGCGTACGTGTTAGGGCACGGATTAGTGTTAGCGTACGGTTAGCATTAGGGGACGGGTTAGGGTAAGGCTTCGGGTAAGGTTTAGGGCTATGGTTAGGGTTCGGGTTAGTGTTAGGTAATGGGGACGGTTTAGGGTACAGCTTAGTGTACGAGAAATGTTTCGGGTGAGCGTACGTGTTAGGGCACGGGTTAGTGTTAGCGTGCGGGTTAGGTTTAGGGGACCGGTTAGGGTAAGGCTTCGGGTAAGGTTTAAGGTTAGGGTTAGGGTTAGGGTGAGGGGACAGGGACGATTTAGGGTACAGGTTAGGGTACGACAAGGTTTTAGGGTGAGCGTACGTGTTAGGGTACGGGTTAGTGTTAGCGTACGGGTTAGGATTACGGGACGGGTTAGGGTAAGGCTTCTGGTAAGGGTTAGGGTTAGGGTTAGGGTTAGGGGACAGGGACGGTTTAGGGTACAGGTTAGGGTACGTCAACGGTTTAGGGTGAGCGTACGTGTTAGGGTACGGGTTAGTGTTAGCGTACGGGTTAGGATTATGGGACGGGTTAGGGTAAGGCTTCGGGTAAGTGTTAGGGTTAGGGTTAGGGTTAGAGTTAGGGTTAGGGTTAGGGTACAGGGACGGTTCAGGGTACAGGTTAGGGTACGACAATGGTTTAGGGTGAGTGTACGTGTTAGGGCAAGGGTTAGTGTTAGCATACGGGTTAGGATTAGGGGACAGATTAGGGTAAGGCTTCGGGTAAGGGTTAGGGTTAGGGTTAGGGTTAGGGGACGGGGACGGTTTAGGTTACAGGTTAGTGTACGACAACAGTTTAGGGTGAGCGTATGTGTTATGGTACTTGTTAGTGTTAGTGTACGGGTTAGGATTGGGGACGGGTTAGGGTAAGGCTTCGCGTAAGGGTTAGGGTTAGGGTTAGGGCTAGGGGACGGTGACGGTTTAGGGTACAGGTTAGGGTACGACAACGGTTTAGGGTGAGGGTACGTGTTAGGACACGGGTTAGTGTTAGCGTACGGATTAGGATTAGGGGACGGGTTAGTGTAATGCTTCGGGTAAGTGTTAGGGTTAGGGTTAGGGTTAGGGTTAGGGGACGGGGACGGTTTAGGGTACATGTTAGGGTACGACAAAGATTTAGGGTGAGCGTGCGTGTTAGGGTATGGGTTAGTGTTAGCGTACGGGTTAGGATTAAGGGTCGGGTTAGGGTAAGGCTTGGGGTAAGGTTTAGGTTTAGGGCTAGGTTTAGGGTTAGGGTTAGGGGACGGGGACGGTTTAGGGTACAAGTTAGGGTAGGACAATGGTTTAGGTTGAGCGTACATTTTAGGGCACAGTTTACTGTTAGCGTACGGGTTAGGATTAGAGGACGGGTTATGGTAAGGCTTCGGGTAAGGGTTAGGGTTAAGGTTAGTTGACGGGGATGGTTTAGGGTACAGGTTAGTGTATGAGAATGGCTTAGGGTGAGCGTACGTGTTAGGATACGGGTTAGAGTTAGCGTATGGGTTAGGATTAGGGGACGGGTTAGTGTAAGGCTTCGGGTAAGGATTAGGGTTAGGGTTAGGGGACAGGGACGGTTTAGGGTACAGGTTAGGGTACGACCACGCTTTAGGGTGAGCGTACCTGTTAGGGCACGGGTTAGTGTTAGCGTACGGGTTAGGATTAGGGGACGGTTTAGGGTAAGGCTTCGGGTAAGGGTTAGGTTTAGGGTTAGGGTTAGGGGACGGGGACGGGGATGGGGACGGTTTAGGGTACAGGTTAGTGTACGACAGCGGTTTAGGGTGAGCGTACGTGTTAGGGTATGGGTTAGTGTTAGCGTACGGGTTAGGATTAGGGCACGGGTTAGGGTAAGGCTTGGTGTAAGGGTTAGGGTTAGGGTTAGGGTTAGGGTTAGGGGAGTGGGACGGTTTAGGGTACAGGTTAGGGTAGGACAATGGTTTAGGTTCAGCGTACATGTTAGGGCACAGTTTACTGTTAGCGTACGGGTTAGGATTAGAGGACGGGTTATGGTAAGGCTTCGGGTAAGGGTTAGGTTTAGGTTTAGGGTTAGGGTTAGGGTTAGGGGACGGGGACGTTTTAGGGTACATGTTAGGGTACGACAACGGTTTAGGGTGAGCGTGCGTGTTAGGGTACGGGTTAGTGTTAGCGTACGGGTTAGGATTTGGGGACGGGTTAGGGTAAGGCGTCAGGTAAGGGTTAGGGTTAGGGTTAGGGTTAGGGTTAAGGGTCGGGGACAGGGACGGTTTAGGGTACAGGTTAGTGTACGACAACAGTTTAGGGTGAGCGTACATGTTAGGGTACGGGTTAGTGTTAGCGTACGGGTTAGGATTATGGGACGGGTTAGGGTAAGGCTTCGGGTAAGCTTTAGGGTTAGGATAAGGGTTAGGGTTAGGGTTAGGGTAGAGGGACGGTTTAGGGTACAGGTTAGGGTACGACAACGGTTTAGGGTGAGCGTACGTGTTAGGGCAAGGGTTAGTCTTAGCCTACGGGTTAGGATTAGGGGACAGGTTAGGGTAAGGCTCCGGGTATGGGTTAGGGTTAGGGTTAGCGTTAGGGTTAGGGGACGGCGACGGTTTAGGTTACAGGTTAGTGTACGACAACGTTTTAAGGTGAGCGTACGTTTAAGGGTACGGGATAGTGTTAGCGTACGGGTTAGGAATAGGGGACATGTTAGGGTAAGGTTTCGGGTAAGGGCTAGGGTTAGGGGACGGGGACGGGACGGTTTAGGGTACAGGTTAGTGTACGAGAACGGTTTAGGTTGAGCATACGGGTTAGGTTACGGGTTAGTGTTAGCGTACGGGTTAGGATTAGGGGACGGGTTAGGGTAAGGCTTTGTGTAAGGGTTAGGTTTAGGGTTAGGGGACGGGGACGATTTAGGGTACAGCTTAGTGTACGACAAAGTTTTAGGGTGAGCGTATGTGTTAGGATACAGGTTAGTGTTAGCATACGGGTTAGAATTAGGGGACGAGTTAGGGTAAGGCTTCGGGTAAGGATTAGGGTTAGGGTTAGGGTTAGGGGACAGGGACGATTTAGGGTACAGGTTAATGTACGACAACGGTTTAGGGTGAGCGTACGTGTTAGGGCACGGGTTAGTGTTAGCGTAGCGTTTAGGATTATGGGATGGGTTAGTGTAAGGCTTCGGGTAAGGGTTAGGGTTTGGGTTAGGGTTAGGGTTAGGGTACGGGGACAGGAACGGTTTAGGGTACAGGTTAGGGTACGACAACGCTTTAGGGTGAGCATACGTGTTAGGGCACGGATTAGTGTTAGCGTACGGTTAGGATTAGGGGACGGGTTAGGGTAAGGCTTCGGGTAAGGTTTAGGGTTATGGTTAGGGTTCGGGTTAGTGTTAGGTAATGGGGACGGTTTAGGGTACAGCTTAGTGTACGACAAATGTTTCGGGTGAGCGTACGTGTTAGGGCACGGGTTAGTGTTAGCGTGCGGGTTAGGTTTAGGGGACCGGTTTGGGTAAGGCTTCGGGTAAGGTTTAAGGTTAGGGTTAGGGTTAGGGTTAGGGGACAGGGACGATTTAGGGTACAGGTTAGGGTACGACAAGGTTTTAGGGTGAGCGTACGTGTTAGGGTACGGGTTAGTGTTAGCGTACGGGTTAGGATTACGGGACGGGTTAGGGTAAGGCTTCGGGTAAGTGTTAGAGTTAGGGTTAGCGTTAGGGTTAGGGTTAGGGCACGGGGACGGTTTAGGGTACAGGTTAGGATACGACAACGGTTCAGGGTGAGCGTACGTGTTAGGGTACGGGTTAGTGTTAGCGTACAGGTTAGGATTAGGGGACGGGTTAGCGTAAGGCTTTGGGTAAGGGTTAGGGTGAGGGTTAGGGTTAGGGTTAGGGGACGGGGACAGTTTAGGGTACAGGATAGGGTAAGATAACGGTTTAGGGTGAGCGTACGTGTTAGGGTACGGGTTAGTGTTAGCGTACGGGTTAGGATTAGATGACGGGTTAGGGTAAGGCTTCGGGTAAGGGTTAGGGTTAGGGTTAGGTTTAGGCTTAGGGTTAGGGGACGGGGATGGTTTAGGGTACAGGTTAGGTTACGACAACGGTTTCGGGTTGCATACGTGTTAGGGTACGTGTTAGTGTTAGCGTACGGGTTATGATTAGGGGACGTGTTAGGGTAAGGCTTCTGGTAAGGGTTAGGGTTAGGGTTAGGGTTAGGGGACAGGGACGGTTTAGGGTACAGGTTAGGGTACGTCAACGGTTTAGGGTGAGCGTACGTGTTAGGGTACGGGTTAGTGTTAGCGTACGGGTTAGGATTATGGGACGGGTTAGGGTAAGGCTTCGGGTAAGTGTTAGGGTTAGGGTTAGGGTTAGAGTTAGGGTTAGGGTTAGGGTACAGGGACGGTTCAGGGTACAGGTTAGGGTACGACAATGGTTTAGGGTGAGTGTACGTGTTAGGGCAAGGGTTAGTGTTAGCATACGGGTTAGGATTAGGGGACAGATTAGGGTAAGGCTTCGGGTAAGGGTTAGGGTTAGGGTTAGGGTTAGGGGATGGGGACGGTTTAGGTTACAGGTTAGTGTACGACAACAGTTTAGGGTGAGCGTATGTGTTATGGTACTTGTTAGTGTTAGTGTACGGGTTAGGATTGGGGACGGGTTAGGGTAAGGCTTCGCGTAAGGGTTAGGGTTAGGGTTAGGGCTAGGGGACGGTGACGGTTTAGGGTACAGGTTAGGGTACGACAACGGTTTAGGGTGAGGGTACGTGTTAGGACACGGGTTAGTGTTAGCGTACGGATTAGGATTAGGGGACGGGTTAGTGTAATGCTTCGGGTAAGTGTTAGGGTTAGGGTTAGGGTTAGGGTTAGGGGACGGGGACGGTTTAGGGTACATGTTAGGGTACGACAAAGATTTAGGGTGAGCGTGCGTGTTAGGGTATGGGTTAGTGTTAGCGTACGGGTTAGGATTAAGGGTCGGGTTAGGGTAAGGCTTGGGGTAAGGTTTAGGTTTAGGGCTAGGTTTAGGGTTAGGGTTAGGGGACGGGGACGGTTTAGGGTACAAGTTAGGGTAGGACAATGGTTTAGGTTGAGCGTACATTTTAGGGCACAGTTTACTGTTAGCGTACGGGTTAGGATTAGAGGACGGGTTATGGTAAGGCTTCGGGTAAGGGTTAGGGTTAAGGTTAGTTGACGGGGATGGTTTAGGGTACAGGTTAGTGTATGAGAATGGCTTAGGGTGAGCGTACGTGTTAGGATACGGGTTAGAGTTAGCGTATGGGTTAGGATTAGGGGACGGGTTAGTGTAAGGCTTCGGGTAAGGATTAGGGTTAGGGTTAGGGGACAGGGACGGTTTAGGGTACAGGTTAGGGTACGACCACGCTTTAGGGTGAGCGTACCTGTTAGGGCACGGGTTAGTGTTAGCGTACGGGTTAGGATTAGGGGACGGTTTAGGGTAAGGCTTCGGGTAAGGGTTAGGTTTAGGGTTAGGGTTAGGGGACGGGGACGGGGACGGGGACGGTTTAGGGTACAGGTTAGTGTACGACAGCGGTTTAGGGTGAGCGTACGTGTTAGGGTATGGGTTAGTGTTAGCGTACGGGTTAGGATTAGGGCACGGGTTAGGGTAAGGCTTGGTGTAAGGGTTAGGGTTAGGGTTAGGGTTAGGGTTAGGGGAGTGGGACGGTTTAGGGTACAGGTTAGGGTAGGACAATGGTTTAGGTTCAGCGTACATGTTAGGGCACAGTTTACTGTTAGCGTACGGGTTAGGATTAGAGGACGGGTTATGGTAAGGCTTCGGGTAAGGGTTAGGTTTAGGTTTAGGGTTAGGGTTAGGGTTAGGGGACGGGGACGTTTTAGGGTACATGTTAGGGTACGACAACGGTTTAGGGTGAGCGTGCGTGTTAGGGTACGGGTTAGTGTTAGCGTACGGGTTAGGATTTGGGGACGGGTTAGGGTAAGGCGTCAGGTAAGGGTTAGGGTTAGGGTTAGGGTTAGGGTTAAGGGTCGGGGACAGGGACGGTTTAGGGTACAGGTTAGTGTACGACAACAGTTTAGGGTGAGCGTACATGTTAGGGTACGGGTTAGTGTTAGCGTACGGGTTAGGATTATGGGACGGGTTAGGGTAAGGCTTCGGGTAAGCTTTAGGGTTAGGATAAGGGTTAGGGTTAGGGTTAGGGTAGAGGGACGGTTTAGGGTACAGGTTAGGGTACGACAACGGTTTAGGGTGAGCGTACGTGTTAGGGCAAGGGTTAGTCTTAGCCTACAGGTTAGGATTAGGGGACAGGTTAGGGTAAGGCTCCGGGTATGGGTTAGGGTTAGGGTTAGCGTTAGGGTTAGGGGACGGCGACGGTTTAGGTTACAGGTTAGTGTACGACAACGTTTTAAGGTGAGCGTACGTTTAAGGGTACGGGATAGTGTTAGCGTACGGGTTAGGAATAGGGGACATGTTAGGGTAAGGTTTCGGGTAAGGGCTAGGGTTAGGGGACGGGGACGGGACGGTTTAGGGTACAGGTTAGTGTACGAGAACGGTTTAGGTTGAGCATACGGGTTAGGTTACGGGTTAGTGTTAGCGTACGGGTTAGGATTAGGGGACGGGTTAGGGTAAGGCTTTGTGTAAGGGTTAGGTTTAGGGTTAGGGGACGGGGACGATTTAGGGTACAGCTTAGTGTACGACAAAGTTTTAGGGTGAGCGTATGTGTTAGGATACAGGTTAGTGTTAGCATACGGGTTAGAATTAGGGGACGAGTTAGGGTAAGGCTTCGGGTAAGGATTAGGGTTAGGGTTAGGGTTAGGGGACAGGGACGATTTAGGGTACAGGTTAATGTACGACAACGGTTTAGGGTGAGCGTACGTGTTAGGGCACGGGTTAGTGTTAGCGTAGCGTTTAGGATTATGGGATGGGTTAGTGTAAGGCTTCGGGTAAGGGTTAGGGTTTGGGTTAGGGTTAGGGTTAGGGTACGGGGACAGGAACGGTTTAGGGTACAGGTTAGGGTACGACAACGCTTTAGGGTGAGCATACGTGTTAGGGCACGGATTAGTGTTAGCGTACGGTTAGGATTAGGGGACGGGTTAGGGTAAGGCTTCGGGTAAGGTTTAGGGTTATGGTTAGGGTTCGGGTTAGTGTTAGGTAATGGGGACGGTTTAGGGTACAGCTTAGTGTACGACAAATGTTTCGGGTGAGCGTACGTGTTAGGGCACGGGTTAGTGTTAGCGTGCGGGTTAGGTTTAGGGGACCGGTTTGGGTAAGGCTTCGGGTAAGGTTTAAGGTTAGGGTTAGGGTTAGGGTTAGGGGACAGGGACGATTTAGGGTACAGGTTAGGGTACGACAAGGTTTTAGGGTGAGCGTACGTGTTAGGGTACGGGTTAGTGTTAGCGTACGGGTTAGGATTACGGGACGGGTTAGGGTAAGGCTTCGGGTAAGTGTTAGAGTTAGGGTTAGCGTTAGGGTTAGGGTTAGGGCACGGGGACGGTTTAGGGTACAGGTTAGGATACGACAACGGTTCAGGGTGAGCGTACGTGTTAGGGTACGGGTTAGTGTTAGCGTACAGGTTAGGATTAGGGGACGGGTTAGCGTAAGGCTTTGGGTAAGGGTTAGGGTGAGGGTTAGGGTTAGGGTTAGGGGACGGGGACAGTTTAGGGTACAGGATAGGGTAAGATAACGGTTTAGGGTGAGCGTACGTGTTAGGGTACGGGTTAGTGTTAGCGTACGGGTTAGGATTAGATGACGGGTTAGGGTAAGGCTTCGGGTAAGGGTTAGGGTTAGGGTTAGGTTTAGGCTTAGGGTTAGGGGACGGGGATGGTTTAGGGTACAGGTTAGGTTACGACAACGGTTTCGGGTTGCATACGTGTTAGGGTACGTGTTAGTGTTAGCGTACGGGTTATGATTAGGGGACGTGTTAGGGTAAGGCTTCGGGTAAGGGTTAAGTTTACGGTTAGGTTTAGGGTTAGGGGACGGGGACGGGGACGGTTTAGGGTACAGGTTAGGGTACAACAACGATTTAGGGTGAGTGTACGTGTTAGGGTATGGTTTAGTGTTAGCGTACGGGTTAGGATTAGGGGAGGGGTTAGTGTAAGGCTTTGGGTAAGGGTTAGGGTTAGGGTTAAGTTTAGGGGACGGGGACGGGGAGAGTTTAGGGTACAGGTTAGGGTACGACAACGGTTTATGGTGAGCGTACGTGTTTGGGTACTTGTTAGTGTTAGCGTACGGGTTAGGATTAGGGGACCGTTTAGGGTAAGGCTTTGGGTAAGGGTTTGGGTTAGGGTTAGGGTTAGGTTTAGGGGACGTGGACGGTTTAGGGTACAGGTTAGTGTACGCAAACGGTTTAGGGTGAGTGTGCGTGTTAGGGTACGGGTTAGTGTTAGCCTACGGTTTATGATTAGGGGACGGGTTAGGGTAAGGCTTTGGGTAAGGGTTAGGGTTAGGGTTAGGGGACGGGGACGGGGACGGTTTAGGGTACAGGTTAGTGTATGACAACAGTTTATGCTGAGCCTACGTGGTAGCGCACGGTTTAGTGTTAGCGTACGGGATAGGATTATGGAACGGTTTAGGGTAAGGCTTCGGGTAAGGGTTAGTGTTAGGGTTAGGTTTAGGGTAAGGGGACGGGGACGGGGACAGTTTAGAATACAGGTTAGCGTACGACAACTGTTTAGGGTGAGTGTACGGTTAGGGTACGGGTTAGTGTTAGCGTACGGTTCGGATTAGGGGATGGGTTAGGGTAAGGCTTCGGGTAAGGGTTAGGCTTATGGTTAGGGTTAGGGGACGGGGACGGGGACGGTTTAGGGTACAGGTTAGGGTACGACAACCGTTTAGGGTGAGCGTACGTGTTAGTGTACGGGTTATTGTTAGCGTACGGGTTCGGTTTAGGGGATGGTTTAGGGTAAGGCTTCAGGTAAGGTTTAGAGTTAGGGTTAGGTTTAGGGTTAGGGTTAGGGGATATGGACGGTTTAGGGTACAGATTAGGGTACGACAAAGATTTAGGGTGAGCGTACGTGTTAGTGTACGGGTTATTGTTAGCGTACGGGTTCGGATTAGGGGACGGGTTAGGGTAAGGCTTCGGGTAAGCGTTAGTGTTAGGGTTAGGGTTAGGGTTAGGGTTCGGGGAAAAGGACGGTGTACGGTACATGTTAGTGCACAACAACGGTTTAGGGTGAGCGTAAGTGTTAGGGTACGGGTTAGTGTTAGCGTATGGGTTAGGATTAGGGGACGGGTTAGGGTAAGGCTTCGGGTAAGGGTTAGGGTTAGGGTTAGGGTTAGGTTTAGAGGACGGGGACGCGGACGGTTTAGGGTACAGGTTAGTGTATGACAACGATTTAGCGTGAGCGTACGTGTTACGGTACGGGTTAGAGTTAGCGTACGGGTTAGGATTAGGGGGCAGGTTAGGGTAAGGCTTCGGGTAAGGGTTAGGATTAGGGTTAGGGTTAGGGATTAGGGGAAGGGGACAGTTTAGGGTACAGGTTAGGTTACAACAACGGTTTAGTGTGAGAGTATATGTTAGGGCATGGGTTAGTGTTAGCGTACGGGATACGATTATGGGACGTGTTAGGGTAAGGCTTCGGGTAAGGGTTAGGGTTAGGGTTAGGGTTAGGTTTAGGGTTAGGCGACCGGGATGGTTTAGGGTACAGGTTAGGGTACGACAGCGGTTTAGGGTGAGCGTACATGTCATTGTACAAGTTAGTGTTAGCTAACGGGTTAGGATTAGGGGACGGGTTAGGGTAAGGCTTCGGGTAAGGTTTAGGTTTAGAGGTAGGGTTAGGGTTATGTTTAGGGGACAGGGATTGTTTAGGGTACAGGTTAGGGTACGACAAAGGTTTAGGTTGAGCGTATGTGTTAGGGTACGGGTTAGTGTTAGCGTACGGGTTAGGATTAGGGGACGGGTTAGGGTAAGGCTTCTGGTAAGCGTTAGGTTTCGGGTTATGGTTAAGGTTAGGGTTAGGGGACGGGGAAGTTTTAGGGTACAGGTTAGCGTATGACAACGGTTTAGGGTGAGCGTACGTGTTAGGGTACGGGTTAGTGTTAGCGTACACGTTA